>NC_139990.1:22646971-22836507 GCF_964263955.1 Coregonus lavaretus
GGAGTCTTTGACAATTTTTAGGGCCTTCCTCTGACACCGCCTGGTATAGAGGTCCTGGATGGCATTTTTTAGGGGACTCTGTTTTACATTTCTGTGTGAGAGATGAGATCAAAATATTTCATAGAGAAATAAATGGGGTGCCATTGTAGCACTTTGAGACACCATTAGTTCTCACAGCATCTCTTGATGGAGTATGCAGGGTTGGTTGATTGAAGGATTCCAAAACTTTTTGAAGTACAGTAGTTTGTCGGGGGATGTCATGGCTGCATTGGTGTTTGTCATGATCTGACTTGTAACATTTGCAGGGAAACGTGGAGAAGCAAGAAAGGCAGTTAGATCATCCGTCTCGGTAAGTAGCTATTGTATTTGGGTTAGAATTTTTGGTGGAAGTGCCAATATTTTTTAAATGTTGCATACTTTTATAATCCATTGCCATGCTATCAGATTTTCTCAGGTAGAACTTTTAAATCACCATTTCAGCTCTGAAATGTCTCATACTGGTGTATTACTTGATAAGTATAGTGTAATTACAGTACTTATAGGCGATATACCTGTTTGTGGTTTGTGTAAATACAGATTGGCATTTTTATATTTATTATATTTGTAAACAAACTCAAATGAATTGAGGCTAAACCTACTCTCACCCCTAGAATGATTGTTTTAGATTATTACTCAGTTATCTCCATTGTGAATGTATTGATTGAGATTGACTGACTCTAATTTCTATGGTGTGAATAGTCACATATGAGACCCTTGTTTACAGTTGCAGTATTGCTGCCCCAATTCAGTCCACATAAAGTATTAAAGCATTTTTGTATACTTGAATATAAAGCAAAAGCTATACCGATTTCTGAACTGTTGAGAAACAAGCCTCCTATATTGAACTCCCTGTTTTTGATCGTTACACAGGTCCAGTATGCGACTTTGGACCATATCAATTTTGGGAGATGCCCAAATACAATTATCCAATAAGATTTGGAAGAAGAAATTGCATAAGAGTTTTCAGATTATTATGTATGTATTTGTGTATAAAGCAAGAGCCAGTGTCCGCAATTGCAAAGTGCCCAGAGCCAATAGCAAACACAGAGCTCTTTCTTTTATATTGGATTTCAACTGTGGAATAGCCTCCCATTAGCCATTAAGCTGTCCCAGTCCTAAACTGTTTTCAGAGGTCAGGTTAGAGCCCTTCCGTGGGAGAACGTGTACCGGCCTACATAGGAAAATGACTGAAATAGTCTTGAATTTTGTGTTGATGATGTATTTATTGTGGTGTAGGCTATTTAGCTGCTTATCACAGGCCCATGTATTTTCCTGTGTATTTCCATGTATTTTCATGTGTTATGTCCTGTTTTTGTCCTACACAGAGGACCACATTGGAAATAAGTGTTCTTATGCTATCATGTGTCATCCTCTGGGATTATTTGTAAATGAATGTCTTTGTTTTTCTTTGTTTTCATTTTATTACCTCTTTCATTACCTCTTATCTAATTTACAATTTTCCTGGAACTGTTGGTGCCAACATTGCCTATATTTTTGAACAGATATCTCAAACATATGTTTAAAAACTTTGCTTGACTGCTAAAAAATATATTCAAATTCTCAATCTCAAACACACTTTGACGAACTCTGTACATCTTATTTCTCTGACCAAAATGAGAAGGCTTACTGTTTTTTGACACTTGTGAGTTGTTTGATCCTGCACAGACTGCAGATTGTGTAACATATGAGAAACTGTAGCCTTCAGAACAGAAGCTGACCACAGACCACAGTAGTTTAAGCTTTAGCTGCCTAACTCTCTCCTGCACACACACTCAATCTGTCTCTCGCTGTCTCTGCAAGGTGTGGCATTCTCAGGATGATATGCTTTTGGTCAGACACAGCTTTGGTCAAATCCATTCCTTGCTTATAACAAATCACTAGCAGATTCTATTTGCAGGCTTTTTCACCCTATAGCACATTATGAAAGATTAACATTTTTACTTTCGTGATATGCTACCAGCTATCATCCTATCACTTAACCTAACCTCAGCAGCTTTCATGATATCAATGAAACTCAGACAATAGATGGAATGTGCTGTTATTATTGTAACAATTAATTTTCCACAACAACATTAGTTTAAAGGCTTAGTCCTGAATGGAAAATAAAGCACCCTGGCTGATGAATGAAAAGGATGTGTTTGGATTAAGTCATGGTAAAATCAAGTAAGTAATGGCAAGACAGAACAAAAGTATTACAATTTAGGTAATGAAATTGTCATACTCTCAATACTAAGGACAGTAGTAATTCTTGTTAAGTAAAAAGTTATACTGGCTTTAGTGAACTGTAAAAAACACAAACACTTTTACAGTATGATATAGCATCACATAAATAATAATTTAGTTTAAAATGATGACTAGTTTGTTTAATGTTGATGCAGATAACTTAGTTAATGGAGTTTCCTACATTATGTTTTTGAATAGTTAAAAAACCTCCAGCCTATCTGAGTGACAGGAAGGGTAGATTGTAGATTTTGAGTAAACACTGATATCTACTGGATGTATTGAGACAGTGACACACGATGACTGTGCCACTAGATGAGAAAGACTAACATTTCATCACTACAGTACTTTAAGGATATCACTTTATTGAAGCATTAGCCTACTCTAACCCTTTCTTTTTTATGCATATTGCTTATCTGACAATTTTCATGTAATGAAATCAAAAGCAAAGTTAATAGGGAAAAAAAAGTCACACTCAAATATTCTATAGCCTTTCGACACCCAGTGAAAATGTACTACATACTTAACATCTTCCTAGTCGGTGTGAAGCACTCGGATTCACACAAAGCACTCAAATTCTGAATGTTGGTTTACTGCAGTTTTCACAATGAAGACAGAATCCCAAAGCCCTCCTTTTCTTTAGTTTGGGGGTTTTCTGTTGCTTTTCTTAGACTTGCCTAAACAAAAAAACAAAAGAACACAGATAGCACTTTAAGTTAGTCAAAAGTAAAACAAAAAAACTAATATTTGTGTGTATTCACATCGGACAATGTTTCACGCACACACGCGTAACTATACTGAACAAAATATAAATGCAACATGTAAAGTGTTGGTCCCATGTTTTATGAGCTGAAATAAAAGAGCCCAGAAATGTTCCATACGCAAAAAAAGCTGATTTCTCTCAAATGTTGTGCAGAAATATGTCTACATCCCTGTTAGTGAGCATTTCTCCTTTGCCAAGATAATCCATCCATCTGACAGGTGTGGCATATCATATACCTTGTGCTGGGAACAATAAAAGGCCACTCTAAAATGTGCAGTTTTGTCACACAACACAATGTTTTGAGGGAGCGTGCAATTGGCATGCTGACTGCAGGAATGTTCACCAGAGCTGTTGCCAGATAATGTCATGTTCATTTCTCTACCATAAGCCGCCTCCAGCGTCGCTTTAGAGAATTGTGCATTACGTCCAACCGGCCTTACAACCTCAGACCATGAACGTGTACCCACACCAGCCCAGGACCTCCACATCCGGCTTCTTCACCTGCAGGATCGTCTGAGACCAGCCAAACGGACAGCTGATGAAACTGAGGAGTATTTCTGTCTGTAATAAAGCCCTTTTGTAGGGGAAAACTAATTCTGATTAGCTGGGCCTGGCTCCCCAGTGGGTGTGCCTGGCTCCCAAGTGGGTGGGCCTATACTCTCCCAGGCCAGCCCATGGCTGCGCCCCTGCCCAGTCATGTGAAATCCATAGATTAGGGCCTAATTGATTAATTTCAATTGACTGATGTCCTTATATTAACTGTAACTCAGTAAAATCGTTAAAATTGTTGCATGTTGCGTTTTATATTTTTGTTCAGTATATAATTAGCTATCATACAAAAATAATTCTTACCTGAATTGTTGCTCTTGCCTGATAGTTGTGCCCATGCAGTCAGTGTAAGGAGAAGAAGAAGAGTGGACACAATTCCCAGAACCCTGTAGAGACTCACTATGGTGTAACACATCGTGGAGAAGTCTGACAGGACACAATAATATCTCATCAAAGGGAATGGTACAGCTCAATACAAAAAGTTTAAATATCTTCATATTCACTGCATTTCTTGTCAAATGAATGCTACTAACTACATGAACATACGGTCAATATTATTACAGTAGTACGAACTAATGACAGTAAGAGGAAGAGCAGTTACCATTGTGTTGCACGGTTTTGGTGATATACTGCCCTTCTAACTCCACCACACATGTGCATTCTGCACCTCTGTCCCACTCCTCTGCTTTGACCAGAATCTGGTTCCTAGTGAACTCTGTGGCTGAATCACTGTTGTCTGTCCAGGTGGACTCAGTAAGTCCACTGTCCTCTCTCCCGTCTATGAGCCAGAACACATGGACCTGAGACGGGACCACTCCTGACACCAAACACAGGAGAGAGACAAAGGAATTGTAGCTATTCTGCGGTTTCAGGATTTCGATGGTTGGAGGAGCTTTGGTTTCATCTACATGAACAAAAGGGAATAAAGGGAAAAATTGGGGAAGGAAATAAAAATGGTGATTTGGAAACTGATGTAATCTTTATTTCAAATACTGCATCAGTGACATAGCACATGCCTGTGACGCTTACAGAACACAAGTTAAAGTAAAACTTGAGATACAGGTTACAATAAAAAGGTCTATGAATGTTTTAATAGTTAAAATGCTATAGGACTAACCTTTAACAATCACTGTGGTGCCATTGCCTAAGTAGATCTGCTGGCCATATATGACGGCACAGTAGTAAATCCCAGAGTCGGTGACAGTTGCGTTGTAGATGGACACTGGGCACATATTCTTGAAGATTTCATACTGAGATCTGGTGTTGATAACGGTGTTCTTGGGGACTCGCAGCGCCCCGGGTTGTTTGGGCAGTCTTATCCAGGCGACGGTATAACAGTAAGACGTCAACCCCTCCAGAATGCAGTTCATGGTGATGTTGCCGCCGACTACCTCCTCAACAACAGGTGGATACTGGGTCACTGTTGAGTCCTCCGACAAGATGGGCACTACAACTGAAGATGGAAACATGGTACTGAACCAAATGCCTTCCATAGATTGATATTGGGTTAAAGTGATACACTACATGACCAAAAGTATGTGGACACCTGCTTGTCGAACATCTCATTCCAAAATCATGGGCATTAATATGGAGTTGGTCCCCCTTTGCTGCTATAACAGCCTCCACTCTTCTGGGAAGGCTTTCCACTAGATGTTGGAACATTGCTGCGGGGGATTCCATTCAGCCACAAGAGCATTGGTGAGGTCGTGCACTGATATTGGGCAATTAGGCCTGGCTCGCAGTCGGCTTTCCAATAGATCCCAAAGGTGTTCGATGGGGTTGAGGTCAGGGCTTTGTGCAGGCCAGTCAAATTCTTTCACACCAATCTCAACAAACCATTTCTGTATGGACCTCGCTTTATGCACGGGGCATTATCAAGCTAAAACAGGAAAGGACCTCCCCCAAATTGTTCACACAAAGTTGGAAGCACAGAATCCTCTAGAATGAACAGCCCCAGACCATTATTCCTCCTCCACCAAACTTTACAGTTGGCACTATGCATTGAGGCAGGTAGCGTTCTCCTGGCGTCCGCCAAACCCAAATTCGTCCGTCGGACTGCCAGATGGTGAAGCGTGATTCATCAATCCAGAGAACGCATTTCCACTGCTCCAGAATCCAATGGTGGCTCCCGACGAACAGTTATTATGCTGACCGAGGACAGACTATTTTTGGGCGCTACGCGCTTCAGCACTCGGCGGTCCCGTTCTGTGAGCTTGTGTGGCCTACCACTTCGCGGCTGAGCTGTTGTTGCTCCTAGACGTTTCCACTTCACAATAACAGCACTTACAGTTGACCGGGACAGCTCTACCAGGGCAGAAATTTTATGAACTGACTTGTTGGAAAGGCGGCATCCTATGATGGTGCCACTTTCAAAGTGACTGAGCTCTGCAGTAAGGCCACTCTACTGCCAATGTTTGTCTATGGAGATTGCATGGCTGTGTGCTCGAATTTATACACCTGTCAGCAACATAGTCAAATCCACTAATTTTGAAGAGGTGTCCACATACTTTTGTATATACAGTGAGTGAAAAAAGTATTTGATCCCCTACTGATTTTGTATGTTTTCCCACTGACAAAGAAATGATCAGTCTATAATTTTAATGGTAGGTTTATTTGAACAGTGAGAGACAGAATAACAACAACAAAATCCAGAAAAATGCATTTCAAAAATGTTATAAATTGATTTGCATTTTAATGAGGGAAATAAGTATTTGACCCCTCTGCAAAACATGACTTAGTACTTGGTGGCAAAACCCTTGTTGGCAATCACAGAGGTCAGACGTTTCTTGTAGTCGGCCACCAGGTTTGCACACATCTCAGGAGGGATTTTGTCCCACTCCTCTTTGCAGATCTTCTCCAAGTCATTAAGGTTTCGAGGCTGACGTTTGGCAACTCGAACCTTCAGCTCCCTCCACAGATTTTCTATGGGATTAAGGTCTGGAGACTTGCTAGGCCACTCCAGGACCTTAATGTGCTTCTTCTTGAGCCACTCCTTTGTTGCCTTGGCCGTGTGTTTTGGGTCATTGTCATGCTGGAATACCCATCCACAACCCATTTTCAATGACCTGGCTGAGGTAAGGAGGTTCTCACCCAAGATTTGACGGAACATGGCCCCGTCCATCGTCCCTTTGATGCGGTGAAGTTGTGCTGTCCCCTTAGCAGAAAAACACCCCCAAAGCATAATGTTTCCACCTCCATGTTTGACGGTGGGGATGGTGTTCTTGGGGTCATAGGCAGCATTCCTCCTCCTCCAAACACGGCGAGTTGAGTTGATGCCAAAGAGCTCGATTTTGGTCTCATCTGACCACAACACTTTCACCCAGTTCTCCTCTGAATTATTCAGATGTTCATTGGCAAACTTCAGACGGCCCTGTATATGTGCTTTCTTGAGCAGGGGGACCTTGCGGGCGCTGCAGGATTTCAGTCCTTCACTGCGTAGTGTGTTACCAATTGTTTTCTTGGTGACTATGGTCCCAACTGCCTTGAGATAATTGACAAGATCCTCCCGTGTAGTTCTGGGCTGATTCCTCACCGTTCTCATGATCATTGCAACTCCACGAGGTGAGATCATGCATGGAGCCCCAGGCCGAGGGAGATTGACAGTTATTTTGTGTTACTTCCATTTGAGAATAATCGCACCAACTGTTGTCACCTTCTCACCAAGCTGCTTGGCGATGGTCTTGTAGCCCATTCCAGCCTTGTGTAGGTCTACAATCTTGTCCCTGACATCCTTGGAGAGCTCTTTGGTCTTGGCCATGGTGGAGAGTTTGAAATCTGATTGATTGATTGCTTCTGTGGACAGGTGTCTTTTATACAGGTAACAAACTGAGATTAGGAGCACTCCCTTTAAGAGTGTGCTCCTAATCTCAGCTCGCTACCTGTATAAAAGACACCTGGGAGCCAGAAATCTTTCTGATTGAGAGGGGGTCAAATACTTATTTCCCTCATTAAAATGCAAATCAATTTATAACATTTTTGACATGCGTTTTTCTGGATTTTTGTTGTTGTTATTCTGTCTCTCATTGTTCAAATAAACCTACCATTAAAATTATAGACTGATCATTTCATTGTCAGTGGGCAAACATACAAAATCAGCAGGGGATCAAATAATGTTTTCCCTCACTGTACAATGCATTTGGAAAGCATTCAGACCTTTTCCCTTTTTCCACAATTTCCACAGCCTATTTTTTATTCATTAATCTACACACAGTACCCCAGAATGACAAAGCAAAAACAGGTTTTTAGAACGTTTTGCACATTTATAAAAAATAAAAACCAAAAATATCCCATTTACACAATTATTCAGATCCTTTGCTATGAGACTCGAAATTGAGCTCAGGTACATCCTGTTTCAATTAATCATCCTTGAGATGTTCCTACAACTTGATTGGAGTCCACCTGTGGAAAATTCAATTGATTGGACATGATTTGGAAAGGCACACACCTGTCTATATAAGGTCCCACAGTTGACAGTGCATGTCAGAGCAAAAAAACAAGCCATGAGATCGAAGGAATTGTCCATAGAGCTCCGAGACAGAATTGTGTCGAGGCACAGATCTGGGGAAGGGTGCCAAAACAATTCTGCAGCATTGAAGGTTTGGAACCACCAAGAATCTTCTTAGAGCTGGCCGCCCGACCAAACTGAGCAATCGGGGGAGAAGGGCCTTGGTCAGGGAGGTGACCAAGAACCCGATGGTCACTCTGACAGAGCTCCAGAGTTCCTCTGTGGAGATGGGAGAACCTTCCAGAAGGACAACCGTCTCTGCAGCACTCCATCAATCAGGCCTTTATGGTAGAGTGGTCAGACGGAAGCCACTCCTCAGTAAAAGGCACATGACAGCCTGCTTGGAGTTTGCCAACAGGCACCTAAGGGACTCTCAGACCATGAGAAACAAGATTATCTGGTCTGATGAAACCAAGAGTAAAGTCTTTGGCCTGAATGCCAAGTGTCTGCATGAAACGGTGGTGGTGGCAGCATCATGCTGTGGGGATATTTTTCAGCGGCAGGGTTTTTTAATTTGCACAAAAAAACCTGTTTTTGCTTTGCCAATATGGAGTATTATGTGTAGATTGATAAGGAAAAAAACAATTGAATCAATTTTAGAATAAGGCTGTAACGTAACAAAATGTGGAAAAAGTCAAAGGGTGTGATTACTTTCCGAATTCACTTTTTTTTTAATGATGCTGAAAGTGTTTTGTTTTCAGTTTATGTTATAGGTCAATGGTGACCGCTATGATAAAACAAGATTTTGTAGTGTAGAATCAATTAAATGCAATTAATGAATAAAATTAGAGGTAGCTTACCTTTCAAAATATGCATGCAGCACAGAATCAGAAGCTGAATATACATGTTTAACATCAGAGGGTTGAGAAAAATTGCTCGCTCCTTCAGCTAAGTAATAACGAGCGTACATCTGACAGGATGGAAGAATAGTTCAGCCCCACCCCAACACACAGACACACACAAATGGGAATCACTGCCTTTAGACAGGTGACAATGGGGTACTGATTTAGAAATAAAGAAAACACTGAATGACAATGAAGGTGTGCTTTTCATTTCCAAACAATTTCTGAAACATATTACAGAGACATTTATGTAGATTTGTAGAAAGCTGTCTCTCGATGCAGTCCGTGGCAGATTCAGGAGGATGTTATATGCTAAGGCATATCAGTCAATTTTTCAGTCCAAGTAATTTTAAGTTAGACATTTACATCAGTTTATCTTTACAAGGTACATCTTTACAGTTTATGCAAGACACTCTTCTTTAGCTAATTCAAAGTGTCTTTATTCATTTGGCATATCAACAAGGTTTGAATCAAAAGTTGACACAGACTGAAATGCTCTCCAACCTAAATGTGCAATATGGTGGTCTTGTCTTTGACCTGATTAAGGTTGTGAGGCCACGTCAGTGAATAAAAATGGACTGCAGACAATTGATGCTACCATTCTGGTTAGCAACCTCAGAAAAACAGACCTTTTAAAGAGAAGAGGTAGTTACACAACATAGTGGTCTCCATTGTGTTTCAACGTTAGTCAGCGCCGCATGCAAAGCTCCAATTTTTTTATTTAATTGGAATGGAATTGACACAAATGATGATGATGATCAGTATAACAGTATGTTTTTCATAATTATTTAGTTTGGGTGATAAAAAAGGTTTATAAAACACCATTAGTGACAAATAATTCAAAATAATTTGCAAAGGCACAAAAGGTCACAACAGTTGCAATGGGGATTTTTTTTTCATGAGTGCATCAATTCTTCAGAAGTCAACCTGTTGAGCTTTACCTTGAAAGACCACCTCAGTTGGTGTCGCCTCTTCAAACCACAAGACAAAGAGGACACAACAAAGCCGCTGCTGTACGTCCTGACTTGATGGGTGTTACTTTCTGTCCACTGCTCTGGCACAATTATGAACAGTACGCAAACCACTTTAGGTCTACTCTGCTACTGAATCTCACACTCAGCTACAGATCTCACATTATTTTCAGCAATGACAATAGGAGTAACACATTGTAAATGTACAGTGCATCCGGAAAGTATTCAGACCCCTTGACTTTTTCCAAAATTTGTTACGTTACAGCCTTAATCTAAAATTGATTAAATTATGTTTTCCCCTCATTAATCTACACACAATACCCCATAATGACAAAGCAAAAACTGGTTTGTAGAATTTTTTATTTTTTTTAAACGGGAAATATCACATTTACATAAGTATTTACTCAGTAATTTGTTGAAGCACCTTTGGCAGCGATTACAGCCTCAAGTCTTCTTGGGTATGACGCTACAAGCTTGGTACACCTGTATTTGGGGAGTTTCTCGCATTCTTCTCTGTAGATCCTCTCAAGCTCTGTCAGGTTGGATGGGGAGCGTCGCTGCACAGCTATTTTCAGGTCTCTCCAGAGATGTTCGATCGGGTTCAAGTCCGGGCTCTGGCTGGACCTCTCAAGGACATTCAGAGACTTGTCCCGAAGCCACTCCTGCGTTGTCTTGGCTGTGTGCTTAAGGTCATTGTCCTGTTGGAAGGTGAACCTTGGCCCCAGTCTGAGGTCCTGAGCGCTCTGGAGTATGTTTTCATCAAGGATCTCGCTGTACTTTGCTCCATTCATCTTTCCCTTGATCCTGACTAGTCTCCCAGTCCCTGCCGCTGAAAAACATCCCCACAGAACGATGCTGCCACCATCATGCTTCACCATAGAGATGGTGCCAGGTTTCCTCCAGACGTGACGCTTGGCATTCACTCTTGGTTTCATCAGATCAGAGAATCTTGTTTCTCATGGTCTGAGAGTCTTTACAGGTACAGTTACATCATTTAGCAGACGCTCTTATCCAGAGCGACTTACAAATTGGTGCATTCAACTTATGATAGCCAGTGGGACAACCCCCTTTTTTTATAGGGGGTGGGGGAAGAAGGATTCCTTTATACTATTCCAGGTATTCCTTAAAGAGGTAGGGTTTCAAGTGTCTCCGGAAGGTGGTCAGTGACTCCGCTGTCCTGGCATCATGGGGGAGCTTGTTTCACCATTGGGGTGCCAGAGCAGCGAATAGCTTTGACTGGGCTGAGCGGGAACTGTGCTTCCGAGGAGGTAGGGGAGCTAGCAGGCCAGAGGTGGATGAACGTAGAGCCCTCGTTTGGGTGTAGGGTCTGATCAGAGCCTGAAGGTAAGGAGGTGCCGTTCCCCTCACAGCTCCGTAGGCAAGCACCATGGTCTTGTAGTAGATGCGAGCCTCAACTGGAAGCCAGTGGAGTGTGCGGAGGAGCGGGGTGACATGAGAGAACTTGGGAAGGTTGAACAACAGACGGGCTGCAGCATTCTGGATAAGTTGTAGGGGTTTAATGGCACAGGCAGAGAACCCAGCCAGCGAGTTGCAGTAATCCAGACGGGAGATGACAAGTGCCTGGATTAGGACCTGTGCCGCTTTCTGTGTAAGGTAGGGTCGTACTCTGCGAATGTTGTAGAGCATGAACCTGCAGGATCGGGTCACCACTTTGATGTTAACGGAGAACGACAGGGTGTTGTCCAGGGTCATGCCAAGGTTCTTTGCACTCTGGGAGGAGGACACAATGGAGTTGTCAACCGTGATGGCGAGATCATGGAGCGGGCAGTCCTTCCCCGGGAGGAAGAGCAGCTCTGTCTTGCCGAGGTTCAGCTTGAGGTGGTGATCCGACATCCACATTGATATGTCTGCCAGACATGCAGAGATGCGATTCACCACCTGATTATCAGAAAGGGGAAAAGATCAAATTAATTGTGTGTCGTCTGCGTAGCAATGATAGGAGAGACCATGTGAGGATATGACAGAGCCAAGTGACTTGGTGTATAGAGAGAATAGGAGAGGGCCTAGAACTGAGCCCTGGGGGACACTAGTGGTGAGAGCACGTGGTGCGGAGACAGATTCTCACCACACCACCTGGTAGGAGCGACCGGTCAGGTAGGACGCAATCCAAGAGTGAGCAGCGCCGGAGATGCCCAACTCGGAGAGGGTGGAGAGGAGGATCTGATGGTTCACAGTATCAAAGGCAGCGGATAGATCTAGAAGGATAAAAGCAGAGGAGAGAGAGTTAGCTTTAGCAGTGCGGAGAGCCTCGTGACACAGAGAAGAGCAGTCTCAGTTGAATGACCAGTTTTGAAACCTGACTGGTTTGGATCAAGAAGGTCATTCTGAGAGAGATAGCAGGTGAGTTGGCTAGAGACGGCACGCTCAAGAGTTTTGGAGAGAAAAGAAAGAAGGGATACTGGTCTGTAGTTGTTGACATCGGAGGGATCAAGTGTAGGTTTTTTGAGGAGGGGTGCAACTCTCACTCTCTTGAAGACAGAAGGGACATGACCAGCGGTCAAGGATGAGTTGATGAGCGAGGTGAGGTAAGGGAGAAGGTCTCCAGAAATGGTCTGGAGAAGAGAGGAGGGGATAGGGTCAAGCGGGCAGGTTGTTGGGCGGCCGGCCTACACAAGTTGCAAGATTTCATCTGGAGAGAGAGGGGAGAAAGAAGTCAAAGCATAGGGTAGGGCAGTGTGAGCAGGACCAGCGGTGTCATTTGACTTAATAAATGAGGATCGGATGTCGTCAACCTTCTTTTCAAAATGGTTGACGAAGTCATCCACAGAGAGGGAGGAGGGAGGGGGAGGAGGAGGAGGATTCAGCAGGGAGTATAAGGTGGCAAAGAGCTTCCTAGGGTTAGAGGCAGAGGCTTGACATTTAGAGTGGTAGAAAGTGGCTTTAGCAGCGGAAACAGAGGAAGAGAATGTAGAGAGGAGGGAGTGAAAAGATGACAGGTCCGCAGGGAGTTTAGGTGCCTTTTGGTAAACTCCAAGCGGGATGTCATGTGCATTTTACTGAGGAGTGTCTTCCATCTGACCACTCTACCATAAAGGCCTGATTGGTGGAATGCTGCAGAGACGGTTGTCCTTCTGGAAGGTTCTCCCATCTCCACAGAGGAACTCTGGAGCTCTGTCAGAGTGACCATCGGGTTCTTGGTCACCTCCCTGACCAAGGCCCTTCTCACCCGATTCCTCAGTTTGGCTGGGCGGCCAGCTCTAGGAAGAGTGTTAGTGGTTCCAAACTTCTTTCATTTAAGAATAATGGAGGACACTGTGTTCTTGGGGACCTTCAATGCTGCAGAAATGTTTTTGCACCCTTCCCCAGATCTGGGCCTCGACACAATCCTGTCTCGGAGCTCTACAGACAATTCCTTCGACCTCATGGCTTGGTTTTTGCTCTGACATGCACTGTCAACTGTGTGACCTTATATGGACAGGTGTGTACCTTTCCCAATCATGTCCAATCAAATTAATGTACCACAGGTGGACTCCAATCAAGTTGTAGAAACATCTCAAGGATGATCAATGGAAACAGGATGCACCTGAGCTCAATTTTGAATCTCATAGCGAAGGGTCTGAATACTTAAGTAAATAAGGTATTTCTGTTTTTTAATTGTAATACATTTCTAAAAACCTGTTTTTGCTTTGTCATTATGGGGTATTGTGTGTAGATTGATGACGATTTTTATTTATTTAATCAATTTTAGAATAAGGCTGTAACTTAACAAAATGTGGAAAATGTGAAAGGGTCTGAATACTTTCCGAATGCACTGTATACCAATGTTTCTACTTTTCTATATGAAAATGTTATTACTCCATTTAAATTAGCCTATATGTTTTAACTCCTCATTTGGAAACAGGTTGCATGAAATGGCTCTTCATTGGCATATAGTCTATGAGATGGAGGGCAGGAAGGAAGAGGAGGCCTCTATGTTATAGACTGACAAATCTGGAGCAACCCCAAAATTGTACATAGAAAACGTCTGACAGTTCATTCTCTGAACGAAATCATGCTCTTCTCCATTAATTTACCTGGCAATGACATTTGAAGGGATAGGTTCACTCAAATAACAAAATGCATTAATGAATGAATTCATTTAATTACCCTCAAAGTAGTCTATAGATAAGGAGAGACTGCAATCCATGCTTTGGAGTTGTTGACCTAGCCACTGTCACAGACCGCTCACTGTATAATAAAAAAATACCAATGTAAGTTGATCTACTCAACATTATCATGTTTTACATTTCCTGCCTAAGTTATTCCAAAGTGTCTGAAAGGGTTTGTGTAGCTTAATGACTTGGTTTAAAGTTACTTTGACTTGTGTTTTTATGATGAAAGCAAACCGACAGAGACCAGCAATAATCTCACCCTATCTCACATGGGATGCATTTAAACATTTAGTCTGTTGGACTAAATAAGACGAGTCGGATAAGCGACGCTGCTGCACACTGCTTACTTCCAAAGTTTCACTTTTTAATTTGAGGACACTTATTGCACAGCAATTGCAACTATTTTAGCATAAAATATGCATGTATCTGTGTTACTATTCCCGTTTTTAACTCTGCATTGTTGGGAAAGGGCTCGTAAGTAAGCAGTTCATGGTAAAGTCTACACCTGTTGTATTCGGGGCATGTGACAAATAAAATGTGATTTTATTTGATTATCTGATATGCACTTAGTAAGAGTCAAAGAGTTGGGTATCATGTCTCTCCTTTACAAGTTAGTAGTACAAACATATGGTCAGGATTTCTGGACAGGTTTATTACTTTAGCAAATATGGCAGTAACAACATAGCATGAGCATAAGGAATGAAGCAATACTATTGTATTGCATCTTTTAAACATGGACATTTTCTTGAAATTGATTCATTCGAAGTCTGTAACTACATAGTTGCCTGCATGAAACCTAGCAAAGTGTGGTTCACAGAGAGGAAATCAATAACATTACAATCACTCCTTCAAATGTTTAGATTAAGAAAAAGATTGATAAATGACCCAGAATTTGTAATGAGAGAGTGGACAGTAATTAAATATGAATCAGTTCTATGAGAAAAATATAACTGCAATTTGACATCCAAATTAGCTTTTTCTATATTACACTTTCATTTTTTTATAGTTAGCAACAGTTAAGCAAGCAACATCAACAACAAAAAATAAACAACTTTTCCCAATTGTCTTAACACATGTCATTGCTGCCAAAATGACTTTGTACAAATGAAAAACTATAAAACCTTTTCCTTTTTATGATGAATTATGCCTTTTTCCCCTGTTCTTTGAGGTATCATTCCTCTGAACACCTAAGACACAAAATGGATATAAAGACTCAAAACAGTGCATGTCAAAACAGGTGAATTATTCTATTGTGTAACTGAACCATTACAACGTACAGTACATTTGTATATTTGTATTATTACATTCTATTCTATTCATGTATTTGGGTCATTCAGGACCTACAGCGTATTCAGAAAGTACTCAGACCCCGTGACTTTTTCCACATTTTGTTACATTACAGCCTGTCACGCCCTGGCTCTGGGGACTCTTGTATGTTGAGCCAGGGTGTTAGTTTCTTTTTGTAGTGTCTATGTTTCGTTTTCTATGTTCTGTTCTAGGTTATGTGTTTCTAGGTTGGCCGGGGTGGTTCTCAATCAGAGGCAACGAGAATCAGCTGTTGCTTGTTGTCTCTGATTGGGAACCATACTTAGGCAGCCTTTTGTGCACTTGTGATTCGTGGGATCTTGTTCCGTGTAGGTTTGTGTTATTGACCGAGGACTTCACATTTCGTTTTGTTGTTTTTGTATCGTGTTGCTAAGTACACTATTCAAGAGATGTACGCATATCACGCTGCGCCTTGGTCCACTCATTATGACGATCGTGACACAGCCTTATTCTAAAATTGATTAAATTGTTTTTTTTCCTCATCAATCTACAGACAATACCCCATAATGACAAAGCAAAAACTGGTTTTTAGAAATTTTTGCAAATGTATTAAAAATACAAAACCGAAATATCACATCTACATAAGTGTTCAGACCCTTTACTCAGTACTTTGTTGAAACACCTTGGGCAGCAATTACAGCCTCGAGTCTTCTTGGGTATGATGCTACAAGCTTGGCACACCTGTATTTGAGGAGTTTCTCCCATTCTTCTCTGCAGATCCTCTCAAGCTCTGTCAGGTTGGATGGGGAGCGTCGCTGCACAGCTATTTTCAGGTCTCTCCAGAGATGTTCGATCGGGTTCAAGTCCGGGCTCTGGCTGGGCCACTCAAAGACATTCAGAGACTTGTCCCGAAGCCACTCCTGCGTTGTCTTGGCTGTGTGCTTAGGGTCATTGTCCTGTTGGAAGGTGAACCTTCGCCCCAGTCTGAGGTCCTGAGTGCTTTGGAGCAGGTTTTCATCAAGGATCTCGCTGTACTTTGCTCCGTTCATCTTTCCCTCGATCGTGACTAGTCTCCCAGTCCCTGCCGCTGAAAACATCCCCACAGCATGATGCTGCCACCACCATGCTTCACCGTAGGGATTGTGCCAGGTTTCCTCCAGATGTGACGCTTGGCATTCAAGCCAAATTGTTAAATCTTGGTTTCATCAGACCAGAGAATCTTGTTTCTCATGGTCTGAGAATCTGTAGGTACCTTTTGGCAAACTCCAAGCGGGCTGTCATGGGCCTTTTACTGAGGAGTGTCTTCCGTCTTGCCACTCTACCATAAAGGCCTGATTGGTGGAGTGCTGCAGAGATGGTTGTCCTTCTGGAAGGTTCTCCCATCTCCACAGAGGAACTCTGGAGCTCTGTCAGAGTGACCATCGGGTTCTTGGTCACCTCCCTGACAAAGGCCCTTCTCCCCCAATTCCTCAGTTTGGCCGGGCAGCCAGCTCTAGGAAGAGTGTTGGTGGTTCCAAACTTCTTTCATTTAAGAATGATGGAGGACACTGTTTTCTTGGGGACCTTCAATGCTGTAGAAATACTTTGGTACCCTTCCCCAGATCTGTGCACCTGAGCTCAATTTCAAGTCTCATAGCAAACGGTCTGAATACTTATGTAAATAAAGTATTTCTAAATTTCTAAAAAACAGTTTTTGCCTTGCCATTATGGGGTATTGTGTATAGATGATGACGGGAAAAAAAACAATTTAATCAATTTTAGAACAAAGCTATAACTTAATAAAATGTGGAAAAAGCCAAGGGGTCTGAATACATTGTATGTCAGTATTTAAACATACCTCTGTTTTTGCCTCTGCATGCTGCCACAGTGGCAGCCATGATCAACAGCAGAAGCCAGGCAGTTATTCCCAGGAGTCTGTATATCCACACTGTGACGTAACACAGCACGCCAAGATCTGAGGATATGACATACCATACACAAAGATAAGTATGTAACTGTACTAAGTAAGTAAGTAAGTAAGGTAACTGTAATCTGCATAAATATTCTGTACCTTGTCATGGACGTTGTTAAGAGAATTCTCTAGCAGTAAAACAGTCGTTTTGTTCACTGCAAGGGTGCAGTTGGGAGGGGAATGTTGACCACAGTTTCCCAAAAAACATATTTTTAACGTACCTATTCTTTGCACAGTTTTGGTAGTAGAATTTCCCTCAAACTCCACCACACATGTACACTGCACCCCTCTGTCCCACTCCTCTGCCTGGACCAGAATCTGGTTCCTAGTGAACTCTGTGGCTGAATCACTGTTGTCTGTCCAGGTGGAATCAGTAAGTCCTCTCTCCTTTCTCCCGTCTATGAGCCAGAACACATGGACCTGAGACGGGACCACTCCTGACACCAAACACAGCAGAGGGGCGGAGGAGCCGTCACTGTCTGATGATGAGATGATTTCGATGGTTGGAAATTCAGTGCTGCTCTCTGTAATGAGAAGAATAACATTCAATTATAATTTGGGAATATTCTTTCAGGCTTGTTATTTGCAGTGCAGCTTATATGGTGTTGATAATTAGCAAATGCATAGTTGTATTTCACCTGTGACGATTAGATTGGATCCATTGCCAGTGTGGACCGCCTTCGAGTGAACAGCCAAACAGTAATACATGCCAGAGTCGCTCACTATTGCGTTGGTGATGGTTGCCGAACATACTCTGTCCCGTTGCCCTTCCTCAGAGGTCGTATTAATCTTTACGTTTGTTATTGTGCTCATTGTTCCAGTCCTGGGGTCTACTTTCATCCAAGTCACAGAGTGGCAATAGGTGAGAATCTGATCAACGTGGCACTCCAAAGTCACCGTGCCACCAGCTATCATTTTCACCATACCAGGTGTCTGGGTCACAATGATTTGGTTTGTCCAAGTAGCTGTAAGTAAAAACATGGATTATGAAACTCACAATTATGCAAACTGTCTGATTGGTAGTTGTGATGGAAAAGCTTTTTTTTGTTGCCAATGTTTGGGTTAGGAATTTGCCATAAAGGAAGCATTGTTGAAGTGGTAATAATACAAGAGTTGGAATTAATCTACCTGAGAGAGTACTCCACAACAGAAAAAGGCAGGCACGCATCTTGACACATCAGAATAATTACTGTCTCAAAGCTTTTTAACCATATATATACCCTCCTCTAAATGCCTGAAATCTTTTTTCTTCTTCTTTTTTTACAACTTCAAGTGTCCCTATGTTAGTTAAAAGAGGCATGATTAAAAGCTTACACCAATGCTTTATTGTACATTTTAAAAAACTTATAGGGATTCTTAGGGAGTCATTTGGGAGTCATTTAAGGAGTACTTTGACTCTAATTCCAAATCTTGAGTATTTGTCATGATAGATAAACCTCAACACATCCATCAAAATATGGTATAATGGTTAGTAATGGATATTTCAGTAATTATCACAGATTTTCCCTTGTAAGTAAGATAATTCTTGTTTATGTACTGTATGTGTTTGCAAAACAGTACAGTCTTCTATTGAGGAGCTCACAGTGTTTGTAAGAGTTAGCTCAGAGTCTCTCTCCACCTCTAACCACACGAACTCACATAGAAAACAAGACTGTGCTCTCTGCATGGGCCTGTGTTTCCTGTCCACTTGTCTGTTTAAAGCAGCAAACACACTGACTATTACAACATAAGGAAACACCTCGGTAGAATCATTGCATCTCACATTTCAGCTACAACTAGCAACTATTAACTGACAACTCTTGTATTGTTTTAGTTGCTCACAGTGTATTACAGAAAAACTGGTTAAAGTAAGACTGATCAATATGAACAAGTATTGGCAACAAAAACAAGTGTACACTATTGTATACTGTATTTTCTTCTTTGAATTGTAATGCCTTGCTGTGCCCTTTAGGGGTGTATGATGTTGAATGTTGAGCGTTTTAATAATTTTGGAGTTATGCCAACTACAGGAAATTGCATTATGTTGGTGTATTGTTCTGTATATCCTATTTTTTAATGTGCCTAACAATGAATGCATTTATATCCAAATGCAATAAACAACCACTATACATTTTTGTTCTTATTTGTCATACTTCTCAGTCCATTGCTCTCTAACCCACAAGGTGTGTAAATTTTGGTTCTAGCCCAGCACTATTAACACATTCGATTCAACTAATCAAGATTTGGGTGATTAGTGATTAGTCAAGTAGTTGAGTCAGGTGTGTTCGTGCTAGGCTGTCTGGGTCCCACGGGAATAGATTTAGAAAGACTGTAGTACTGTGGTCAATACACAAACCAACAAAATAAGCAAAATAAATCAGAATAATCCGTGTTACAGATATGAATCAGTTGGTTGTTCCGCAACTGCTTTTATCATTTTTTGTCAAGTAATGCAAATGTATCAGTAGATTTGCAGACATGTTTTTTTCTTTTTATAACAGTTACCTGCACTTCCAAAAACCATAATATAGGCATGAGCATAATGTGGGTTGAGTTTACATACTATCATTGAGATGTAAAGTCTATTAAAGAATTACCTAGAATTTACTCGTTCAACGTCTTTTGGCCTACACAGGTACAATTAGGCCTAGCAAAAAAGTTCAAATAAGGAATCAAATAACATCACAATGAATCTATCATGCAGGACTTGTACTGAAAGAGCATCCGAAAGCAGAAAATTAGAAATATGAAGTAATTATTTGTTGGAAAATGAAAATGTGTGACGATGTGCCTGAGCCATTGCCATGTCAAGATATTTCCCTTCATTTTCCCACACAAACTGAGACATTAAGGGTGCGTTCGTAAATTCACTCCTGCTATCTACTCCGATTTCAGAGCACTCTCCTCTGAAGCTGCGTTTGTTAATTCACTCTGGCTATCTACTCCGATTTCAGAGCACTCTTGTCTGAAGCTGTGTTCGTAAATTCACTCTGGCTATCTACTTGGATTTCAGAGCACTCTGGTCTGAGTGTGCCAGAGCGCAGAATAACTGATGCATTTACGAACCTCAACACCCGTTGAATATGGCCGGTGTCAGTAAACGTTGGCAAAAAAGCGTAATTAAATTGTTGCCAGCAGCACAGTTACAGTCACCAACGCTCTGGATAACATGAAAACAGCCTAACCAGCTCTGCTAGGGCGAGTAAAATGGTCAGAGTGAGGTGTTCTCTCATTTGTATCTGGAAGTAGCTAGCAAGCTAGCCAACATTAGCCAGTTAGCTTGGGTGCTTGACTGCCGTTGTGAGGTCAGAAAGCTCGGATCAACCCTACTCCACCGCCAGAGCATCCAGTGTGCGCTCTGAACGCTCCGAGAGCTAAACGCTCTGAATTTACAAATGCCCAGCGTGCACTCTGAGCGCACTCTGGCACTCCAGATTGAATTTACGAACACACACTTACATTAACGTGTTAATATTAAGTAATGGCCATTTTAATGTCAGGGAATGTTTCTGTTCATCAGATGAACCCAGCATTTAGCCTGTTAGAGCCACGAAATCTCCAGGGGAGGAAATATTCTCAGACATAACTTGGAAATCGAATGTTCAATAAGGGGATTCTCTCACTTGGAAATCGAATGTTCAATAAGGGGATTCTCTCTGTTTTTCCCTCCCTCTACCTCCCAGAAAACTGTGTTTTTAAATTACCACTACACCATGTCTCTATCGAAGGGGAGGAAGATCAGGGCATGTGGAAAGGGTTCTACATGGAACCCAAAAGGGTTCTACCTGGAGCCAAAAGGTTTCTACATGGAACCAAAAAGGTTATCCTATGGGGACAGCCGAATAGCCCTTTTAGGTTCTAGATAGCTTTTTTTGTGTGTGTACTATTTTGGCTAAGTAAGTTTATTGTTTTTGAAGTTAATTATTTTTGTCAACTATTTTCATTAAATCTGTACATTTTGTAAATACTCAACTCTAGATCCAGTCTTCATTACTGCCTGCTGTAAAATAAATTAATTGTACCACCTATGTTTGCACCTGAACCTCTGACTCAGTCTCACATGTTGCTGCCCCACACCAACTAAATAGGCTGCCGGGTCCTCTCTCTTAACAAAATGAAACATGAAAAAAATATTGGCTCTTTTTTAATATATACACAATTTATTTCCATGTTTTCTCAAGTTTGCCAGCATCGAACAACTTTTCAATACTGTTTTTAACGTCTGCCACTGCTACGAAATATCCTAGAATAGATCTGTATCAAATTGGTAAATTCAATTTAATCTCTTTACAAAGTATGTACACTACATCAGTCGCTATGGGCTATTATTTCGTTAAGCAGAAGCACACAGTAGTAAATGCATTTTACCAGTGAAAATTACCCTTGATCCATTGCCGTGTGGACTATTGTACCTTGAAATGAAAAACAGTAGCCTAGTACAGCAGTTCCCAACCTTTTTTGGTTACTGTACCACCAACTGAACTTTGCTATGCCCGGAGTCCCCTAAAGTACCCCCTCATGTGCATTTTACCAGTAGGCCTATGGTTTAATGAGTCTTCTCAAGTACCCCCCGTGGATAGGCCAAGTTGGGAACCACTGGCCTAGTACATGCCAGAATCACTCACTCCATCTCCATCTCTGACCACACAACCTCACATCAAAGACAAAGGTCTGCTCTCTGCAATGGCCTGCCTTTCCTGTCCACTACCTGTTTGATGCAGCAAACACACAGACTATTACAACATAAACACTTCAGTAGAATCATTGCATCTCTCAATTACAGCTACAACTGCTACTAACTGACAGCTCTTTTCTTGCTATTTTAGTTTCATCATTGCTTTTTATATAGCAGCTGCACACAACTACAGTCTTCGTGGACCACAGTGTTCATGCCTTTGAATCGGTCTCTGGGAAATTAGTGACATTAATCAATCAAGTGCACGGGGAAATGAAAAACAGCAGGATTGCAGCGCCTGAGGATTGGAGTTGGGCATCTTTAGATAACAGTGAAAATGCTGCTTGTTCTGTATTTCAATTGTACTACCTACTATTGCCCTGTAGGGTGCCTGATGTTTCCTCAAGTGTAGAGGATGAGGGTAGCAGGAAATCTATGAGTGCATCTCAGTCATCTGAAGCGCCTTCCTCTTCACGTCTCCTTTCCTTCATTTGCATTGATGTGAAAGAACTGGACAGGTGAAAGTATACTCCTGGTCGGTGCTGAGCCACACATATACTGCAGCAATGTCTATGGCCAAGTATGTCAACAATACAGGAATGTAGTAAATTCACTGTGCTGCAAGTTTTAACAGATTCTGGTATTCCGTAATAATGAGGTGACTGAAGCAAGAGGAAAAGGGGTTTGGCCGGCTGTTTTTTGGTTTCACTTGAAAAAATTGAACAGTATCTCTATCTCTCTCACAGTGAAACATAATTCTGATTTAAGATATAAATGAGATGATGGCCTTGTGGAAGCAATCCAAAATATTTACATATTTTAACAACCTGGTAAGCACATAACAAGCACTACAAAAAAAGTTAAAATACTGGGAGTGTGGTCAGCCTGTTTGCCTTGAGAGTGAGAATAGGAATGATACCACACATAATGACACTATTACAACACAGAGGGCATGACTGTCTGAAAGTGAATTATGTAGAAGACTAAGAATGCACTGAATTGCCTGTGCCACAGTGTGTGCCTGTTTCCATCCCAAAATCATATCTCTATATGAGTAGCTTGTATAAGTTATTTACTCATACTGAACTTACGTTCATTCATAGGGAGTTATTAATCTTAGGGTCATTAAAGATAATTTGATCATTAAGCCTAATTTGACTATTGTTTAAAATAGTAGGTATACTGAAGGGCACGTATCAAACTCATTCCGAGGGCCGAGTGTCTGCAGGTTTTCACTCCTCCCTTGTACTTGATTGATGAATTAAGGTCACTAATTAGTAAGAAACTCACCTGGTTGTCTAGGTCTTAATTTAAAGGAAAAAACAAAAACCAGGAGACACTAGGATGGCAGATGGGCATGCATAAGCATCTGCCTCTGGTCAAGCATCTGCCTCTAGTGCCAAAGGTTGCATGTTCAAATTTAGTGATAGAAAGTGGGTTTTGCTGGTCAAGCATCTGCCTCTGGTGCCAAAGGTTGCATGTTCGATTTCAGTGTTAGAAAGTGGGTTTTGCTGGTCAAGCATCTGCCTCTGGTGCCAAAGGTTGCATGTTCGAATCCAGTGATAAAAAGTTATTTTGAGATCAAATAAATAAATAATTGGAATTATAGCATAAACTTAACCTTAAACACTTCAAAATGTGACGTTTGAGAAAGATGGAGCATCTGCCTCTGGTGCCAAAGGTTGCATGTTTCAAATCCAGTGATATAGAACGATGTTTTTGAGATTTTTGTTTGAAGCCTATTTCAAATCTTACCTTAACCATTCGGAGTTAATGACTAATTTTAAGATTTCAGAATTAATGCTTAAACCTAAACTTGAGAAACATGGATGAAGGTTTAATTCTGACATGAGACTGTGAGAGCTAGTGTGGCTTCTAGGGGGTTCTAGTGCCTATGTGGCATGTTGATTATCTTTTCTTCATATGAATTTGGCTCTAGCGTTTGAACGGTATAAGCTACAAAATATTACGACCCCATTCCTGAAAGCTATGACTCAGGAATGCGCACATGCCTTCTGTTTTCCTCTCTGATGCTCACACGGACTCGTTAGAAGCAGTGGAGGCTGCTGAGGGGAATGGCATCTAACACCTGGAAATAATGTGTTTTATGTATTTGATACCATTCCACTGATTTCACTCCAGCCGTTACCATGAGCCCGTCCTCCCCAATTAAGATGCCACCAACCTCATGTGGTTAGAAGGGAGTGTGACAAAAAAAAACGCACCTAATGACTGAGGAAAATGAATTCAAACATACAGTGCATTCGGAAAGTTTTCACACCCCTTGACTTCTTGTACATTTTGTTACGTTACAGCCTTATTCTAAAATGGATTAAATTGTATTTTTTCTCATCAATCTACACACAATACCCCATAATGACAAAGCAAAAACTGGTTTTTAGAAATGTTTGCAAATGTAAATAAATAAATGAAAAAATCACATTTACATAAGCATTCACATTTACTCAGTACTTTGTTGAAGCACCTTTGGCAACGATTACAGCCTCGTGTCTTCTTGGGTATGACGCTACAAGCTTATCACACCTGTATTTGGGGAGTTTCTCCCATTCTTCTCTGCAGATCCTCTCAAGATCTGTCAGGTTGGATGGGGAGCGTCGCTGCACGGCTATTTTCAGGTCACTCCAGAGATGTTCGATCAGGTTCAAGTCCGGGCTCTGGCTGAGCCACTCAAGGACATTCAGAGACTTGTCCCGAAGCCACTCCTGTGTTGTCTTGGCTGTGTGCTTAGGGTCGTTGTCCTGTTGGAAGGTGAACCTTCGCCCCAGTCTGAGGTCCTGAACGCTCTGGAGCAGGTTTTCATCAAGGATCTCTCGGTACTTTGCTCCGTTCATCTTTCCCTCGATCCTGACTAGTCTCCCAGTCCCTGCCGCTGAAAAACATCCCCACAGCATGCTGCCACCACCATGCTTCACCGTAGAGATGGTGCCAGGTTTCCTCCCAACATGATGCTTGGTATTCAGGCCAAAGAGTTCAATCTTGGTTTCATCAGACCAGGGAATCTTGTTTCTCATGGTCTGAGAGTCCTTTAGGTCATGTGCCTTTTACTGAGGAGTGGCTTCCTCTGGCCACTCTACCATAAAGGCCTGATTGGTGGAGTTCTGCAGAGATGTTTGTCCTTCTGGAAGGTTCTCCCATCTCCACAGAGGAACTCTGGAGCTCTGTCAGAGTGACCATCGGGTTCTTGGGCACCTTCCTGACCAAGTTCCTTCTCCCCCGATTGCTCAGTTTGGCTGGGCGGCCAGCTCTAAGAAAAGTCTTGGTGGTTCCAAATTTCTTCCATTTAAGAATGATGGAGGACACTGTGTTCTTGGGGAACTTCAATGCTGCAGATATTTCTTGGTACCCTTCCCCAGATCTGAGCCTCGACACAATCCTGTCTCAGAGCTCTACAGACAATTCCTTTGACCTCATGGCTTGGTTTTTGCTCTGACATGCACTGTCAACAGTGGGACCTTTTACAGACAGGTGTGTGCCTTTCCAAATCATGTCCAATCAATTGAATTGACCATAGGTGGACTCCAATCAAATTGTAGAAACATCTCAAGGATGATCAATGGAAACAGGATGCACCTGAACTTAATTTCGAGTCTCATAGTAAAGGGTCTGAATACTTATGTAAATAATGTATTTCTGTTTTTTATTTTTAATACTTTCAAAAATGTTCTAAAACCAGTTTTTGCTTTGTCAAAAAAAATATTTTTATCAATTTTAGAATAAGGCTGTAATGTAACAAAATGTGGAAAAGGTGAAGGGGTCTGAATACTTTCCGAATGCACTGTACTTCCTTCAGACTGGAATTTGGAATTACTTGATTTGACCTATCTTTGCATCATTTATTGAGATGCTTAGTTTTCAGATGATGTTTTTAATGACCTAATTACTTTAAAGAACCTTTTAATAAAATTTAAAAAATGGTGAGCAAGTGTTGTGCCTTTTCCTTTTTTTGGTTGCACCTGGATTCATGTTGGTTTAGCGCCCCCCACATCTTTCCTAATTCCTTTTAGAAACATTTAATTTTAAGAATATAGCTTCCTAAGAATAATCACATGTGGAAAATGTCCGGCCCCCTGCAATTAACCTAGTTTGCAGTATTATCATAAGGAGACGTATGCTTGGATTACGGATGAGGAATGGAGGGAAAAAGAGAGGCAGAGGAGATCAAAGAGATAGAGGGAGGAAGAGGGTGAGCTTGATCTGGTTAAACATTTAGGAAAAAAGGGAGATGGGTTGTTGAAGAAGAATGGTAGAAAGTGTAAGCAGAGTGAGCTGTACGCCGGATCGAAGACAGGAGGAGAAATTGAAGTGAATGAGGGCGAAGTATCGGAGTTGGTAGATGTGGTGAAGTTCTCGGAGCCCAAGGCTTGCACCTAGGGTCAGAACAAAGATGAGTCTGTGACGGTAGGAGTGACATTTTTGGAAAAAGTGGACCCTTTCCTTTTGGCTGATCCATTTATGGTTTCACGGTGGGTGAAAACAGAACTAGGTGCTGTGGAATCGGTGAAGGTAACCAGAAGTGGTCTTGTGATAATTGTTTGTGTTTCTGCTGGTCAGAGGGAGCAGGCGCTCCGCGTCAAATGACTGGGGACGAGAGATGTGAATTATTTTGCTCTCAAGAAAAGGGTGCCATTGAAAGGAGTGATTGCTGAGGTAGCGGTAAATGTGAAAGTGGACCAACTGAAGGGGAAGATTCCCGGTGTTTGTGATGCTCAACGTTTGGTGTGACGCAGACAAGATGGCGTGAGTGGTGAAACAGAAGAGTCATTGTCTATTCTTTTGAGTTTTGGTGTTGAGTCATTGCCCAACAAAGTGATGTTAGGATACATGAGTTATCCCATACAAGCTTTTGTGCCGGATACATTACGTTGATACAGGTGTCAAGCTTATGGGCATGTGGCAGCAGTTTGTAGGAGGGAGGTTCCTAGGTGTGAGAAGTGTGCAAAAGGGCATGAGACAAAGGTATGTGTAGCATTGGGGAAATAAATGGTATGAGTTAATTTTAGGGGTGCCCATGGGGCTGGAAATCAGAAATGTCCGGTGAGAGAGAGGCAGGTTGAGGTTACCATGGATAGAGTAGTGCAGAAGTTGTTGTATGCTGAGGCAGTGAAGAAAGTAGAGGAAGATGGGTCAAGGGGGAGGGATCCTGAGAGGAGTGTTGCGAGTAGTAGATCTGTACAAGTACAGAGGGATAGGCCAACAAGTGATATATGCTTCAGTAAGATTGGGTTTTTAGCGTTTATAGCAATGGTTATCAACTGTACTGCAGGGATGGAACGTAAGTCGCAGAAAATTGAGGTTGTGGTGGCAGCTGCAGACAAGTATTTGGGTGTACTAGACTTGACGTCAGAAGAGTTACAGGGTGTGTTGAGTGGTAGTGTCCCACCCTTTCAGGCTGTTGGCTGAGGTATGACTAGATAGATTCAGTGGAGTAGGGTGGTGGGTTTTTAATGAGTGTAAGGTTAGATGTTATGGTATTTATTGATTTATTTCCTGTTTTCCAAGCAAAGTATAAGGGAGTTATACTCCAGTATAGTAGGTGGCGGTAATGCAACATTTATTGGATGCCAACCGCCGTTAAACCTAATCGAAGAAGAAGATCCCTTACGCCAGTTCTATACTACATGATTTTGGCCCTGATTTAGCTGTCCCAGACAAGTTTTTGAGATCGAAGACAAAATCCCCATGTCGTTGCCTACTTGGGGTGCGTGGCTATCACTGACGCTTGTTTAATGTGAGCGGGTCAGAGACGCAATCTGAGCGTGACCGATCTTGTCTTTGAGCAGTCCCAGACGTCACAATATTTTCAAACACGTTTGATTTTATCGCACAAAATCTGCAATGCTCTTGTAGTGTGAGATGTGCAACAACAAGTTCTATATATCGTGGAGCGCCGCCCCATAGGGGAGCTCTGCTCCTATTGGTTTACCCACTGCCCTAAGGCAGCATCAGCCTGAGACAAAATTATGCGCACACCTGCAGCCAATAGGAGTACAGGTGTCCCTATAAGAGGGGATGCCTCCCCTCAATCAGCCTCCCTTTATCTTCAGCGACTGGACTAGACTGAAGAAGCCACGAAGAGATGAAGAGAAGACTCAGGACGAAAAAACGCCGTCGATTTCCAGTTCATCGACGTCGTCCTACAATGAGCACACCAGGAGATTTTCCACCCCCAAAAGCTCTTTTCAGAGCTCAATGCCGATGCTCCTTCATGACGGCTGTGGACTCCCACGACTTATGTTTTGTGTGTTTGGGTTCACAGCACGCGAAGGAGGGCATCAGCAATCCCCCTAATTGCGCCTCCTGCGCCCTCCTTTCTTTAAAGGAGAGGAAGCAGTGCTGGGCGTTTTTTAGGGAGGATATTCCTCTAGAGGACATGCTGTCGGTGCTAGCCTCTGCTTCAGAGGCATCATCGGATAGCGCCGACTCAGGAGATGACGGGGATTATGGGGAGGAGGCGGATATTCCGATGGAACAATCCGACCCTCTGACCCACACGTTCAAGCCCCCCTTTCCCTTGGAGAGTGAGAGGGCTTGCAGTTCCCTAGGCGATGACGACACGGGCTCTGAGAGATCAGAAGCCCTGTCCTTCGCTGCAGCCTCTCTGCGTTCGGATTTTCCCGGACTCATTGAGAGGGCTGCCCAACGTTTGGAAATAGCGCTGCCCCCTACTCTGCACCGGAGGTGGATATTACATTTACATTTTAGTCAGGAGCAATTAGGGTTGAGTGCCTTGCTCAAGGGCACATTTACGTAATTTAGCAGACGCTCTTATTCAGAGCGACTTCAAATTGGTGCATTCACCCTATAGCCAGTGGGATAACCACTTTACAATTATACTTTTTTTTTTTTTTTTTTTTTTTTTTTTTTTGGGGGGGGGGGGGGGGTAGAAGGATTACTTTATCCTATCCCAGGTGTTCCTTAAAGAGGTGGGGTTTCAAATGTCTCCGGAAGGTGGTGAGTGACTCCGCTGTCCTGGCGTCGTGAGGGAGCTTGTTCCACCATTGGGGTGCCAGAGCAGCGAACAGCTTTGACTGGGCTGAGCGGGAACTATGCTTCCGCAGAGGAAGGGGAGCCAGCAGGCCAGAGGTGGATGAACGCAATGCCCTCGCCTGGGTGTAGGGACTGATCAGAGCCTGAAGGTACGGAGGTGCTGTTCCCCTCACTGCTCCATAGGCAAGCACCATGGTCTTGTAACGGATGCGAGCTTCAACTGGAAGCCAGTGGAGTGTGCGGAGGAGGGGGGTGACGTGAGAGAACTTGGGAAGGTTGAACACCAGACAGGCTGCGGCATTCTGGATGAGTTGTAGGGGTTTAATGGCACAGGCAGGGAGCCCAGCCAACAGCGAGTTGCAGTAATCCAGACGGGAGATGACAAGTGCCTGGATTAGGACCTGTGCCGCTTCCTGTGTAAGGCAGGGTCGTACTCTCCGAATGTTGTAGAGCATGAACCTGCAGGATCGGGTCACCGCCTTGATGTTAGCGGAGAACGACAGGGTGTTGTCCAGGGTCACGCCAAGGCTCTTCGCACTCTGGGAGGAGGACACAACGGAGTTGTCAACCGTGATGGCGAGATCATGGAACGGGCAGTCCTTCCCCGGGAGGAAGAGCAGCTCCGTCTTGCCAGGGTTCAGCTTGAGGTGGTGATCCGTCATCCATACTGATATGTCGGCCAGACATGCAGAGATGCGATTCGCCACCTGGTTATCAGAAGGGGGAAAGGAGAAGATTAGTTGTGTATCGTCAGCGTAGCAATGATAGGAGAGGCCATGTGAGGATATGACAGAGCCAAGTGACTTGGTGTATAGGGAGAAAAGGAGAGGGCCTAGAACTGAGCCCTGGGGGACACCAGTGGTGAGAGCACGTGGTGCGGAGACAGCTTCTCGCCACGCCACTTGGTAGGAGCGACCGGTCAGGTAGGACGCAATCCAGGAGTGAGCCGCGCCGGAGATGCCCAGCTCGGAGAGGGTGGAGAGGAGGATCTGATGGTTCACTGTATCAAAGGCAGCAGACAGGTCTAGAAGGACAAGAGCAGAGGAGAGAGAGTTAGCTTTAGCAGTGCGGAGAGCCTCCGTGACACAGAGAAGAGCAGTCTCAGTTGAATGACCAGTCCTGAAACCTGACTGGTTTGGATCAAGAAGGTCATTCTGAGAGAGATAGCAAGAGAGTTGGCTAAAGACGGCACGCTCAATAGTTTTGGAAAGAAAAGAGAGAAGGGATACTGGTCTGTAGTTGTTGACATCAGTGGGATCGAGTGTTGGTTTTTTGAGAAGGGGTGCAACTCTCGCTCTCTTGAAGACGGAAGGGACATGGCCAGCGGTCAAGGATGAGTTGATCAGCGAGGTGAGGTAGGGGAGAAGGTCACCGGAGATGGTCTGGAGAAGAGAGGAGGGGATGGGGTCAAGCGGGCAGGTTGTTGGGCGGCCTGCAGTCACTAGTCGCAAGATTTTATCTGGAGAGAGAGGGGAGAAAGAAGTCAAAGCATAGGGTAGGGCAGTGTGAGCAGGACCAGCAGTGTCATTAGACTTAACAAACGAGGATCGGATGTCATCAACCTTCTTTTCAAAGTGGTTGACAAAGTCATCCGCAGAGAGGGAGGAGGGGGGGGGGGGGGGGGGGGGGGGGATTCAGCAGTGAGGAGAATGTGGCAAAGAGCTTCCTAGGGTTAGAGGCAGATGCTTGGAATTTAGAGTGGTAGAAAGTGGCCTTAGCAGCAGAAACAGATGAAGAAAATGTAGAGAGGAGGGAGTGAAAAGATGCCAGGTCGGCAGGGAGTTTAGTTTTCTTCCATTTCCGCTCAGCTGCCCGGAGCTCTGTTCTGTGAGCTCGCAATGAGTCATCAAGCCACAGAGCTGGAGGGGAGGACCGAGCCGGCCGGGAGGATAGGGGACACAGGGAGTCAAAGGATGCAGAAAGGGAGGAGAGGAGGGTTGAGGAGGCAGAATCAGGAGATTGGAGGGAGAAGGATTGAGCAGAGGGAAGAGATGACAGGATGGAAGAGGAGAGAGTAGTGGGAGAGAGAGAGCGAAGGTTGCGGCGGCGCGTTACCATCTGTGTAGGGGCAGAGTGAGTAGTGTTGGAGGAGAGCGAGAGAGAAAAGGATACAAAGTAGTGGTCGGAGACATGGAGGGGAGTTGCAGTGAGATTAGTAGAAGAGCAACATCTAGTAAAGATGAAGTCAAGCGTATTGCCTGCCTTGTGAGTGGGGGGGGGATGGTGAGAGGGTGAGGTCAAAAGAGGAGAGGAGTGGAAAGAAGGAGGCAGAGAGAAATGAGTCAAATGTAGACGTGGGGAGGTTGAAATCCCCCAAAACTGTGAAGGGTGAGCCATCCTCAGGAAAGGAACTTATCAAGGCGTCAAGCTCATTGATGAACTCTCCAAGGGAACCTGGAGGGCGATAGATGACAAGGATATTAAGCTTAAATGGGCTAGTGACTGTGACAGCGTGGAATTCAAATGAGGAGATAGACAGATGGGTTAGGGGAAAAATTGAGAATGACCACTTGGGAGAGATGAGGATTCCTGTGCCACCACCCCTCTGACCAGATGCTCTCGGGGTATGCGAGAACACATGGTCAGACGAGGAGAGAGCAGTAGGAGTAGCAGTGTTTTCAGTGGTAATCCATGTTTCCGTCAGCGCCAGGAAGTCGAGGGACTGGAGGGTAGCATAGGCTGGGATGAAGTCAGCCTTGTTGGCGGCAGAACGGCAGTTCCAGAGGCTGCCTGAGACCTGGAACTCCAGGTGTGTGGTGCGTGCAGGGACCACCAGGTTAGAGAGGCAGCAGCCACGCGGTGTGAGGCGTTTGTGTAGCCTGTGCGGAGAGGAGAGAACAGGGATAGGCAGAGGCATAGTTGACAGGCTGCAGCAGATGGCTACAATAATGCAGAGGAGATCGGAATGAAATGAACTAAACATCAGGGAAAGGAGAGAGCAGGCCTCCCTCACCAAACAAAAAAAAATATATATATATAACTCTCCCAACTTCCACCTCAGAAACTATAATTGTTTCACTGAACCACCCGAGTAAAACTCTCCCAACTTCCACTTTAGAAATTAGAATTGTTGTAAACTACAGCAGACTGTTATCAGTAGCTGTAATTAAGTACAGCAGCTACCAACCACCTAACGTTAATGCCTCGGATGAGGTTAGAAAAACAGCTGAATGGTAGCAGCTAGCTGGCTCAATCACAGGTACTCTTAAGCATGAAATAACATTGGAAACAATTAACCACAGTTGCAAAAAGTTACCAGTAGCTACCCGCTAGCTAGCTAGCTAGCTAGCTAGCTTTGTTGGTCCAAGTAGTGGGTAAGCTAGCCTCGTGCTTCGCCGGGGTCCGCCGAATACAGTCCTTACCTACAATAATTACCTACAATAACCTTCAATAACTACCTGAGTAAGCTACCTATAATACCAAACTACAATACCTACCTACAATCTAAATACATGGTTTAAGCTTAACTCAACACCATATAAGAAGCCAAGCTTACCTTTCATATAACGCAGCAATGATTAAACGTTGGGTAGCTAGCACAAAGATATTGTATTTAGCTACCACAGTACAGCCAGCTGGTAGTGTTGGCTGGCTAGCAATGGCTGCTGTGTTGACTTTGTTTGAAAAACGGCGTCGCTGCGAACGAATGTAGCTGGCTAAAAGGATATTGTTTTTAGTTGCAACCGTTGCTAATAGCTACTCGCCAGCTAATCCAGGAGGTGAGTTAGCTAGCTAGCTTCGTGCTACACCCGGCACCGCCGAATACAAAAGTAACCTACAATAACTACACAACAGCTACCCACAACAGCCCACGATGCCTACCTATACTACTTAATAATATACAGCCCACGATGCCTACCTATAATACCTAACTACAATCTAAATACATAGTTTAAGCCTTACTCGACAAAGCCCAAGCTATGTATAAAGCCAAACTGGCAGACTGCAATCAGTAGCCGAAATTAAGTACAGCAGCTACCAACCACCTAACGTTAATGATAATGAGGTTAGAAAAACAGCTGAAGGTGGCAGCTAGCTGGCTCAATTACAGGTACTCTTAAGCGTGAAATAACATTGGAAACAGCTAACCACAGTTGCTAAAAGTTACCGGTAGCTACCCGCTAGCTAGCTAGCTTTGTTGGTCCAAGTAGTGGGTAAGCTAGCCTCGTGCTTCGCCGGGGTCCGCCGAATACAGTCCTTACCTACAATAATTACCTACAATAACCTACAATAACTACCTGAGTAAACTACCTATAATACCTAACTACAATACCTACCTACAATCTAAATACATGGTTTAAGCTTTACTCAACACCATATAAGAAGCCAAGCTTACCTCCTGCTAGAGAAAACACAACCTCTCCCGTCAGCTGCTGTTGACGGGAGAGGAGAGCGGCAGAGCCATTGGCTCCAGCAATACCCTCACTGGCAAAATACGTAGAGGGCTCATGGGAGGCAACTTTGGCGGCGCGTTCGCCGGCCAAATCGTACCTCCCATTCACCAGAGTGGAAGGAAGATACCAGGGCCTCACGAAGGGAATCCCCAGGTTAGAGAGCGCCATGGCTGCGTATCTCGTACCGGGTTCGAGTCCCTGGCCCTCTTCTAAGAAAGCCACTTTGCCGACGCAGAAGGACCGTCTCACAGCGTAGCTGTTAGAGAAGTATTTTACGTTGGGAGCCCAAGCTGTAGCAGCAGCTAATAATATTGCCCTCCTAGCGGCTGCTCTGTCCCGTTTAACCACGGGTAAGACCGAGCTGGACAGGGAGGAGGTGGAGGAGGCATCCAGAATTTCTGGCGCTATTCTCCACCTAACTCAGGCTTCGGCTGTCTGCGCGGGGAGGTCCATGGCCACTTCGGTGGTCGCGGAACGACACCTCTGGTTGTCATTGACGACCATGAAGGAAGCAGACAGGACGTCGCTTTTGAACGCCCCCCTCGCTGATGACGGACTCTTCGGAGTCGCCATCAAGGAGGCGATGGAGCGTTTTTAAAAACTCGACAAGGAGAGGAAGCAGCTGGCCAGACACCTGCCACTGGCAGGGAGGTTAGGCCCTGCGCCCCAGAAGCCGTCCACCTCCACCTCCCAGTGTAGACCAGGGTCTACTTCGAGGCGTCGTGTCCGGCGCCAGACGGCGGCTACAGGCAGCAGGAGAGCGGGCCCCGCCCCCCCAGCAGCCACGGTGCCCCTGATGACGCAGCCGGCAAGGGAGGTCGTCAAGACGCCGACCTGGCAGCCTAAGGGCGGCCACAAGAGACGGCGCACATGACGGGACGCGGGGGAGTGGATAGAAGACGGCGCAACAACAGTGTCGAACGTGCCCGCTATTCCCCCCCACCCTTCGGTTGAGGGGATGGGTGAAAATGTTGTTGTTGATGTGATATGTAATAAAGAGTTGGCTCCACCTGACTTTGTCAAAAAATAGCCCCTTTTCCATAATACATCCGAGAGCGTTCGCCCTACCTCACTCTCTCTCTCTCTCTTATCACTCTGAGTGCCGCTCAGCCCACCAAGGGTGCGTTGCTGAGCGCACACATAAGGTAGGTATAGACCTCACTTCACAGACTCCTAGGAGTGCTGTAGGGAGTGTCTCACATAGCAGGCTGCAGTCTCAGTCAGATAATGACAGGATGACGCAACCGCTATTTGGGGATGGCGCACCGTCTCAGACTAAGGTCTCTGTCAGTGCAGTTCAGACCCGTGCTGCGTTCACGGAGGGCCGGAATACTACGGTTACGGGCGTAACCAACGTATCGGCGCCCCCGTTTCTCTCAGAACGCGCTGATAATCACCACACTGAGTGTAGCTCAGCCCCCCAGGGGTGCAGAGCTGAGCACACACAGGAGGTGAAGGTTAAAAAGGTATCAAGGCGCCACCTTGTGTTACCTCATAGAGACCTCGCATTACAGATTGCTAGGAGTGCTGTAGTGAGTGTCTCACATAGCAGGCTGCAGTCTCAGTCAGATAATGACAGGATGACGCAATCGCTTTCTGGGGATGGTGCTCTGTCGCAGGCTATAGCCTCGGTCAGTGCCGTTCAGACCCGCGCTGCGTTCACGGAGGGCCGGAATACTACGGTTACGGGTTTAACCAACGTATTGGCGCCCCCGTTTCTCTCAGAACGCGCTGATGTTTCCTCTCCCTTTCACCACCTCATTGCTGGGGAACAGCGGCGGCAAGGGCCATCGAGGAATACAGGTCCTTTCTACTGAATGTACCACAGCTTCGCGCTCGCCCACTTTCTCTGCATTGCTGGGAGTGGCGGCGAAGCTGTACCCTCTCACGCTGGCTAGACCAGACGTTGCAGAAGGGTTATGCCATCCAATTCCATCGGACCCCGCCCCCATTCAGGGGAGTGGTGGAGACGGTGATGAAAACGCCTGAAAAAGTGGGCGCTCTGGTTTCAGAGATTACGGAACTTTTGGCGAAGGAGGCGGTCACAGTAGTTCCCCAGGAGCAAAGGAACAAAGGGCTATATTCGCCCTACTTCCTAGTGCCCAAAAAGACGGGGGGAATGAGGCCGATATTGGATTTACGCATTCTCAACGAGAGCGTAACCAAACGGCCCTTCCGAATGCTCACGACAAAACGTCTACTGGAATGTGTCCAGAAAGGAGACTTTTGTACAAGCATAGACCTAAAGGACGTGTACTTTCATGTGCCGGTGCAGCCACGTCACAGAAAGTTTCTGCGATTCGCCTTTCAAGGGGTGGCGTACGAATACACGAGGATGCCATTCGGGTACGCACTGGCACCTCGCACGTTTTCCAAGTGTGTGGAGGCGGCATTGGAACCGTTGCGTCATCAGGGAATAAGGCTACTAGCCTTCCTAGACGACCTACTGGTTCTCGCCCCGTCAGCAGAGCTGGCGTTCACTCACACGACACAGACAGTGATTCATCTCACACGTCTGGGGTTCGCTGTGAATTGGAAAAAGAGCGCGCCCTGGCCCAGTCATCAGATTGTCTACCTGGGGATACAGCTAGACACTGTAATGATGAGGTCTCGAATTTCGGACCCTCGAAGGGTAGCCTTGTTGCTAGCCCTGAGAAAGTGTCGTCCGAATCACACGGTAACGGCGCTGTCAGTCATGTCACTCTTGGGTCTCATGTCGTCAGCCCATTCCGTGGTTCCGCTGGGACTCCTGCGCATGCGCAGGATGCAGCGATGGTTCACCCAACTAAGACTAGACCCAGTGCGTCAATGTCATCGGTTGGTGATGGTTCCTCTCTCGCTCAGTGCAGATCTGAACTATTGGAGAGACCCGCGCGTTCTCACGCACGGAGTCCCGATAGGCAAAGTGTCCTCCTACATTCCAGTGTTTACAGATGCCTCTCTGACTGGATGGGGAGGGACATGTCAGACCCAAGCGATAGGAGGTGTGTGGCCTCTTTCGAGTCGCCACATCAACCTCTTGGAGTTGGAAACGGTTCGACTGGTTCTGACCCACTTCGCGTCTACCCTTCGGGGTCGCGATGTGTTGGTCTGGTCAGACAACCGGACCACAGTAGCCCACATAAATCACCAGGAAGGAGTCAGGTCTCCTGCTCTCCACCGGTCGGCAGAGGAATTGTGGCTGTGGGCTCACGAGCACCTTCGCTCATTGAGAGCAGCACACATTCCGGGCTACTTAAACGTAGGAGCAGACCTCATGTCTCGAGGGGGTCCTCGAGACGACGAGTGGCGTCTGCATCCGGACATTGTTCTCCAAATTTGGGAACAGTTCGGGAGAGCCAAGGTGGATTTATTCGCGTCACGCGTGAATGCGCATTGTCCCCTATGGTTCTCTCTGAGGGAACAGGACAAACTGCCACTGGGAAGGGACGCATTCGCGCACCACCTGTGGCCGAGAGTTCTTCTGTATGCATTCCCTCCGCTGTCCTGCATTCTCCCACTGTTAGCCAGGGTGAGATCAGGAGGGCTGTCAATAATATTGATAGCCCCCGATCGTCCAGGGGCTCCATGGTTTGCGGAGATGAGTCAGATGTTGATTGCGCCACCTTGGCCAATTCCACATCGACGGGACGCGTTTTCTCAGGCGGGGGGCTCGATAGGGCAATTGCCCATAATCGGCCAACCAGTGAAGGCTTGGCTCCTGAGAGGGACAGGCTAGAGCGCCGTTGGTTATCTGATTCAGTAATCAGGACCATACAGGGTTCACGTGCCAGTTCCACTTCCAGGGTGTATGCCAGTAAATTGAACGTTTTTTCACAGTGGTGCGTCACAGAGAATGTAGACCCCATGAGCTGTCAGGTGGAGAGTGTTCTCTCTTTCCTGCAGTTTATGTTTGATAAGCAGCGATCGCCCGCCACCATTAAGGTGTTTGCAGCGGCGATTTCAGCTTGTCACAAGGGGTTTGGCAGAGACACTGTCTTCAGCCACCCTCTAGTGAAATGTTTCTTATTGGGAACGCGGCGGCTTAGGCCAACGCCTAGAGCCACGCTTCCTCAGTGGAATTTGGCTTTGGTACTCGAAGCGCTATGTAAGTCGCCGTTCGAGCCATTGAATCAAATACCCCTCAAGATGCTGTCTATGAAGACGGCACTGTTGCTCGCTTTGACTACGGCTAAGCGTGTTAGTGATTTGTGTGCTCTTTCGACGAGACCCGACTGCCTTGCCATTAATGGCGATCTGAGCAGAGCGGTGTTACGTCCTAACCAGGCATTTGTGCCGAAGGTTATTAAGAGCTCATATAGATCACAGACCGTGGAGCTGTGGGCTTTTTCTCCCCCTCCTCATGGGGAGAGGAGTGAGGAAAGGCTCCATCGCCTGTGCCCAGTGCGCGCTTTGGCGTGTTACGTTGAGCGCACAGCAGCGATTAGGTCATCGCCTCAGCTGTTTGTGTGTCACGGTGCGGCTGCACTAGGTAGACCACTTTCAAAACAGCGCTTGTCTCATTTGCTTTGCAAAGGCATTGAGACAGCTTATGAGGCAGCGGGGCGACAATTGCCTCAGGGTATAAGAGCTCACTCCACTCGTGGAGTAGCGGCTTCTACTGCCCTTTTCAGAGGAACAGGGGTAGAGGATATCTGTGCAGCGGCGTCGTGGTCGTCACCGTCTCCATTTATCAGTTTCTATCTCTTGGATATGTCTTCTAACTCTTTGGCTCAGTCTGTACTCAGCGTGGCTGAGGGGAGGACTTGAGCTAGGAGAGAGGAATGCAGGACTGAGGAGACAGGTCTCTTTCAGGTCCGCTTCTGATAGAAGGACATATTGCGGCATGACTCCTGACTGACATGTTCAGTACAGTAGAGGGCATGTATGGATCTGCCCACCAGTGAATAACTGGGTTGAGGCGGAATGATGAGGGATAATAGTAGTAACCTTGGTTACGGTACTATTAGACCGGTCATGACAATTTTGACGGAACGTGACATCATCTATCTGCTTGTTCAGATTAGTATGAATCATGTTCTGGGATCTGCCCACTAATCTCTGGGGTTCCATTGATTGAGTGGGGCGGGCTACCGTGTACACAATGTAGAGTGACACTTTGTGTCATTCCATTAGTGGTTGGTATTATTGTGACAGGATATTGAGGTACCATCTATCTGCTAGTACAGATTAGTATGCCCGTATTCTGGTGATCTGCCCACTAGTCATTGGTGTTGCCATTGGACTAGGTGGGGCGGGTTTTTAACCGATGACGCAGTATATTGTGACACTTGTATTGTCATACAGTGGTTGCAGTACTGCGGGACTTGGTTGCAGCCATTGCTAGGCCTGACCTTTTCATTTCGATGGGAAGTGTTGGGCTCGGCAGGGAGTACATTTTGGAGCATTGCGCTCCGCCTTAAACCAATAGGAGCAGGGCTCCCCTATGGGGCGGAGCTCCACGATATAGAACGATAGTTACCGGAGTGTAACTCCAGTTCTATGAGTGGAGCGGAGCCCCATAGGACTTAAGGCCCTGCCGACCCTCTCTAGTCTCGCTGAAGATAAATATCTCGGGAGGCTGATTGAGGGAAGGCATCCCCTCTTATAGGGACACCTGTACTCCTATTGGCTGCAGGTGTGTGCATAATTTTGTCTCAGGCTGATGCTGCCTTAGGGCAGTGGGTAAACCAATAGGAGCAGAGCTCCCCTATGGGGCTCCGCTCCACTCATAGAACTGGAGTTACACTCCGGTAACTATCGTTTTGAGAACAGTGATCAGCAATAGCCAATGAGAGCTCGCCAGAGAAGAAGCCAGTGAGATGATGATATTGTTTCGCATCACCCAGAATGTGTAGACTCTCAAACAGGAGCGATGACTACTAGTATGCATTTGTACTTGCCTTTAACCAAAGCTTCAAATCGTTACAGCTCTGAAGTTCACAAGCATTGTTATTTCATTTTAAATGTTGGCTAGGTATTTCAATTCTTTATGGCAAGCGTAAATGTCTGACTGAACATTTATGAGGCTGCTTTGAGCTACAGCTCATAGCTACATTAAATCTAATCACATCATTGTTTTCGCGAGACAGTGTGGTATTGACAATCCTCACGGCCAAGTGAAGAATCTTGTAGTGTGTGACCACCGTCTGTGCCACATCGTTTAGTGTGCACACAACTATGTTGGCAACACACACAAAAAATACAGGAAAGACGGTCGTTTATGTGAGAGGCTTGGCGATGTTAGGATTTTGAATGTCGTGTAGTGTCCACCCAGCTTTAGTCTCCTGAACAGTGTCATTTCAACATAGCCCTAAATGTCTCAGCAATGAGACATCGTGCCTAAGACATTGACAGATCCCTGATCCTGTGGCTTCGCAAATGTGGGCGTGGTGTCTGTTTTTTCTGGAAGACAGCGAGGAGGAGTGGCGAGAGAGCAGGACATCGAAAGCTCTGAGGGGAGGACACTCTTCTCCCCACGGATATAATTCATTTTTACAATCATATGTTTAACAAAGGTGGGTGGTAGTGCGAAGCAACGGGTTTATATATAAACCCTGTATTGCTGATGCTATGTATTGGCCATTGTTGAGAGGCTTTGAAGCCAAAGGTGGGCCACATTGGCACCCCACAGTTGGAGCAGTCCTCCATAGGAATTTATGTAATTCTACAGTATTTCAATTAAATGTTTAGAGGACAAAATAACATGTATTTAAGTATTATTTTGGTCGTAGTGGGGACAGTAACATCAGTAATCTCCTAACGTCTTTAATAGAATAAATGTGGCAAGAATGAATGTAGACATAAAAAATGCATTTCTAGAGCTTCCGAGATGGAGGCATGGTGGCTTCAACACAGCGCCCCCTATCAGTCATCTAGTATCAATCATTGGTTTGGATCCAACTGTGTGGATCCAGTATCTATGCTAGATTTAGGCCTAACCATTCTAGGGCCAAAACAGCCCATGACTTTGTGCAGCGGTGGAAAAAGTACCCAATTGTCATACTTTAGTAAAAGTAAAGATACCTTCATAGGAAATGACTAAAGTAAAATGGAAAGTCACACAGAAAAATACTACTTGAGTAAAAGTCTAAAAGTATTTGGTTTTAAATATACTTAAGTATCAAAAGTAAAAGTATAAATAATTTCAAATTGCTTCTAATAAGAAAATCAGATGGCAACATTTTCTTGTTTAAAAAAAAAAATGTATGGATAGCTTAGTGAGTCCTCCAGATCAGAGGCAGTTGGGATGACCAGGGATGTTCTCTTGATAAGTGAGTGAATTGGCCACTTTCCTGTCCTGCTAAGCATTGAAAATGGAACGAGTACTTCTGGGTGTCAGGGAAAATGTATAGAGTAAAAAGTACATTATTTTCTTTAGGAATGTAGTGAAGTAAAAGTAAAAGTAGTCAAAAAATATAAATAGTAAAGTACAGATACTTAAGTACTTTACACCTGTAATGAATACTCGGACAGAGTGGTAAGATCCAATCGCAGAATAGCGATGCTTTATTAGAGTACAGACAAGGGTATAGCTTAATCGTGGTCGGGCGGGCTGTGGTCAAAACCGGGCAAGGCATAGACAGGCAGAGGTACCAAAGGAGCGGGCTTAGTCGTAGTCGAGGGCACAGGCACAGGATCAGAGCACGGTCATCACTGGGGTAGACAAGCAGAGGATTAAGCAATTCGGGGAGTCAAACAAGGCACAGGTCGGATACACGGGTAATCAAAACAACAAACTCTCTCTCTCTCTCGGAACAAAAACGCTTAGCAAGTCACAAAGGAACAATACCTCGCACCGACTGAACTTCTGAGCCCACCTTATATCCTACCCTATTTACGGACAGGTGTGCTCAGAACTCAGGTGAACCAGATCGAGTCTGATGACTCCCCCTCTCAGTAGATCGGGGAAGTGTCAGACTCTGTCTAGACCCAGCCAACCCCCGATCCCTTACAGTATCCCCCTCCCCAGGGCCGGCTCCTGACGGCCTTCTACCTCTACCGGGTGGTCTTCCTCTGGGTCGGGGTCCGGGATGATCTGGGTGTTCAGCGTGGAAAGTGGCCTTGAGAGCGGGGTCTAGTATGTCCTTAGCAGGAACCCAGGACCGTTCCTCCGGTCCATATCCCTCCCAGTCCACGAGATATTCGATGCCCCCTCGTCTCCGTCTTGACTCCAGTATCTCGTGGACTGTATAGGTGGTGTCCTGTTCATCCTCCAAAGGTGGTGTAGTAGGTTGTTGAGCGATTGGTGGATACATCGGGCTATAATGAACAGGTTTCAGCAGGGAGACGTGGAACGTAGGGTTTATCCTGTAGTGTCGAGGGAGTAACAGACGGTAGGTGACAGGGTTAATACGTCTCTGTACTTTGAAGGGACCAATGTACCTGGGTTGGAGCTTCTTGCAGCTCCGTCGGAACCGCAGGTCTCGGGTAGACAGCCACACTCGTTGCCCGGGTTGATAAGTGGGAGTAGGTCTCCGGCGTCGGTCGGCATAGGTCTTTTGCTGCTGTGAGGCTTGACTGAGATGTTGATGGGCCGTCTCCCAGACCTGCGCACTCCGACAGAACCACTCGTCCACCGCCGGTACCATCCCGGGTGCGGTATCCCATGGAAACAGGGGTGGTTGATACCCTAGAACACACTGAAAGGGCGTTAGACGTAGGGAGGTGTGAACGAGTGAGTTCTGAGCATACTCTACCCAAGGAAGGAATCGGCTCCACTCTTGCGGCTGCCGCGAACATTGTTGCCGTAGATACTTCCCAATTTCCTGGTTGAGCCGTTCTGTCTGCCCATTGGCCTGGGGATGATACCCGGAGGTGAGGCTCACCGAGATGCCCAAACGTTCGCAAAAGGCCTTCCAAACCCGGGATACGAACTGGGGTCCCCGGTCGGAAACAATATCCTCTGGAACACCAAACTGCCGGAACACCTGGTTAAACATAGTCTCCGCCATCTGAGTGGCGTTAGGTAAACGGGTCATGGGTACTAACCGACACATCTTTGAGAATCGATCGATGACCACGAGAATTACAGTATGGCCCTCTGATTCTGGTAGGTCGGTAACAAAGTCCATCGCAATGTGCGACCAGGGTCGTTGAGGAGTTGGCAATGGCATCAGTTTACCCTCCGGTAGTGCTCGAGGCGCCTTGGACTGAGCACATACCGGGCAGGATAATACGTAGTCTCTGACGTAATCTGTGAGGGAATCCCACCAGTATTTTCGACTGATGAGTCGTGTAGTTCGAGTGATTCCGGGATGACCAGATCCTAGCGACATGTGGCACCATTCCATCAGTTGAGGTCGAAGCGGAGCTGGTACAAACACCTTCGACACCGGGGTTTCTGGAGGGGCTGGTTCTGCTTGTAGGCTCTCCTGAATTGTGTCATCGATAGCCCACCTCACAGGATCAGCACGGCAACTCATGGGGAGGATAGGTTCTGGTTCAACCGGTCTGTCAGCGCGCTCGAACCGTCGGGAAAGCGCGTCAGCCTTACAATTCTTGGACCCGGGAATATAAGAAACAGTGAATTGGAAACGGTTGAAGAACAAAGACCACCTTGCCTGTCGGGAGTTCAGCCGTTTAGCACTGTGAAGATACTGCAGATTGCGGTGGTCCGTGAGCACTTGGAACGGATGAGCTGCTCCCTCCAGCCAATGTCTCCACTCCTCCAGCGCTAACTTCACCGCCAGTAATTCACGATTTCCCACATCGTAGTTCTGCTCGGCCGGATTCAGCTTCTTCGAAAAAAAAGCACAGGGTCGTGATTTGGGAGGCTCACCTTGGCGCTGGGATAGCACGGCTCCAACTCCAACCTCCGAGGCGTCCACCTCCACGATGAACGGCAAGGTAGGATCCGGCTGACATAAAATGGGGACAGTGGTAAATCGTTGTTTCAATGTCTCAAAAGCCCGCACTGCCCCCTCCGTCCATTTCAGACCACGCCCCTTGTGGCTGGTCATCGCCGACAGGGGAGCTGCGGTGGTGCTGAAATTACGCACGAACCGTCTATAGTAATTGGCAAACCCCAAGAACCTCTGAAGCTCTTTTACCGTCTGGGGTTGAGGCCAGTCTCGTACAGCTTGTACCTTGGATTCATCCAGTCTTACCCCGTCGGGAGTGAGTATGGCCCCAAGGAAGGAAATCGTCGTGACATGGAACTCACTCTTCTCGGCCTTCACGAACAGAGAGTGTTGGCGGAGTCGGTCCAGAACCTGTCGTACATGGGACACATGTTCTCTCAGAGAGTTAGAGTAGATTAGGATGTCATCAATGTACACTATGACGAAGCGATCAATCAAGTCCCTAAAAATGTCATTCATGAACGCCTGGAACACAGAGGGCGCGTTAGTAAGTCCATAGGGCATGACACAATATTCATAATGTCCTCGATGGGTGATGAAGGCGGTCTTCCATTCATCCCCCTCTCTAATGCACACCAGATTGTACGCACTCCTGAGGTCCAGTTTACTGTAGATGGAGGCCTGCCCCACCTGCTCGAGGGCTGCTGGAATCAAAGGAAGGGGGTAACGATTTTTAATGGTGATATCGTTCAAACCTCGATAGTCTATACAAGGACGCAGTCCGCCATCCTTTTTCTTAACAAAGAAAAAACTGGATGCCGCGGGAGACGTAGATGGGCGAATGGCCCCTTGCTGAAGTGCCTCATCAATATACTTGCTCATTGATTCCCGTTCCGGCTGTGACAAAGGGTAGATTCGTCCGCGAGGAGGTGTAGCCCCGGATAGCAGATCAATTGCACAATCCCAGGCCCGATGCGGTGGTAACACGGTAGCCCTCTCCTTGGAGAACACCTGCGCGTAATCCTGGTACTCTGTAGGAACAACAGTAGACACCGCACCCTTCGCATCCTCCACAGTAGACGTTTTGCAAGGTAAAATGAGGCACTCAGCCCTACATACCTCACTCCAAGCCGTGATATCGCCAGACTTCCAGGAGATGACCGGATCATGGGTAACGAGCCAGGGGTGGCCGAGGACTAGCGGCTCCCGTGGAGCGGAGATGACGAACAGAATGATGTTCTCATGGTGCAGGGAGCCCACTTGTAACTTGATTTCCCCGGTACGGTGCGTAATGAACCCAGTGCCCATGGGCTCACCGTCTAGCGCGTTGACTCGCAGGGGAGGTTGAATTGGGATAAGTTGAACTCCCAACTCCTCAGCAAGACCCATATCCAGAAAGCTGGCCGCCGCTCCGGAATCAATAAGTCCCTCCAACCTGCGCACTTTCTCTCCGACAGATAAGGTAACAGGTACATACATTTGTTTCGATGTAATGTTCAAAACGGGAGTCTCTCTCACCGGTTTGACAGTTCCGAGGCGATACCCTGGGATACGGTTAGGTCGTACCGGACATTGACGAACGAAATGACCCCACTGACCACAATACAGGCATAGTCCGTCTTGCCGACGTTGTTGTCTCACCGACCCTTGTAGAGGTGACCGTCCCAGTTGCATAGGTTCCTCCTCAGATTCTCTCCTCCGCTCTGTCGATTGCATAGGACCAGTGATCGAGGGCTCCCGAACAGTGGATGCCTTGTGTTGCACTATAAGATTATCAATAGCGATGGCTATTTTGATAAACTCATGTAGCGCAGTGATATCTCCTCGACAAGCCAACTCAGTCTGTACGTCTTTGCGCAGCCCTCTTCGGAAAACTGTGAGCAAAGCAGTCTCGCTCCATCCGCTACCGGCTGCTATAGTACGGAACTCTAAAGCGTAGTCGGCTACTGTGCGACGGCCCTGCTGAAGTTCGCACAGTTGGTCTCCCACACTACGCCCAGATACTGGGTGGTCGAACACCTCTTGAAACAGTCTCTTGAACTGAACTTCCGCATTCAGCTCGGGGACCTCAGCTGCCCAAAGCGCAGTAGCCCAATCCAGTGCTCTTCCCGTTAGCAGAGAAATCATGAAATCCACCCTGCTACGGTCATCGGAAAACATAGTACGATTATATGACAGATACAGGGACATCTGGAGTAGAAACCCCTGACATTTGCCAGGTTCCCCGTCGTACCTTGTAGGTAGAGAAATCGGAGGTGCATGACGAGGACTGACCGTGCTCGGTGTGGTGCCTTCAGCCGCACCAGCGTGGAGTAGCTGTAGGAGTTCATCCATCCGTTTCTCCTGTATCTCCCATCGCCTCTGTAATTCCGCTGGATCTATGGTAATGGCGAGGTATTCTGTAATGAATACTCGGACAGAGTGGTAAGATCCAATCGCAGAATAGCGATGCTTTATTAGAGTACAGACAAGGGTATAGCTTAATCGTGGTCGGGCGGGCTGTGGTCAAAACCGGGCAAGGCATAGACAGGCAGAGGTACCAAAGGAGCGGGCTTAGTCGTAGTCGAGGGCACAGGCACAGGATCAGAGCACGGTCATCACTGGGGTAGACAAGCAGAGGATTATGCAATTCGGGGAGTCAAACAAGGCACAGGTCGGATACACGGGTAATCAAAACAACAAACTCTCTCTCTCTCTCTCTCTCTCTCTCTCTCTCTCTCTCTCTCTCTCTCTCTCTCTCTCTCTCTCTCTCTCTCTCTCTCTCTCTCTCTCTCTCTCTCTCTCTCTCTCTCTCTCTCTCTCTCTCTCTCTCTCTCTCTCTCTCTCTCTCTCTCTCTCTCTCTCTCTCTCGGAACAAAAACGCTTAGCAAGTCACAAAGGAACAATACCTCGCACCGACTGAACTTCTGAGCACACCTTATATCCTACCCTAATTACGGACAGGTGTGCTCAGAACTCAGGTGAACCAGATCGAGTCTGATGACTCCCCCTCTCAGTAGATCGGGGAAGTGTCAGACTCTGTCTAGACCCAGCCAACCCCCGATCCCTTACAACACCACTGACTTTGTGATAGCATAATGAAGATCCTGGTTGACTGGTTTTCATGTAAAACGACTCAGTAGGCCTATGACAATTTGTGGACAGAAGCAGTTTTATCGAGTCCTATATCTACCCACTACTCTGTCAATGGTCATTAATCCGGCTTTCAATAATGTGGTCGTGCTTGTTCATTGGGCGCGCATCGCTTTTTGTTCGCATGTCCTGATCAACCTCTGATGACTGTCAAAATGAATGTAGGCCTAATGGAAATTGGAATGGACAATTACAAACGACGTTTATTATAAACGACCTCGAAAAAAACATGTCCATGCATGGTTCATACAAGTTTCTTACAATATTGAGAAATGTATTATTTTGGGTGGATATTCAAAGCTTTACAGAAACTGCAGAAAATATGTTGGCCTATATGAGGGGTTAAAAATTGCGACAATAAAGAAGAAAACTCCTCCCTAAACTTGCAGACTGCTCCAACTTTTGCTAAAGGTTTCCAGATGTTGAGTGAAGCACTCGCGGGCTCTATTCTCGAATAGCCTACATTTTAAATGCACAACTCTGTAAGCCACTCTGACATTGAATACTTCAAAACAATAATAGTTCAAAGAAGGTTGGTAGGCCTATATGACTGCATGTAGACTATCTGTCTCGTGAAGTTTACAGTCCCAATGCATCGGGTTACACAGCGCACTGTAATTTTTCCAATAGCTTTCTCTGACTGACACGGAAGGTGGAATCCAGTTACATTTTTTTTCTTTGAGTGGGAGGATGTAGGAATCTTGCCAATATATGACAGAAGCAATGGAACGCTGAGCGAGAAAAGTAACAATTACTGAACGTCGCAGTGAGAAAATTTTACTTCGAAAAAGGACAGCGCAACGAACCAAATGGCAGAACAGGTAGGCCTACTATACCATTTTAATATCAGCACTTGTCAAAACGTTGCACTTGAAGAGATGGTGGCTTTACTCATCCTAGAAGCAACGAATGGAGCATTCTTTTGGTGCATCGAATAGAGCATTCTTTTGGTGATAACTTCCCCCGACACTTTTATGCACCGTTCTGATTGTCTTTGGAAGTAGCACAGATGTAGTTTATCCAGAATTCCATAGATATTATGCTATCCAATTTATATCATGACACATTCCATTAGATCCTATAAAAAAAAAGGGGGGGGGGGATCTACTAAACTATATTGAATTGTTTTAAGAAGGTCATACCAAGGATCATTTTGCTATTTCATTTTGAATTGTAAGACCCCTTGAGGTTGACAAAAATATATTCAAAAAATATTTGATGAAAAATTGTATACATTTACATTTTAGTCATTTAGCAGACGCTCTTATCCAGAGCGACTTACAGTTAGTGAATACATATCTTTTTTTATTTTTTATACTGGCCCCCCGTGGGAATCGAACCCACAACCCTGGCGTTGCAAACGCCATGCTCTATCAACTTAGCTACATCCCTGCCGGCCATTCCCTCCCCTACCCTGGACGACGCTGGGCCAATTGTGCGCCGCCCATGAGGCTGCGACAGAGCCTGGATTCGAACCAGGATCTCTAGTGGCACAGTTAGCACTGCGATGCAGTGCCTTAGACCACTGCGCCACTCAGGAGTACGTATTTAGCCTTACTGCTATTAGCCCATACAAACGCATTGAAAACAGATTCACTACATGGAACACCAGATAGTCCCCAAAAAAGAATCTATAGGAAGTTTGTTCTGAAGTGTCTGATCTATATCTTAGAGATATAAGAAAGATCAGGATATTATTATTATTATTTGGATTTTTTACATGTATTTAAGCCCTTATTTTTGGCACTAAACAGTCTCCTTATATACTTCCATTCATTTTTTCAACTGGTATCGGGGACCTTCAGACTAATCTTGTGAGGCCTGTGGGCGTCCTAGAGCAAAACACAGAGGGGTCATATTAGTGTGTAGCCCAAACTGTTAGGACGCTACAGACGATTTTGTGAGAAGACCGATTTTCGGGATGGCTCAGGGTCTGACAAACACAGCTCTAGCTCTGTCACCTTTTCACTGCAGATGCCGAAGTGTGACATAGGTGAATGCGGTGGATTGAGACATATCCAATGCAGAAAAACAGATATCTCTAGCACACATAGAACAATGAGACAGATATTTCACCGGATGTATAAATGTGAAGCATCCGCTTGGCGTTTCCACTCACTACCAAATATGGTGGTGAGAGGAAGCCCAGTGGCCGATAGTGGGAGAAGATGGAACGAGATGGATTTTGACCGACATTCTGCACATTATCACATCGATGAAACATTTGATCACAATACAGTTTTCTGTTCCCCAAAAACTGTTATGAACATAGTGGACTAAGTTTTGTAGACTTTAACCTTTGCAAAAGTAAAAAAAAAAAAAAAAAAAAGAGTTGTTTAGAAGGAGTGCAAAGGCGAATTGAGTTATTGCACATCCACACTTCACAGAGTAGGCGTTCCCTAACGGAAATATGCATATGTACAGTGGGGGAAAAAAAGTATTTAGTCAGCCACCAATTGTGCAAGTTCTCCCACTTAAAAAGATGAGAGAGGCCTGTAATTTTCATCATAGGTACACATCAACTATGACAGACAAATTGAGAAAAGAAATTCCAGAAAATCACATTGTAGGATTTTTAATGAATTTATTTGCAAATTATGCTGGAAAATAAGTATTTGGTCACCTACAAACAAGCAAGATTTCTGGCTCTCACAGACCTGTAACTTCTTCTTTAAGAGGCTCCTCTGTCCTCCACTCGTTACCTGTATTAATGGCACCTGTTTGAACTTGTTATCAGTATAAAAGACACCTGTCCACAACCTCAAACAGTCACACTCCAAACTCCACTATGGCCAAGACTAAATAGCTGTCAAAGGACACCAGAAACAAAATTGTAGACCTGCACCAGGCTGGGAAGACTGAATGTGCAATAGGTAAGCAGCTTGGTTTGAAGAAATCAACTGTGGGAGCAATTATTAGGAAATGGAAGACATACAAGACCACTGATAATCTCCCTCGATCTGGGGCTCCACGCAAGATCTCACCCCGTGGGGTCAAAATGATCACAAGAACGGTGAGCAAAAATTCCAGAACCACACGGGGGGACCTAGTGAATGACCTGCAGAGAGCTGGGACCAAAGTAACAAAGCCTACAATCAGTAACACACTACGCCGCCAGGGACTCAAATCCTGCAGTGCCAGACGTGTCCCCCTGCTTAAGCCAGTACATGTCCAGGCCCGTCTGAAGTTTGCTAGAGTGCATTTGGATGATCCAGAAGAGGATTGGGAGAATGTCATATGGTCAGATGAAACCAAAATATAACTTTTTGGTAAAAACTCAACTCGTCGTGTTTGGAGGACAAAGAATGCTGAGTTGCATCCAAAGAACACCATACCTACTGTGAAGCATGGGGGTGGAAACATCATGCTTTGGGGCTGTTTTTCTGCAAAGGGACCAGGACGACTGATCCGTGTAAAGGAAAGAATGAATGGGGCCATGTATCGTGAGATTTTGAGTGAAAACCTTCTTCCATCTGCAAGGGCATTGAAGATGAAACGTGGCTGGGTCTTTCAGCATGACAATGATCCCAAACACACCGCCCAGGCAACGAAGGAGTGGCTTCGTAAGAAGCATTTCAAGGTTCTGGAGTGGCCTAGCCAGTCTCCAGATCTCAACCCCATAGAAAATCTTTGGAGGGAGTTGAAAGTCCGTGTTGCCCAGCGACAGTCCCAAAACATCACTGCTCTAGAGGAGATCTGCATGGAGGAATGGGCCAAAATACCAGAAACAGTGTGTGAAAACCTTGTGAAGACTTACAGAAAATGTTTGACCTGTGTCATTGCCAACAAAGGGTATATAACAAAGTATTGAGAAACTTTTGTTATTGACCAAATACTTATTTTCCACCATAATTTGCAAATAAATTCATTAAAAATCCTACAATGTGATTTTCAGGAAAAAAAATTCTCAATTTGTCTGTCATAGTTGACGTGTACCTATGATGAAAATTACAGGCCTCAATTGGTGGCTGACTAAATACTTTTTTTACCCACTGTATGCTAGAACGCGCCTATGGGATCTCGCTAGCTTGTGCTTAGCTCTGCCCACCTCCTTGCTTGTTCTGCCCACTCTGACTCATTTGTTCCAATTGGAAACAACAGGCTGTGGTCTATCTTGGTTTAGTTATACAAATCTTTGTCTCTAGCTTAAACTGATGGATTTTGATGGGGATTTTTTTATTATGCTAATTTGATTTCCACGGGGGCGCGGACATCGACCTTAGTCCTATAAGTCCTATAGGCACGTTTGCACATAGCCTACTTACCTTGCACTCTTGCCAGCTTAACACAAGTTTATAACTAATAATTTCAATGCAGTGATCAGTGCGCATGCTGGAACAGCAGAAAATAATGGACAATGACAAATGAATCCAGGCCATATGGTGACTATGGAGCAAGGAGCTATTCTCAGTTGTGTCTATAGACAGAGACTGTGTGTGGAAATGAAAAGCACCGGGAGTCAATCAGTCTCTTCTTATTCTGTCCCAATGGCCTATGACACAGAGACCTTCTTTGGAGATAGACTACTGTTTGAAGGATGACAGCTAGACAAACAGAAAGACAGACAGACAGAATGAGATACTCACCGTCGGCGAGCAAGCGCCTTACCATTGTTGCCTACTGTATCCATTTTATGATATTTGTTGGGTGCAGTGAGCTATCTGTGGAAACATCATCAAATGGAACACTGTAGTTGGCCTAAAACAACACTTTTATGGTAGCCTAGTCCTAGTGAGTAAGGCTTTTTATTCTTTATTATTTCCTACAATGACAACTGAAATGGATGTCTCAATGAATTTGGTTTAGTGTTTAGGATATAGGTAAATAGAGTTTGAAGTCACCACTGATTCCTTTCCCTGTTGCCCAAGGTTCTTGTGCACGCCCCAGGTACAGACTGGGACCAGAAATCGTCCCTGGCATTTCTAACACACCTGCCCCTTGAGACCCCCACACCGGCCTATTTTTTTCCCCAAGGCCTCCACACTGGTACATTTTTCCACTTGAGGCCTCCATTATTAGCCAGATCATTTTGCGTGAAAAACCTAAGTTAGACAGCCCCAATAGGCAAAATATTGACCAGCCCATCTGGCATTTGCCCGAAATGCCAGATGGCCCATCCGCCCCTGGCACACCCTGAAGATAAACAGTGACAGGGTGAGCTGTCATAGCTACCCCAACCTGCAGGTATTTCAAGTACCTTCTCCATGTAGACAAGTTGTCTGAATTTGCCTTCAAATACCAGTAGGCCACTCAGTCTCTCGTTACTTAAGCTTACTCCTCCTTGCCCAACTCACAGATCGCCCACATTTCAATAGCATATTCAAATATCAATTTGAATAGGGGTGAGTGACATAACAAAATTCCTTTACAGTTATTTAATGTTGGTGATTTAGGATATAAATAAAAAGTAGTTTGAATAAAAACCCGTCAGCTACAATAGATTGGGTGTTTGGTTCTTGGTTTAAAGAGAGTATTGAATGATGTCCTTCACAATGACCAACATAACCAGTCTGTGTGACACAGTTTCATATGCCACTGCAAAACATAATGTCTACTTTTTAAACAGGTGACTTGCAACCTAGAAGTATAACTGATCTTGTTGGAGTATAACTTTTCACTCAGCATATTATTTCTCACAATTTTTGGTTGACCACTAAGCTTTCCATGACAATGATACTGGACAGGTCAACATTCACAAGGCCGCAGGGCCAGACGGATTACCAGGACGTGTACTCCGAGCATGTGCTGACCAACTGGCAAGTGTCGTCACTGACATTTTCAACATTTCCCTGACTGAGTCTGTAATACCAACATGTTTCAAGCAGACCACCATAGTCCCCATGCCCATGGACACTAAGATAACCTGCCTAAATGACTACCGACCCGTAGCACTGATGTCTGTAGCCATGAAGTGCTTTGAAAGGCTGGTCATGGCTCACATCAACACCATTATCCCAGAAACCCTAGACCCACTCCAATTTGCATACCGCCCCAACAGATCCACAGATGATGCAATCTCCATTGCACTCCACACTGCCCTTTCCCACCTGGACTAGAGGAATACCTACCTCAAAGCTCATCACTAAGCTAGGGATCCTGGGACTAAACACCTCCCTCTGCAACTGGATCCTGGACTTCCTGACGGGCCGCCCCCAGGTGGTAAGGGTAGGTAACAACACATCTGCCACACTGATCCTCAACACGGGGGCCCCTCAGGGGTGCGTGCTCAGTCCCCTCCTGTACTCCTTGTTCACCCATGACTGCATGGCCAGGCACGACTCCAACACCATCATTAAGTTTGCCGACGACACAACAAGTGGTAGGCCTGATCACCGACAATGATGAGACAGCCTATAGGGAGGAGGTCAGAGACCTGGCCGTGTGGTGCCAGGATAACAACCTCTCCCTCAATGTGACCAAGTCAAAGGAGATGATTGTGGACTACAGGAAAAAAAAGAGGACTGAGCACGCCCCCATTCTCATCAACGGGGCTGTAGTGGAACAGGTTGAGAGCTTCAAGTTCCTTTGTGTCCACATCACCAACAAACTATCATGGTCCAAACACACCAAGACAGTCGTGAAGAGGGCACAACAAAGCCTATTCCCCCTCAGGAGACTGAAAAGATTCGGCATGGGTCCTCAGATCCTCAAAAAATTCTACAGCTGCACCATCGAGAGCGTCCTGACTGGTTGCATCACCGCCTGCTTGGCCTCCGACCGCAAGGCACTACAGAGGGTAGTGCGTACGGCCCAGTACATCACTGGGGCCAAGCTTCCTGCCATCCAGGACCTCTATACCAGGCGGTGTCAGAGGAAGGCCCTCAAAATTGTCAAAGACTCCAGCCACACTAGTCATAGACTGTTCTCTCTGCTACCGCACGTCAAGCGGTACCGGAGTGCCAAGTCTAGGTCCAAAAGACTTCTCAACAGCTTCTACCCCCAAGCCATAAGACTCCTGAACAGCTAATCATGGCTACCCGGACTATTTGCACTGCCCCCCCACCCCATCTTTTTACGCTGCTGCTACTCTGTTAATTATTTATGCATAGTCACTTTAACTCTACCCACATGTACATATTACTTCAACTACCTCAACTAGCCGGTGCCCCCGCACATTGACTCTGCACCGGTACCCCCCTGTATATATAGCCTCCCTACTGTTATTTTATTTTACTTCTGCTCTTTTTTTCTCAACACTTTTTTGTTGTTGTTTTATTTTACTTTTTTATTAAAAATAAATGCACTGTTGGTTAAGGGCTGTAAGTAAGCATTTCACTGTAATGTCTGCACCTGTTGTATTCGGCGCATGTGGCCAATAAAATTTGATTTGATTTGATTTGATACTGTGAAATGTGTGATACAAACACAAGTTAATTAACTGAACAAGAATGCTGCAGTGTTGTTAGAACAGGGCTTTATCTGATGGCCTGAGATGAAGTCACTCAAGGACAGGGTTAAACATCAGAGTGCCATCTTTGCGTAGACTTCCGACACGTGGAGGCATGCAAGATATGCACTTGAGAACGGATGTGAGTGTGTCTGAATTTTTTTGGGTATTTGGGACTAAATTGAGTGGAGGTCGGTACACTTTGAATATGTTAACTTTCTTTCTTTCTTAATGATCTATTATAATAATAAACGTCACATACTAACTTCAAAGGACTGTCAGAGGATGCTTTTCTTATTGTTATATTATTTGATTCCCCTTTTTTCTCCTCCTCTGGCGCAGCACTCAGACCTGGAAAATGCCATCAACACTTTGGTCACACAGTTCCATGCCGCTGCGGCCAATAACGGTCCCACGCTCCAAACCGAAGAGTTCAAAGGCCTCCTATCCTCCCAGCTGCCCAACTTAGTTAATGTACGTAAACTGCAATGGTCGGTTACATTGCCCCCACCCTCCCAGGCCACACCTCCCATTGATTCTACCAGTAGGAGGCGTGCCTCTGACTCTTACTACCCTCCCACTCAGCCACAAACATACAGTAAACACCACCTCCTATAACTCACAAACCAACACTCAGGAAAAGCTTTGAGGCATCGGTTGCCAGGTTCAATGCAAATCCAAAATTTGCTGTAATATACTGTGTGCTCAGTCACCAACTGAGTTTTAAACATGCTTTATTTTAATCTGACAGATGCTTTATTTGAATCACTGAAAAGGCCAAAGTATCTTGCTTTGTCTTCATTTTGGAACTGGCTGCTTAGTTGTCTGAGGCCCAAGGCAGTTTTCCAGGATGAGTCTAAATCTACCAGAGGGTGACAAAGATAGCGATGCTTCTGAAAAACAGGAAAAGGCCAGTTCAAATACATGAGCAAGTGAGGAAGGCTCAAGGTTGTTCGCTCATCTAGAGGGGGAAAAACAAACGGACAGATAAATAAATAACCGTTTTCATTATGAATAGATCAGGAAAAAAACTGTAATTGTAATATGACTCCTTGCACCAAGTCGACTTCATCCACCATAAACTCAACAACCAAGTAGAGTATATCTGCTACACAATAGTTAGCCACAACAGCTAGGAAATATTTGTTCATTTGTTGTGAAAGGCAAATGAGGTTAAGGAGAGGGGGCAGAATACACAACTGTTGAAGTAAATAATATGCTTAATTACGAAGTCCATATGTTTTTCATTACGTCCAGTCTTAGACTTATATAAAACCAGAATCTATTTAAAAGAAAAAGTAATGATCACATAATTCAAATGGGATTCCATTGCAAACAGCTCATTATATTATCTCAGCTGTGGAGCAGCGTTCAGGACAGGATATATTTTCCCAAATCAATTTCCTATTGTTTCCAGCAGACAGAAAGATCCACTGTGTTTGCATCTGCCTGCCTGACAGCTTTATAACATTTCAGAATGAAATGACTGTAGATAAGATTGGCTACCCAGATACTGCTATTGATTACATTTACATTTGACATTTTAGTCATTTAGCAGATGCCATGCTCTACCAACTGAGCTACAGGGGACTATTACCTCTAGAATACCAAACAAAGAAAAGTTGCTATATGAAAATATCGATACAAATGAAAAAGGGCCATGGATCTATACCCACTAGAGGTTAGCAAAGCCTGAAACATTGACACAGTTAATTGACAAAGTATACACATGCTGTGTTTATTCAGCTGCATACATTACAGTTGAAGAGAGGCCAATAGTGGATTATGAAGTCAAACATGTTTACTGGAGTTATTCAGTTGAATTATTGATACAATAATTACCGATGAAGATATTAGTAGTTAAGAATATCACCTACTGAGTAATGTAAGGCAACAATGTTATTCGCTCAAAAGTGTAATAGACTAATTGCTAACTTCCTGCTAATACATGTCTATGCATAATTACTTAATTGCTTATTAACTGTCAGTAAGTTAAATACAGTGTACATATAGTGAAGTTGTTTTTTGTGCTCCCTCCGTCCCCCAGACTGGAGGCTCAGAGCAGGGCCTGGGCGAAGTGATGAAACAGATGGGTGTGCCGGACGGCGAGGGAATTACCTTCAAGCACTTCTGGGGCTTGATCCAGTCACTGGCCACCACACAGTATGGTCGACTCAGCAGCGAGAAGGTGTCCAAGTGCGACTGTGTGCTTCTGTGAAGACCATGCCTTCTGACGGTGGTGTGAGCTAGGGGGAACCAGACAGCCTTATAGTATGCCACCCAGTGTCAGTACCCCTTCTCACCCCACTGCTCCCATCCAACCCTGGACACTCACATAGTCCTCACCCCTTCCACTACAGGCCTCTTATGTACATTCTCCATGCTTGGTAGTGCTCCATGCCAGCAGTGCTCATCTCTTAGCTCTATGCCACTTGGTTTACAGGATTTTGTTGTACTCCCTTATTGTTATCAGTGGTGGTGTTTCCATCCAAATATCCCTTCTATTGAAATATCCCCATTCTCAAACCCTGAAGACTTTCCTATAGGCCTACTACCAGTCTAACCGCTACAAATAATCCTTAGATGACATATGACCCAAAGTGAAATCAGAAAGCCATGTGCAAGATTTAGGTGCTAGACAATAAAGAAATAAAGAAATAAAACATGTATTTACACATGGCATTACACGTTAGTGGAAAGCTCCTTTGAGCCACCAATAGTCCACATACATACAGTACTGGTGTTGCAGAGTGCCCATAGCATGTTTCCTTAAACAATGTTTTCCCCACTGTGGTATTGCAGTTTTGTATTTATATTTTGTAATTCTCTTTATTCTGGCCCTTGTGATAACATACTAAAACATGACAAGAAATTATATAATAAAGATCAAAAGAAATTGTAACAATGGTGAGCTCCGTTTTTTTATTTATGTTGAATTATCACTTTAATCATTAATCAACATATTACCCACTGACAGATAAGCATTTCACAAAATACATTTTGTGATGAAACAAAATAATAATCCAATACATATTTCAGTGTATCAACTAGAAGGTGAATGGTTGTCACCACTATACAGCACACATATCGTATTCAGTGTGTAATTGTTACACTCTTACCACAGTGTTATAATTTAGGCAAATTAAGTCTATTGGGCAAATGGCACCTATTACACATTTTCATACAACCTATGAACATCACATTGTCTAATTAATCTGTTTATTTTAAATTGTTCAATGGGAATGTCTTATCTAAACGTTCCGTTTGTAGATTAGCATTCTTCCATGACAGCTATTAGAAAGCATTATTTTTGCATGAGTGCTAGCAAGTCCAGTGAATCCCTGTATGGAGAATGCCATAAAAAAATTCTGAACTACAAACCCCAATGCTAAGAGCAATGGTATCTTCCTAAATCAGCAATATAGTTTTTCACAGTCACATTATGCTTCACCCCAGCACTCAGAGGGATCCATATATCCCGACCAAGGGATTTCGATGGGACAGCTGCTCTCTGCCAAGGATTCCTCCTCCAACTGGAGCTCTATTATTTCAGCATCAGCCCGGCCCCATCGGAGCGGGAGAAGGTGTCCGCCCTCGTCTCCTGCCTCTCGGGGAAAGCCCTGGAGTGGCCAACGCGGTCTGGAATGAAGGAGGAGCCGCGTTGGACAACTACGGGGAGTTCGCTCGCCTCTTTCGAGCTGTCTTCGATCACCCGCCCGAGGGTCGAGAGGCGGGCGAGCGGCTGGTCCACCTGAGGCAGGAGACAAGGACCGCGCAGGACATCGCCCTGGAGTTCCGGACTCTAGCAGCTGGGTCCGGGTGGAATGAGCGGGCCCTCATCGACCACTTCCGATGCCATCTGCGGCAGGACGTCCGAAGGGACCTAGCCTGCCGGGACACCATGTTGTCCTTCCCTCAATTGGTGGACATGGCCATCCGCTTGGACAACCTGCTGGCGGCCAGAGGACGTGTCACTCTGGTGGCACGAGAGGACATTTCACCGCACAATGTCCTCAGCCTTCTTTTGGGTCTGGAGGCGGCAGGCAGGGCACTCTCGCGTCACCCCAGGTATCTTACACCCACACTCGTTCAGAGCCCTCTGCTGCACACTGTACCCTACCCATCCACTTTCCAATCACATTGTAGTTCCCCAGTGTAAGGCGCTAGTCGATTCAGGCGCAGCTGGGAACTTTATGGACAGGTCATTCTCACACAGTCTAGGCATTTCATTGGTTCCCCTATCCATTCCAGTCCCCATCAGAGCACTTGACAGTCGACCATTAGGGTCCGGGTTTGTTAGGGAAGTTACAGCACCAGTCACTATGGTTACCCACGAGACTCATCGCGAGCAAGTCACTTTTTTTTTATTATTGAGTCTCCTGCTTTCCCAGTTGTATTAGGTATTCCTTGGTTAGCACTCCACAACCCCACCTTCTCATGGCCGCAGAGGGTTCTCACAGGGTGGTCGCGAGAGTGTCAGGGTAGGTGTCTCTGTGTTTCCGTTGGTGCAACCACGGTGGAAAGTCCAGAGAGTACCTCCATCGTCCTCATCCCCCCTGAATACCTCGATTTGGCGCACACGTTTTCCAAAACGCAGGCGACCAAGTTACCACCTCATCGGGCGGGGGATTGCGCGATAAACCTCCGGGTAGACGCTGTGCCTCCCAGGAGTCATGTGTATCCCCTGTCACAGGCTGAAACGGAGGCTATGGAGACATACGTCACCAAGTCCCTGTGCCAGGGGTTTATATGTCCCTCCACTTCGCCCGCCTCCTCAAGTTTATTTTTTGTGAAGAAGAAAGACGGCAGTCTGCGCTCTTGCATTGATTATTGATCACTGAACAAGGAGACAATATGATTTAGTTATCCTCTCCCCCTCATTCCTTCGGTGATTGAGTCAATGCATGGGGCGCGCTTCTTTACCAAATTAGATCTCCGGATTGCGTACAACCTGGTTCGAGTCCGAGAGGGGGACGAGTGGAAGACAGCATTCAGCACAACCACGGGGCATTATGAATACCTGGTGATGTCTTACGGTTTGATGAATGCTCCATCCGTCTTCCAGTCCTTTGTGAACGAGGTGTTTCGGGACATGCTTGGTCGCGGTGTAGTGGTCTACATCAATGACATTCTGGTGTATTCCGCTACGTGCGCCGAGCATGTGTCCCTGGTTCGCAAAGTGCTGGCCGGACTATTGGAAAATGACTTTATGCCAAGGCAGAAAAGTGTCTGTTTTTCCAACAGTCCGTCTCCTTCCTCGGATACCGCATTACAACCTCAGGTGTGGAGATGGAGGGAGATCACATTTCAGCCGTGCTTATTTGGCCGACTCCAACCATGGTAAAGGAGGAGACAGCTCCGGAGGAAGTCGTGACAGTACCCCCACCTTGACGCGCAGCTCCACCAGTGCCGACACCGGCCTCGGGGATGGCCAGGAGGACGCGGAGCAGGGCGAACCGGATGGCAACGGTGGAGCGGACCAGCCACCACCGGCCTGAGGAGAGGTTACTTATAGGTTATTACTTCCCCATGATTATCGTATTAACCCCTCGTTTAATGTGTCTCTCCTCAGGCCGGTGGTGGCTGGTCCGCTCCAGGAGTCTGAGGTGCGGGAGGTCCCTCCGCCTCCTCTGGACATCGAGGGGGCCCCGGTGTACTCCGTCCGTTCCATCCTGAATTTGAGGCGTCGGGTGGGGGGCCTTCAGTACCTCGTGGAGTGGGACGGTCCGGAGGAACGGTGCTGGGTCCCAGTGAGGGATATCCTCGATCCTCGATTTCCACCGTCGCCATCCAGCTCGCCCTGCTCCGCGTCCTCCTGGCCGTCCCCGAGGCCGGTGTTGGTGCGCTGCTGGAGCTGCACGTCAAGGGGGGGGGGGGACTATCACGACTCCTCTCCTTGTTTGGGCCGGCTTCGGCGTTCGTCGTCACCGGCCTTCTAGCCACTGCCGCATCACATCTCATCATTCCATTTGTTTTGTCTTGTCTATTACACACACCTGGTTCATATCCCCTCATTAGTACATGTGTAAGTGTTCCCTCTGCCCCCTTGTCCTTGTGGGTGATTGTTTAATGTGAGGAGAGAGTAGCTCAGTTGAGCCACATGTATTTTGTATTGCGGGGGTATATTTTTCCCATGTACCTGTTTTATTCCAGTGCGCCTGTTTTGCGCACTGGACTGTTTGATGCTATCCTGCATAACTCTGAATTCTGGAATAAACTCTGTATTCTGTGATGTACCCTCCTGCGCCTGACTCCTTCAAATCACCCATCACATTTGCCCTGGGGCCTCCTCTTGTTCCTGCACTGGGGGACTTGCCTGCCTCTGATGGGGTGGCCACACGGGATGGCCGTAACGTCCTTGGGCCCAGCGGGCTCTAGACTGACATTCCGGCAGGGAATTCCTTGTTTTGTAAATATGCTGCTCAAATTTAGGGGTGGCAATTACAAATTATCTGCTGGTGACTGTTATCAGCACCTCACAACCTTGAGCTGGACATTCCACTCCCTATCCCCCAGGACCAGAGCCTGAGAGTCTAGATGGTACCATAAACCTGCCTCTCAAACTCTCTCTGACCTGAATGCCCTGTTCCCTGATAGGTTGCTAGGGAGGTTACTAAGGGGCTGGACATCTGCCCATCCTCTTGACTCTGCAGGTCACACAATACTTGCAGTCTCCCTCAAGCAGTGGCAGAGAGCAACATCTCTGTCTCTGCCCATCAACAACTGGACTCATATCTCTGGACTTGAGGGATGGAGTGAGTGCCATACCCATGTACATCCCCATATTCATCTTCTGCTGTGTGTGGTTAAAGTTCCTGTGTGTGTGTTAACTCTTGGACTGCTTTATTCCCCTCTAACCGGGGGCAGTGTCAGTGAGTCACAAACCAGTCAAATATGTAGAGCCGGGTCACTCTCGTTCAGTGGTCATCCCCAACAAAGGCTGTGCAGAACAAGCTGTCAGAGCCTTGGGATCAGCCCACCTTGCATGCAATTACATTTAACATTTTAGTCATTTAGCAGACGCTCTTATCCAGAGCAACTTACAGTTAGTGAGTGCATACATTTTTTCATACTGGCCCCCCGTGGGAATCGAACCCACAACCCTGGCGTTGCAAGCGCCATGCTCTACCAACTGAGCTACACAGGACCTCGTGTAGCGTGTAGCTCATGAGGAAGAGCGAGAAGGTGCGAAAGTTTTGGCCAGATGCAGAGAACATGGCAGCCATGAAGTAGTGGCCCCAGCGCTCGCAGTCCCGTATACATCGTTGCAGCTGGAACGTCTGGCGGCAGAAGTTGTTGAATTCGGACGCCTTGAGGCCCTGTCTAAGCTCTTGGAGGGAATAGTGCTCCTTCTGGTCTCAGAAAGCATCAGTGAATTTCTCAATTTCTTCCAGATGGTTAGAATGAATGTACTTCCCCACCAGGGAGGCGTAGAAGGTTCTCCTATGCACCTTGAAGATGCAGTCGTTCAGAACGTAATACAAGTCAAAGTCTGCTTCATCCCTGGCGTTGTACCTGATCTCCACCAGCAGATCAAGAATGGTGGTGAGGTGCTTGATGGGAATGTCTCCCATGGGATTGTGGTCAGTCAGACACACGGCCGTGAGGTTCCCCTGGTTGTGCACTGGGACGTAATCTGGAGCGTGCCTTATTTCATTCTCCTCAAAGAACAGGCCCCTCTAGACAGTCAATGGAGGTATACTTCTTATGCAAGTCTGCTGAGACAAACATTTGAGGGTGGGTCGGCCATTCTAAAGTCTGTATGTATAGGGCGTGCCCCTGGTAGTTGGGAATGACCTCTCTTCTTTACTGACTTTATTGTCCCCATGGGGACATTTTGTTGCAGTGTCATGTACACGTTTAAAGTGCCGTTTTAAATACAAAACAAATTGACAATACAACTTTCATAACAGTTACATACCAATAAAAAGAGACTAGCCTGCTTGCCTTACTGGGTCGATAGGAACATTAGCCAGAGCTGTTTAGGAGGGATATGACACCTGGCACAAATGATTGTCTAATTCTGTTTTTCTTACCGAGGTTTGCCCTATACCTGCACCCAGAGGGGAGTAGTTCAAAGTCTGGGTACAGGGGGTGGCTTGGGTCTAAATGATTTTGTGAGCCTTGCAGAGGGCCCTGACCTTAAAGATCTCATCCAGGCCTGTCTGTTTGACTCCAAGTACCTTGCTTGCTGTGGTGATAATCCTTCTCAGCATATTTATCTGGCTGACAGTGGCATTGCCAAACCAACAAACAATACAAAAAGTTAAAATACTCTCAATGAAAGATTTGTAAAACAGAGGCAGTCAACATTAAAAGATCACAGCTTTTTGAGAAAGTACAGTCTCTGTTGACTCTTTTTGTAGATCAGGTCTGTACATTTACACCACTGAAGCTTATTGTCCAAGAGGACACCCAGATATGTGTATTCCTTTACAATCTTTATGTTCTGACCTCTGATAGATGTTGCAGAGGTAGGTGTTGTACGCTTCCTGAAGTCTAAGCACATCTCTTTGGTCTTGTTGGTATTGAGGACCAAGTGTGATTCGTCACACCACTCTACAAAGTCATTTAGGACCGGGCCCTGGTGTTCCTTGTCATCATGCAACTGGCTGATCAAGGCAGTGTCATCAGCGAACTTAACGAGGTGTCTGTCAGGATGGGAACTAGTACAACTATTAGTGTACAAGATGTACAGGAGTGGGGGAAAAACACATCCCTGAGGAGAGCCTGTGTTGGTGGTGCGTATGTCCGACACGTGGGGACATACTTTGACCCGCTGTGACCTCTGGCTCAGGAAGTCCAACAGCCACAAAACCAGCCCCCCATCTAAGGAGAGGTCCCTAATGAGTCTCTGTGCCAGAATGTAAGACTGGATTGTGTTGAAGGCAGAAGAAAAGACAACAAACAGAACCCTGACATTGGATTTGGCACCCTCTAGATGTCTATAGACCATTTTGAGGAGAGTAAGAATGTCATCATCAACTCCTCTGCTGGGCTGATAGGCAAACTGAAACGGGTCGAGGAGCTTCTGGGTGGCACTGAGAATATGAATTTTCTCAAAGCAATTCATTACTAAGGATGTCAAGGTGACAGGGCGTTAGTCATTCAGTACAGAGGGATTAGATGCTTTAGGAATGGGTATAATTATTGAGTTTTTCCACAATACTGGCACGTGTTGCTGGTCAAGCAAGGATTGGAAAATGTCTGTAAAAACACCAGCCAATTGTTCAGCACAGTGCTTTAACACATGTCCACTTATTTTGTCTGGGCCTGGGCTTTAGTGTGCATTACATCCCCTGAACAACTTCACAACGTCAGCCTGTTTAACAACAACCATCTCAAACATTTGTAATGATGCTTCCATTTGTTTTACCTCCGAAACAAAGTTGTCAGATTCAAATCTTGAGAAGAAAACATTCAGTTCATTAGCCATGTTCTGGCCCTCATGTCTCCCAAGGTCAGCATTGGTTTTTCCCCTGCCTATGTGGGTGGCACTAGCCATGAATTTAATCCCTTGCCAGGCCACCCTTGAGTTTCCTGAGGAGAGGGTCCTCTCCACCCTTTGCTTGTATGCCTCCTTGTCCACCAGTATCGGTATTTTGATCTCACGTTGTACATTTCTTAAAGCCTGTCTATTACCCTCAGCATAAACTGCCTTCTTCCTATTAAGTAGTGATTTTATATTTTTTGACACCCAAGGCTTATTGTTAGGGAAGATTTTACAGGTTTTAGTAGGCACAACTGACTCAACACAGAAGTTTGTCATCAAGATCAGAGCAGCTGTCCTCAAATAACTCAAATACCTCCCACATAGTACAGTCAAAACACCCTTGGAGATGAGTGATACTATGTTCCAGATCTGGACAGTTTTAACTGTAGGTTTCTCCCTCTCCATGAGCCAACAGTAGGTTGGCCTGAGGTAGCCAACATTGTGGTCTGATGTCCCCAGGGGAGGTCTGGTGGTGGCAGAGAAAGCATTTGGTATTGTCCCATAGCACAAATCAAGAGTCTTATTTTTCCTAGTGTGACATTTCACATACTGGTGGTAGGTGTGCAGGACCTTGTGCAAAGTACAGTTGTTAAAATCCCCTAAAATAAATGTGGGTGCGTCGGGGGAGATAGATTCCAGTTTCTGTGACAGATTATAAATAATCTCTGATGCTTTTGCTATATTATCTTTTGGTTGAATGTACACAACAGTAACAAACAATTGGGGGAACTCACGGGGCAGATAGTAGCGTGGCAGTGACACAGAAAGCAGTTCAATGTCGGGGGTAGAGTCTCTCTCTTACCAGGATCGATTTACACCACTGGTCCCTGACAAGCAGGCAGACGCCCCCGCCGTGATGTTTCCCTGTGACGGTTAGATCATGAGCCGGCCGGCTCCACTTCCCTGTCCGGGACTCTGTCATCCAGCCAAGTCTCAGTAAACACCAGCAAACAGGCTTCCCGGAATTTGTGTTGGAAGCGCAGATTCGCTGACAGCTCATCCACTTTCCCCCTCAGTGACTGGGCATTGATCAGCAAGGTGGTGGGTATAAGGGAAGTTTGTTCATTAATTTTTGTCTGATTCCCCCGCATTTACCACATTTGCATTTGGGTTTGTAATCCACTCGCAGACAATTGGGGATTAGATGGGCCATTGGGATATCCATCGCGTTCGTGTTTGAGTTGCATTGTAGTAGGAACTCTCTGCTGTATTGGATTCTGCTATCAGCAGCGTTTTCATAATTTAGTCCATCTGTAGTGGGTATGTACATGATCAACAAGATCAGTCCAACACCCCACCACTGTAAAACCATCACTGACAGATGGTTTACAAACAGTGTACAAATCAAAAACATAAAAGAACGCCACACCAAACTTCACACACACTGTCGCCCCCCTCCACTCTGGTCAGCAGGTTACCGTTCTGGTCCAGCTGGGCGATTACTTTCTTGCTTCCGTCTTTGTGCCTCCAGACCCCCTCCTCTCTGGTCACCTTCCCTCCGTTGGGGCTGATGGATAGTGCTAAGCTCCTCAGGTGCAGTTTGGTCTCCATGTTGATGGATATGAGCGCTTGTAGCAGCCACTCCGCAAACTGGAGGTCCTTTCCTAGCGCACAGCCCACCAGGCTGAGAGTGTGTAGATGCCTATCTACTATCTTCATGGCCGCCACGACTTTGGCAAGTTCCTCTGGCCCATAACTCCCTAGTCTGGCCACCCCATCACTGCCCTTACTGCCATGACCCACCAGTACCACAGGGCTGTCTCTGGTCAAACAGGCCTGAGGAGTGTAAAGACATTGAGACAACCTCTAATAACCCTGTTTTTACTTTCACCACCAAATTGTTTTCAAACCACCATCACCATCACAGTACTTCCTTACTATAATATGGCTACCACTGACATTTCCAAACAGCCTACACTGTGACTTAGATGTGATAAGGGCTTTCATAGGCCACAACATGGCACTATCGGGCACTGCACAGACTTTCCCAGGCTTGACACGCTCATGTTAATCAGCACTGGTCTTTTCAGTTGGTGGCAGTCTGTACCTGACAAACCAAAACTTGGTTAATAAAAATACCAATGTCTTCATAGTTCTCATTTTTAACAAGATGATTTAGGCATGTTATTTGGATTATGCTACAAAGGCCCTACCACTCCCATTGTTTTGTACCCTATGATGCTTATCAAACCTGGTTAATTCAAATACTAAATTGAAAACAATAAATAATGCATGTTACACAATTTAAATAACTGCATTCAACACACATTTTGAAATAGATTCTGGCCAACAGAATATATATACAGTAATATGATCTCTTTGTCATTTTTTTTTTTTTTATGTAACCTAACTTGATATATTTTCAGGTAAGGTAAGGTTATCATCAATACCCTCACCCCCTTCTTTTAATTTTTTTGTCATTTAGCAGACGCTCTTATCCAGAACGACTTACAGGAGCAATTAGGGTTAAGTGCCTTGCTTAAGGGCACATCGACAGATTTTTCACCTAGTCGGCTCGGGGATTAGAATCAGCGACCTTTCGGTTACTGGCACAACGCTCTTACCCACTAAGCTACCTGTCGCCCTTTTGATGCTTATGTTTTGCTCATTGTCTACTGTTATATCTGACTCTCTGGCACAAAATATATTGAAATATGTCTCTTCAACTGACCACTGCCTAGACAAAAATCATATTATTTCGGAGATGGTACTACTCGGACAAATTACTACTGACATGGTCAGGTAATTTCTACTGTAAAAAAAAAAATTATATATATATATATTTTGCAAAATACAATAATTCTAGACTAGATCAAAACAACATACAAACCCAATGAATTTCCCCACAAATAAATGCATGTTGTCTAAGAGGAAATGTATTTATCTCACTTGCAACAACAGGCTTTGGGGTCAAAGATGACTGAAAGATGAAGATTTAACCAGATAAGGAAGAGGGTAAAGCTAACATGACATAGTATAGCAGAGAAAGTGGGGATTGCACTAAAAGCATATACCTAACCTTTATAAAAACAAATAATATTTGGTACTCTGGGAGTGTCTTGGAATTTATAAGAAATGAAATTTAAGAGTAAAATGGGTTACACTTTACAATAAGGTTCCATTTGTAAATGGTTTCTAAACGGTTTGTAATTACGTTAATAACGGTTATTTAATCATTTGTAAATGCATTATAAACCATTAATAAATGGGTTATAACACATTGGTCAAAATAGTGAGCTAGCCAGTCAGTGCTTGCCAAATAGTGAGCCACTATTTACCTCCAGCTATTAATCATTTATAAATGCACTTACAAATGCGTATAATATTGAACCCGTATGTATCATCATGCAACCTTATTTTCAATGGTTGCACAGTTAAACAATAGTTATTTTCTCACTTTTGGGTGTGATGCATTGTTGCTCTGTCCCAGGAATAGTAATGGTTGGTTTTCAGACCAATGGTCAACTCCAATGACGTGACTTGCCCCACGTTTGAAACCCTGATGATGCATATGGAATATAGACCTCATCTGAAGATCTCAAACCATATTATTGGGGTGGTTCGCTGGTTTCGGAGAAATTCTGCCGACTTTGTTAGATCTGCCCATCTGTGAAACCTGAAACGTATCCAGAATGTTGTTGACACTAAAAACGTATCTGGAGATCGTTTATAAGCGCCACTGAACGGGCATTTAACTTTTCTGTAAAGGAATCCCGCTTCTGAAGCGAGACTAACGTCCATCACTAGGCACCAAGAACTGTCAATCGAATGATCTCGAGCTGCCTGCGCGCATACCACGCGCTCCTAAGAAAAGTACTTTGAAGTTTGTTAAATACAATGACTTACCAATACATTTAGTAGAAAGAAAACATCTATCTACACTACCCTGTAAACAACTGCAGAAAAACAATACAACAACACATCAATCAGCAACGTGTATTGTTGTCAGGAAAACATTCCATGCTGGAGCAGAATTCTACTGTCTAAGAAAAGGTACTTATGCTTCTGATGCCGCACAGTTCTTACTAAAAACTCTGGATGGAACATTAAACCATAACCAGATCAGCAACATGTCTTCAAAAACGATCTGATTGGATATTATCGAACGCAAACTACCTCACCTACCACCTACATACATTCATTGGCTAGATAGAAAGGAGGCGGGCTTTATGGTAGGCTAGTCGTCATCGCAGGGGAGGAAGAGCAAGACGGCCATCTTCGTGAGGTCGAAAGATTGCGTGTTAAGGTAATTCTTCAAGTTATACACTTTTAAAATACAAACTGCACAACCTTATACTATATGTGTTAATAGTCAAACTGTTGTTGAAGTATGGACAGCAAAGACGGCAGTCAGCTTCAACCACAGTCGTTTCTGAGCTAGCCAGTCGTTAGCTAGCTTGCTGGCTTACAACTTCTGTACGTTAGCTAGCTAGCTAACAGTCTGACTGCTGGAAATGAATGTGTTTTGCGGCGATGATATTGCCACTGTGAAAAATAACATGCAATGGTTGTTTGCTAACAATGGTCAACAACCAAATGAACTCCTGAGTCAGCAATCGTGTTTTCTTTTTATGATGAAACAAGCGCTTTCCAGGCAAGGCAAATTGCGCGAGTTTGACTGACTAGATGTGCTCGATTTAGTTTGAAGGCTAGCCGGGTGGGCGTGGTGTACATTTTTGGGACCATTCCATCGGATGGCACGTCGGGCGGTGACATAAATCGAGTGCTCCTCCTTTTATTTATTGGCGCAAGCACAAATGAAATGGGTCTGGACCATAAATAACGAATGAATGCGCACGGTTTAGAATTTGGGAATAGCAGTAGACTACAGCACAGGTACCTTCATTGTCACAGAATCACTATGTTTCGTGTTATGACAAATTTATTTAATTAACCCTTAAATATATAAATATTTTATTCAAACTAATTAAGTACCATATAAGTTAATGTGTAGGGGTACGTCAGAGAATGGTTTATCTATAGATGGCTGTAATAACAAATGTTTTGCCCCCTCAGCTTTCCAGCTATCTTGCTCAGATGCCTAGACACTGCTCCGCAGGTGGATGCAAATCCCGTGACACCAGGGAAAATCGTAAGGCTGGCATTACCTTTCACAGGTAAGTGGATCCAATCTAATTTTACCTAACCATTAAGACTGTGGGCTCTATTTTCGGATGGCGCTAAGGAGACGCAAGTGTCAAACACATGTTAGTTTGCAATTTTGTCATGTAAAAACTGTTGCAATTGCATTTTCCAGCCCTAACAGCAGGTTTGGCAATTTACCTGTATAATGTCAGCTCGCTTACGCTGAGGTGGGAGGGGTGGCAATATTTGAGGTGTGCCTTAAAAACAAGTGCAAAAGTGAACATTTCATGCAGCACTAATGGGAAGTTTTAAGACCCACAAAAAGCAGGTCTTAACGGTAACGCAGTTAATAATGCCATGTATTTTGAGAGTGGAAGCGCAGCCTATCCAGCCATGATGCACAGTGCCCATGGAATGAGATACGTTTATTTTGTGCTGGTGATTTTCATAGGCTCGTATTTAGAAACATAAAAACGAATGGTTTCCCCCCATTTTGTTTAATTTGATTAAAAACGAAGCATAGCCTCCCCTCCCCTTATTAAATGCTGGTTTAGTAGCATAGCATACAGTGGGGAAAAAAAGTATTTAGTCAGCCACCAATTGTGCAAGTTCTCCCACTTAAAAAGATGAGAGGCCTGTAATTCTCATCTTAGGTACACGTCAACTATGACAGACAAATTGAGGAAAAAAATTCCAGAAAATCACATTGTAGGACTTTTAATGAATTTATTTGCAAATTATGGTGGAAAATAAGTATTTGGTCACCTACAAACAAGCAAGATTTCTGGCTCTCACAGACCTGTAACTTCTTCTTTAAGAGGCTCCTCTGTCCTCCACTCGTTACCTGTATTAATGGCACCTGTTTGAACTTGTTATCAGTATAAAAGACACCTGTCCACAACCTCAAACAGTCACACTCCAAACGCCACTATGGCCAAGACCAAATAGCTGTCAAAGGACACCAGAAACAAAATTGTAGACCTGCACCAGGCTGGGAAGACTGAATCTGCAATAGGTAAGCAGCTTGGTTTGAAGAAATCAACTGTGGGAGCAATTATTAGGAAATGGAAGACATACAAGACCACTGATAATCTCCCTCGATCTGGGGCTCCACGCAAGATCTCACCCCGTGGGGTCAAAATGATCACAAGAACGGTGAGCAGAAATCCCAGAACCACACGGGGGGACCTAGTGAATGACCTGCAGAGAGCTGGGACCAAAGTAACAAAGCCTACCATCAGTAACACACTACGCCGCCAGGGACTCAAATCCTGCAGTGCCAGACGTGTCCCCCTGCTTAAACCAGTACATGTCCAGGCCCGTCTGAAGTTTGCTAGAGTGCATTTGGATGATCCAGAAGAGGATTGGGAGAATGTCATATGGTCAGATAAAAACAAAATAGAACTTTTTGGTAAAAACTCAACTCGTCGTGTTTGGAGGACAAAGAATGCTGAGTTGCATCCAAAGAACACCATACCTACTGTGAAGCATGGGGGTGGAAACATCATGATTTGGGGCTGTTTTTCTGCAAAGGGACCAGGACGACTGATCCGTGTAAAGGAAAGAATGAATGGGGCCATGTATCGTGTGAAAACCTCCTTCCATCAGCAAGGGCATTGAAGATGAAACGTGGCTGGGTCTTTCAGCATGACAATGATCCCAAACACACCGCCCGGGCAACGAAGGAGTGGCTTCGTAAGAATCATTTCAAGGTCCTGGAGAGGCCTAGCCAGTCTCCAGATCTCAACCCCATAGAAAATCTTTGGAGGGAGTTGAAAGTCCGTGTTGCCCAGCGACAGCCCCAAAACATCACTGCTCTAGAGGAGATCTGCATGGAGGAATGGGCCAAAATACCAGCAACAGTGTGTGAAACCTTGTGAAGACTTACAGAAAACGTTTGACCTGTGTCATTGCCAACAAAGGGTATATAACAAAGTATTGAGAAACTTTTGTTATTGACCAAATACTTATTTCCACCATAATTTGCAAATAAATTCATTAAAAATCCTACAATGTGATTTTCTGGATTTTTTTTCCTCATTTTGTCTGTCATAGTTGACGTGTACCTATGATGAAAATTACAGGCCTCTCTCATATTTTTAAGTGGGAGAACTTGCACAATTGGTGGCTGACTAAATACTTTTTCCCCCCACTGTAGGTGTCTTTTTATCCTGGCCATTAGCCAAGTAGTCTATGAATAAAGGGGTTTTAAATAGTCTACTGAGAGTGCTTTGAAATATTGTGGAGGTTTTTGCCCTCATGCTTTTTCATTATTCACAATTCACATAGGCTACTAGCATACTTCTTTTTGCTTGTTCATCCCCATTTTCAAAGAGCGCCCCTCGTCGGATTACCAAAGACACGCTCAAGTCCAAACTATTGTCCTCCTATAATGCTATATCAATGGCAGATTTTTTAAAGAATCTGCCTTGCACATAGGCAACGATACAATTGACAGGAGCCTAGTATTTTGTATAGAGGTGCGAATGTTCTGCGTAAAGATATTTAGGCCTGCGTGTGCACAGAGTTCCATGGAACGAGAGAATCGATTTCTTTTCATTTTTATGACCGATCCTATTTAGAAATATCGTTGTTGGTTTAAAAAACAAGGTTTTCGTCAAATTAAAATAAAGATTCACCGTCCATGGGTTTATGGTGTGCACGTACATGGCTCGAATGTAATGCTATTTCTGGAGAAGTTAAAATATGATCTGTAAAATGGTTCCATTATGTTTATTAAACATTACATTTGCGAGCAGTATAACAGTGAGTGGACATTTCCCCTTTGTCTTTATATTGGATCTTTATCCAGCCTCTTTGAAAAGTTTGGATGTGCGTCAAACACTCCATAGTCTAAGATGCCTTGTCTGTATTATATGCCCACGGGGAGCAATTATGGTGCCTGTAACAGTATTTAGACATTGAAAACAAGTTATTGTTTCATTTTTATTAGAATGTGATTAGAGTTATACACTGTCTTTTTAGGCCTTATCAATAGCCTAGTGAATTTAATCTTGCTTATTGACTACGTTTGGCATCAATATCATCAATGTCCTTGTCCGTACTGCAATTTACAGTCGGCCTAGCCCCTATATCAGTCCGAATGCTATAGCCTATGTTTAAAAATATACAGTGAGCTCCATAATTCACTGGACAGTGACCATTCTTTTGTTATTTTGGTTCTGTACTCTAGCACTTTGAGTTTGAAAGGATACAATGACAATGAGGGTGTAGTGCAGACTGTCAGCTTTAATTTGAGGGTATTTTCATACATATCGGATGAACCGTTTACGAATTATAGAAGCTTTTGTACATGGTCCCCCCCATTTTCGGGCATCAAAAAACATTGGACAGTTTAACATAATATAGAATAAAGTAATCATTGTTAATATTTGGTCGCATATCCTTTGCATGCAATGACTGCTTGAAGTCTGCGATGCATCGCCATCACCAGACGCTGGGTATCTTCCCTGGTGATGCTCTGCCAGGCCTGTACTGCAGCCATCTTAAGTTCCTGCTTGTTTCGGGGACTTATTGCCTTAAGTCTCCTCTTCAGCATGTAAAATGCATGTTCAATTGGATTCAGATCTGGTGATTGACTCGGCCAGTCAAGGATTTTCCACTTTTTGGTCATCAAAAACCCCTTTGTTGCTCTAGCAGTATGTTTAGGGTCATTGTCTTGTTGCATGATTAAGTGCCATCCAATGAGTTTGGAGGCATTTGGTTTTATCTGAGCAGATAAAATATTTCTGTAGACTTCAGAATTCATTGTTCTACTTCTGTCTGCAGTCACATCATCGATGAAGACAAGTGAGCCTGTTCCACTGGCAGCCATACAGGCCCAAGCCATAACACCCCCTCCACCATGTTTCATGGATGAGGTGGTATGCTTTGGATCATGGGCATTTCTTTTTTTTCTCCACACTTTTGTCTTTCCATCACTCTGGTACATGTTAATCTTTGTCTCATCTGTCCACAATACTTTTTTTCCAGAACTCTTGGGGCTCTTTTAGGTGCTTTTTAGCAAACTGTAATCTTGCCTTTCTGTTCTTCAGGCTTATCAGTGGTTTGCATCTTGTAGTGTACCCTCTGTAGTCCTGCTGGTGTAGTCTTCTGCGTATGGTAGACTTTGACACATCTACACCTGCATCCAGCATAGTGTTTTTGATCTGTTGGGCTGTTATCAGGGGTTTTTTCTTCACCATAGAGAGTATTCTCCGGTCATCCACTACAGTGGTCTTCCTCTGTCTACCGGGTCTTTTGACATAATTGAGTTCACCGGTTGTTTTTTTCTTGTTAATGATGAACAAAACTGTTGACTTGGGCATGGCCAGGGTTTTTGCAATGTTCCTGAATGATTGATTTTCATTTCTGAGCCTTATGACGGCCAACTTCATTTGCATCGACACTGCTGTCTTCCTCATGTTGTCACACCCCAATAACAACCTCCAAAGGCAATAGCAACGTCTAGAATCATTACTATTCATCAACAGCTCTCCTGCATTCACTAACGACACAAATGAATACACCTGCCTAACGACACACATCTGTGAAGCCAATTTAACAAATACTTGTAGTACCTTAAAATGGGGGGACCATGTACAAAAGGTGCTGTCATTTCTAAACGGTTCATCCGATATGTATGAAAATACCCTCAAATTAAAGCTGACAGTCTGCACTTCACGCTCATTGTCATTGTATCCTTTCAAACTCAAAGTGCTAGAGTACAGAACCAAAATAACAAAACAATGGTCACTGTCCAATGAATTATGGAGCTCACTGTATTTCCATAATGAAGCAAAGCAATTAGAACATTGTGGACTGCAAACATGTTAAACATATTTAGCAAATATGGGGCAGGCTATTTAACAAACTAGGCTATAACGGACTAACATTCTAATTGGTGTTGATGACAACGCAATACAGAAAAGACCGTAAATACACAACTTGGAGCAATAACATATTTATTCATGGAGCATGTTCTGATTGGCCAGCGAGGGGCAAGCCTCGACACATGCACAACTTGTTTATTCATCAAAACCCAGCCATTTCGCACCACCGGCAGCTACTGTGCCCATAATTCCAGTTGTGAAAATAGCAAAAATATTTCTCACACCCCCGATCCTATAACACCACCACTAAGATTGACCATTGTGTTAGATTTGTTAAAATAGAGCCCTGTGACTTGTACAGGGCATTTGGAAAGTATTCAGACCCCTTCCCTTTTTGCAAATGTTGTTACGTTACAGCCTTAATCTAAAATTGATTAAATTATTTTTTCCCTCATCAATCTACACACAATACACACAATGAAACCAAGATTGAACTTTTTGGCCTGAATGCCAAGCGTCACGTCTGGAGGAAACCTGGCACCATCCCTACGGTGAAGCATGGTGGTGGCAGCATCATGCTGTGGGGATATTTATCGGCGGCAGGGACTGGGAGACTAGTCAGGATCGAGGGAAAGATGAACGGAGCAAAGTACAGAGAGATCCTTGATGAAAACCTGCTCCAGAGCACTCAGGACCTCAGACTGGGGCGAAGGTTCACCTTCCAACAGGACAATGACCCTAAGCACACAGCCAAGACAACGCAGGAGTGGCTTCGGGACAAGTCTCTGAATGTCCTTGAGTGGCTCAGCCAGAGCCCGGACTTGAACCCGATCGAACATCTCTGGAGAGACCTGAAAATAGCTGTGCCGCTCCCCATCCAACCTGACAGAGCTTGAGAGGATCTGCAGAGAAGAATGGGAGAAACTCCTTAAATACAGGTGTGCCAAGCTTGTAGGGTCATACCCAAGAAGACTCGAGGCTGTAATCGCTGCCAAAGGTGCTTCAACAAAGTACTGAGTAAAGGGTGTCTTGACGTGACTTATATTAATATGGTGACTGTTATTTATCGAATCAACTAACTATGTTTAATTGTCACTTGATTAAATTAAGTAATGTAACAATTAACTCATTAGGAATTTGGGGCACCACGGAAGAAGTTGTTTAATGAGTTACCATCTCCAGAATTAAACTCTTAGAAGATATATGTTATATACCGATAAGACACTTATTCAATAATTACCTCTTATCAGTCTCATTCTGAACTTTGCATAATGCTTGAACCTGCAAGAACCCTAACCTTACTGATGAATCAGCAATATACAAATTGGCTTAATTATGACATTTACATTTAAGTCATTTAGCAGAAGCTCTTATCCAGTGCGACTTACAAATTGGTGCGTTCAACTTAGGATAGCCAGTGGGACAGCCACTCCCCTTCTTTTTTTTTATGTAGGGGAGGGAGGGGGGGGGGTAGAAGGATTACTGTTATACAATTCCAGGTATTCCTTAAAGAGGTAGGGTTTCAAGTGTCTCCAGAAGGTGGACAGTGAATCCGCTGTCCTGGTGTCGTGGGGGAGCTTTTTCCACCATTGGGGTGCCAGAGCAGCGAATAGCTTTGACTGGGCTGAGCGGGAACTGTGCTTCCGTAGAGGTAGGGGGGCTAGCAGGCCAGAGGTGGATCAACGTAGTGCCCTCGTTTGGGTGTAGGGTCTGATCAGAGCCTGAAGGTAAGGAGGTGCCATCCCCCTCACAGCGCCGTAGGCAAGCACCATGGTTTTGTAGTAGATGCAAGCTTCAACTGGAAGCCAGTGGAGTGTGCGGAGGAGCGGGGTGACATGAGAGAACTTGGGAAGGTTGAACACCAGACGGGCTGCAGCGTTCTGGATAAGTTGTAGGGGTTTAATGGCACAGGCAGGGAGCCCAGCCAACAACAAGTTGCAGTAATCCAGACGGGAGATGACAAGTGCCTGGATTAGGACCTGTGCCGCTTCCTGTGTAAGGTAGGGTCGTACTGCGAATGTTGTAGAGCATGAACCTACAGGATCGGGTCACCGCTTTGATGTTAGCGGAGAATGACAGGGTGTTGTCCAGGGTCACGCCAAGGTTCTTTACACTCTGGGAGGAGGATACAATGGAATTGTCAACCGTGATGGCGAGATCATGGAGCGGGCAGTCCTTCCCCGGGAGGAAGAGCAGCTCCGTCTTGCCGAGGTTCAGCTTGAGGTGGTGATCCGACATCCACACTGATATGTCTGCCAGACATGCAGAGATGCGATTCGCCACCTGGTTATCAGAAGGGGGAAAGGAGAAAATTAATTGTGTGTCGTCTGCGTAGCAATGATAGGAGAGACCGTGTGAGGATATGACAGAGCCAAGTGACTTGGTGTATAGAGAGAATAGGAGAGGGCCTAGAACTGAGCCCTGGGGGACACCAGTGGTGAGAGCACGTGGTGCGGAGACAGATTCTCGCCACGCCACCTGGTAGGAGCGACCTGTCAGGTAGGACGCAATCCAAGAGTGAGCAGCGCCGGAGGTGCCCAACTCGGAGAGGGTGGAGAGGTGGATCTGATGGTTCACAGTATCAAAGGCAGAAGATAGGTCTAGAAGGATAAGAGCAGAGGAGAGAGTTAGCTTTAGCAGTGCAGAGAGCCTCTGTGACACAGAGAATAGCAGTCTCAGTTGAATGACCAGTCTTGAAACCTGACTGGTTTGGATCAAGAAGGTCATTCTGAGAGAGATAGCAGGAGAGTTGGCTAGAGACGGCACGCTCAAGAGTTTTGGAGAGGAAAAGAAAGAAGTGATACTGGTCTGTAGTTGTTGACATCGGAGGGATCGAGTGTAGGTTTTTTGAGGAGGGGTGCAACTCTCGCTCTCTCGAAGACGGAAGGGACATGGCCAGCGGTCAAGGATGAGTTGATGAGCGAGGTGAGGTAAGGGAGAAGGTCTCCGGAAATGGTCTGGAGAAGAGAGGAGGGGATAGGGTCAAGCGGGAAGGTTGTTGGGCGGCCGTCCGTCACAAGTCGCAAGATTTCATCTGGAGAGAGAGGGGAGAAAGAAGTCAAAGCATAGGGTAGGGCAGTGTGAGCAGGACCAGCGGTGTCATTTGACTTAATAAATGAGGATCGGATGTCGTCAACATTCTTTTCAAAATGGTTGACGAAGTCATCCACAGAGAGGGAGGGGGGAGGAGGAGGAGGAGGATTCAGCAGGGAGGAGAAGGTGGCAAAGAGCTTCCTAGGGTTAGAGGCAGAGGCTTGGAATTTAGAGTGGTAGAAAGTGGCTTTAGCAGCAGAAACAGAGGAAGAAAATGTAGAGAGGAGGGAGTGAAAAGATGACAGGTCCGCAGGGAGTCTAGTTTTCCTCCATTTCCGCTCGGCTGCCTGGAGCCCTGTTCTGTGAGCTCGCAATGAGTCGTCAAGCCACGGAGCAGGAGGGGAGGACCGAGCCGGCCGGGAGGATAGGGGACATAGAGAGTCAAAAGATGCAGAAAGGGAGGAGAGGAGGGTTGAGGCAGCAGAATCAGGAGATCGGAGGGAGAAGGATTTAGCAGAGGGAAGAGATGATAGGATGGAAGAGGAGAGAGTAGCGGGAGAGAGAGAGCGAAGGTTGCGATGGCACATTACCATCTGAGTAGGGGCAGAGTGAGTAGTGTTGGAGGAGAGCGAGAGAGAAAAGGATACAAAGTAGTGGTCAGAGACTTGGAGGGGAGTTGCAGTGAGATTAGTAGAACAACAGCATCTAGTAAAGATGAGGTCAAGCGTATTGCCTGCCTTGTGCGTAGGGGGGGATGGTGAGAGGGTGAGGTCAAAAGAGGAAAGGAGTGGAAAGAAGGAGGCAGAGAGAAATGAGTCAAAGGCAGACGTAGGGAGGTTAAAGTCACCCAGAACTGTGAGGGGTGAGCCATCCTCAGGAAATGAACTTGTCAAGCTCATTGATGAACTCTCCAAGGGAACCTGGAGGGCGATAAATGATAAGGATGTTAAGCTTGAATGGGCTAGTGACTGTGACAGCATGGAATTCAAATGAGGAGATAGACAGATGGGTCAGGGGAAAAAGAGAGAATGTCCACTTGGGAGAGATGAGGATTCCTGTGCCACCACCGCGCTGACCAGATGCTCTCGGGTATGTGAGAACACATGATCAGACGAGGAAAGAGCAGTAGGAGTAGCAGTGTTTTCTGTGGTAATCCATGTTTCTGTCACTGCCAAGAAGTCGAGGGACTGGAGGGTAGCATAGGCTGAGATGAACTATGCCTTGTTGGCCTCAGAACGGCAGTTCCAGAGGCTGCCGGAGACCTGGAAGTCCACGTGGCTCGTGCTCGCAGGGACCACCAGATTAGAGTGGCAGCAGCCACGTGGTGTGAAGCGTTTGTATGGCCTGTGCAGAGAGGAGAGAACAGGGATAGACAGACACATAGTTGACAGGCTACAGAAAAGGCTACAATAATGCAAAAGAGATCCGAATAAAATTAACTAAACATCTGGGGAAGCGAGAGAGCGGGGCCTCCCTCACTTACCTTTCACTGAAACACTCAAATATAACTCTCCCAACTTCCACTTTAGAAATTATAATTGTTGTAAACTACAGCGGTTCAATATTTTCTAGGAATAGACTCTAACTTAGTTTATTCAGCTAGCTAATTTGTTACAGTATTCTTCCGTGAAAACCGCCCAGGGCACCGTATCCTATGATGCCATAGCTAACTAGCATGCTAGCTTCCAATAACACATGTTTAGCACCAATACTCGGTTACAACAAACTACCAATAGTGTGTTAACACACTAAACAGATCATTCATGTCCATGTCTAACGTTGTGTAAAGTTTTGGGTTAGTTTTGACAGTTTGAGTGAGTACGTCATCAATTTATTCAGCCAGTTTGTTAGCTAGCTAGAATAGTTAGCATATTAGCTAGCCATCGCTCTCTGTCAACGAACCAACCCCTCCTCCCACGGTATGAAACCCACAGAGAGAGTCAAGCTAACGTTAACTAGTCACCCTTGTCTTGAATTCCTTTTAAACGACTCCGGTTACCAGTATGTAAAAATAAAATAAAAAATAAGTGTAGGTTATAAACTTACCCTTAGTAGCTACTGTTAGCTAGTTAAGTGTAAAGCTAGCTACTGAATCAATTTAGCTAGTTCACGTCTGTCCCAACGGAGAGAAGCGTCTCCAAATGCAGAAGCCCGGTTAATACAAACATATCTTACCAAGCCAACTAGCTAGTTAGTTATCTATAATTGTTTTAGATTAATTCCAAATTAGGACCAACTGTTCTATTGGTCATCTAGTTGCCAGTTTGTGGGGATAACGTTACTTGTAAACATTACAGTTAGGTCGTTCCAGCTGTTGTTTAGTTAGCTATCCAGGTAGCAACAAGCTAGCTACATTTTGAGTACAGTAGCTACATACATTCCATTCTCTTCATTAGTCCTGTTCCTCTTAAAAGGTTATTTATTTACTAACTAACTAAATAATAACCACACACACAGAGGTTATTGATTACTAATGTAATACAATGAAAACAGGTCCCTAGTGGACTGGAATAACAATAGCATGAATGCTTGGGTAGAAGGAGGGTTGGCTGATTCAGAGAGAAGGGGGGGGGGGGGGAAGGAAGAGACAAAGGAATTCACCTATCGGACATTTGTAAACTACTTCACGCTTCCTGGTCTAATGTTGATTTGTTTTTCAAGGCTTTTTATGCCCTCGTGGTAAAAGGGGCGTTCCATCATGTTTGTGCTCATCTGGGTGTGGCCACTGACTGAGAACAAATCAATATGGAAAACAATCATCTCATCTAGAATGCTAAAATCACATTGTTATCTTCACAAAAGTATTATTATACTTAATAATTTGTTTTATACAACAATTAGATGCAAACCTCATAACTGGGAAGTGTACAACCCCAGAGATACAGTTATGTTGTTCCACCGTCTTTAATGACATCACAACATAGTAACGAATTTCACAGGATTGTTCTTTAAGTCCCCACCGACCATTTCCCACATTCTTTGAAGTAGGAATATTGTTTCATTATCCACTTTTGGATGTTGGAGTCTTGGCGGGAAGACTTCCTCTGTTCCACAGGGAATTCCCTCTCCCAATACTGCATGGCACGGAAAATAAAGTTTCTGCAAGGAATTTACGACCTGTCATAAAACTGGCCGCCAGGAGAGGGGGTGTTCAAACATTTGCCTAGCCGGCATCTTTGCTCCTCAGCCCATGAGGGCAAGTCATGACAAGGGTCTGAATACTTATGTAAATGTAATATTTCAGTTTTTTATTTTGAATAAATTTTGAACAAAATCAGCAGGGGATCAAATACTTTTTTTCCCCCTCACTGTATACAGAAGATTTTTAAATGAACACATTTCTTCTGCTTAACCATGTGCATGCTATGTATTACTTTGCCATGCATATTATTGCAAGTCTTCATTAAGTTCCTGTGGTTGCCAGGTTGCCAAAGCGCGGAACCCCACGCCGGGACCTATGGATCATCAACTCACACCGCAAGGGCCCACAAGGCCAGGGGCCATGGGACCCCCAGAGCAACTTCATCTATTTCTGCTCCAAGCACTTCACCCCAGAGAGTTTTGAACTCTCAGGAGTTAGGTATGTAGTGTCTCTTCCAACTTATAGAGGGCAGTGTTTACCTCAGAATTCCATAGATTAGGTGATAATGTACTGTATCTCTAGTGCCTAGTTTCCACTGGAGAAACTTCAGCCTAACTGTCAGGGTGATTATGTATTGATGGATAGCGTTACAGTTTATCCCCTTAATCAACATTTTGGGGGGATTGTCTGTATAAGGACTGAAATGAAAGAAAATGCAATAAATTGCAAAGTAAGCTTAGTGCTGTTGATATTGATACAGAGATACACTATTTATACAAAAGTATGTGGACAACCCTTCAAATTAGTGGATTTGGCTATTTCATCCACACTCATTGCTGACAGGTGTATAAAATCGAGCACACAGACATGCAATCTCCGTAGACTATCATTGGCAGTAGAATGGTCTTACTGACGTGACTTTCAACGTGGCACCATCATAGGATGCCACCTTTCCAACAAGTCAACTGTTCAAATGTTGGTAATGTTATTTTGAAGTGGAAACGTCTAGGAGCAACAACGGCTCAGCCATGAAGTGGTAGGCCACACAAGCTCACAGAACGGGACCGCTGAGTGCTGAAGCGCGTAGAGCGTAAAAATCGTCTCCTCGGTTGCAACACTCACTACCGCGTTCCAAACTGCCTCTGGAAGCAACGCCAGCACAATAACTGTTCTTCGGGAGCTTCATGAAATGGGTTTCCATGGCCGAGCTCCACACACAAGCCTAAGATCACCATGCGCAATGCCAAGCGTCGGCTGGAGTGGTGTAAAGCTCGCCTCCATTGGACTCTGGAGCAGGGGAAACGCGTTCTCTGGAGTGATGAATCACGCTTCACCATCTGGCAGTCCGACGGACTAATCTGGGTTTGGCGGATGCCAGGAGAACGCTACCTGCCCCAATGCATAGTGCCAACTGTAAAGTTTGGTGGAGGAGGAATAATGGTCTGGGGCTGTTTTTCATGGTTCTTGCTAGGCCCCTTGGGGAACTCTTAACGCTACAGCATACAATGACATTGTAGACGATTCTGTGCCTCCATCTTTGTGGTAACAGTTTGGGATGGCCCTTTCCTGTTTCAGCATGACAGTGCCCCCGTGCAGAAAGCGAGGTCCATACAGAAATGGTTTGTCGAGATCGGTGTGGAAGAACTTGACTGGCCTGCACAGAGCCCTGACCTCAACCCCATCACACATCCTTTGGATTGATTAGAACGCCGACTGCGAGGCAGGCCTAATTGCCTAACATCAGTGCCGACCTCACTAATGCTCTTGTGGCTGAAAGGAAGCAAGTCCCTGCAGCAATGTTCCAACATCTAGTGGAAAGCCTTCCCAGAAGAGTGGAGGCTGTTATAGCAGCAAAGGTGGGACCAACTCCATATTAATGGCCATGATTTTGGAATGAGATGTTCGACGAGCAGGTGTCCACATACTTTTGGTCATGTAGTGTATGAAAATATACGGTATGTAACAAGGCATCAAGGATAACTGCCAGCATTTTAAATGATCGTAATCTTACCTTCTGGTAACTTTACACAGTGGGTACCGAAGGCTGAAGGACGATGCATTGCCCACAGTCTTCGAAATGGTCACGCAGCCAGGAGGAAGAGGAGGGGGTGAAACTCCTAGAGGAAAGGGCAAACAGACTGTCATAAGCCTACAGACTAGGTAATATAAAATAAAAACATGTATTTGTTATATTTTGTATCATATGTATGGATATGGAAGTACATGTAGCACAGTGTGCGATTTGATTGTAGTCGTACACTTTATGATTAGAAATGATGAGTCGCTATTGTAGGCCTACATGTAGATAAGAGCTGTGATGCGTGTTAAATGTCATCTTTCCTTTTTTAGGAGGTCCCGCTCTCTGAAAGTGGAACAAGACAACCAGAATGGCGCACAACAAGAAACTGAAGCAAAAAACATAGTTAGTGGAGAACAAGTTCAGAGCTCTGAGACACCCAATGGGGAACCTAATATCTGGATGGAGCAGGGCAAAGCACAGTCCCTCCCTCCCACCCATGGAATATCTGCACCGACTGTCGAAACACCACAGAGTCCCCCTCAACACCCATCAGGCGCTTCACCCGGAGACCCTCCTGGCTCTTCATCCTCTCCCCGTCCTCATTCCCCATCGCGATACATGCTGCGCCTACCCCCACCTCCCGGCTTCTACCTGCCGAAGGAACACAACTATGCTCAGCACTGCCCCCTGGTGTGGCGGAAGCGTTACGACAGGGCCATCGACAGCCTGGAGAAGTCCCTGCGTCTGCTCAGTGCGGCCAGGCGGCGGGAGAACCGGCTGCGGCATGCGCTCCTGCGCCTCAGAGAGAATCGTCTGAAACACACCCTGCTTCGCTCCCGGGACGGAGCTAAGGGCAGGGGAGGTCGAATTCAGGGGTTGGAGAGGAGAGTACATGGAGATAAGGCAGGAGGAGGTGCCAGCCTGGCCGAGCCAGAGGAGACTGAGATGGATGGAGTGCCAGAGGACTTGGGGCTATTTGAAGACGGACCTGGGGAACCGATTGACTGGGGAGGGCGGGTCCGGACTACAGAGACTAAAACTGGGTTGGAAGAGGAGGGGGGTTACTGCTTCTACTGTGGAAAAGGGCGAGAAGACGATGGGGTTAAAGTGTCCAGGGGAAGCTCTCAGATAAGGAAAGGTGGACAGGGAACTGTGGATGATGGCTCTTGGAGTTCTCAGGTTGGTGAGGGGGACAGAGATGGTCGAAGAGGAAGACAAATTCCAAAGAAGGCTCGAGGTCAAAAGGTTGGAGAGGCCACAACATATGCAGGAGCGCCACAGGAAAGCTATGAAAGCTACTACTATCACTGTGGCGCGTCTGAGAGCGGTGAAGATGTGCAGGTAGTCATGGTGGAGCTGCCACCTGAGAAAGGGGTGAAAGCTGGCGTGGAACTTCACTGCAACCCTCAGCTGTCCATCCCCCTGTTGCAAACACAATCACAGGTGGACCTCCAGCAGATGCAGGCGCAGCCCTTGGGCAGAGCAGCACTGCAGGATACCCACAGCCGGGTTCAGTTCCTGCAGCCTGGCCCAGCCTCCCAGCAAGGGCTACTCCTCACAGACCTGAACTCAATAGAAGCAGAGCCAGCGGACAGCCAGCAGCAGCAGGAGGAGCAGGTGTTCTGGATGCAGGAGGGCCAACTGCTCTTAGTGCCTGTACCCTCCGAAGACTGGCTGAAGAGCACAGTTGGGATGGAGGGAGTGGCAGAAGAGGTGGGAGCACAAAGCATATTGGTGTCAGAGGTGGGATTTCCCAGAGACTTGGTGGAGGAGAAAAATAGGGTGTGCTTAGAGGGTGAGGGTAGAGGGCTGAGGGTTATATTGCCCACTGATGGACAGGGAGGCCACCACTCAGACATCAGGACTACTGTGGTGAGCGGTGATGTGAGGGAGCGGTTGAAAGAACACTTGGAGGGGTTTCAGCTCCAGCTTAGCAGTGAGTTTATTGACTGAAGGCTGTATCACATTAAAGGGCCAAAGGGTGGAAGCCTTCATAGAGTGCAAAGGTGACAGCATACTGTTGTGTTTTATGTACATCATCTAAGATGGTGGAATGTTAACTTATAACTTAATCAGATGGAAAAGTCAAGAGGAACCATTTAGCAGGACAAATAAGTCAGTCATATTCTTACCAGCTTGTTAGCCAAAAATGCAACCCAAAATGCTTCATAAAAAAAAATTACATTCCATTTACTCACTTCACTTAGGCTTGTGTAGTAGAGCAGTGGTTCCCAAACTGTGTGGTGCGCCGAGGGGTCGGCAAGGTGCAATTTGGAAATTGGGTAGTGCATCATCAGTTTTCCTCTTGTCATGTCAGTCATTGCATACCTTAGAGAGCTATTTATAACTTGTCCGAAATGTCCAGATCAACTCAACTCGCCCATGTCAGCTAACTTTTTTTTAGCTAGATTTTGTTGTAATGTTTGAGTCACTCAATAAACATTAGACATGGCCAAATGTATAGAATAGCAAGAAAATTAGCTTTAAACCTGCAAAATGTTCTCTGCGCCAACAAGAGGGGTGTGAACAGTTTGTGTCATGAAATAGACGTGGCGCACGCATGTGCAAGGGGGGTGCGCGATGTTCCCCAATGCTGGAAGGGGGCCTGAGTGAAAAGGTTTGGGAACCCTTGTAGTAGAGCATACAACGTGTAATTGAAAACATTTCAAAGCATACATCACAGAATTAATGAAATACATTGTAAATCATGCTCAGTTACACTTTTCATTGCCTGTACTTACAATTATTACAGTATTAATAAAATAACGTATAATAATTTCACCATCTGTAAGCCAAAGACTTTGTTCATGCCTACACATTCCATGTACAGTGGGGGGAAAAAAGTATTTAGTCAGCCACCAATTGTGCAAGTTCTCCCACTTAAAAAGATGAGAGAGGCCTGTAATTTTCATCATAGGTAGACGTCAACTATGACAGACAAAATGAGATTTTTTTTCCCAGAAAATCACATTGTAGGATTTTTAATGAATTTATTTGGAAATTATGGTGGAAAATAAGTATTTTTTGTGTTGGCAATGACACAGGTCAAACGTTTTCTGTAAGTCTTCACAAGGTTTTCACACACTGTTGCTGGTATTTTGGCCCATTCCTCCATGCAGATCTCCTCTAGAGCAGTGATGTTTTGGGGCTGTCGCTGGGCAACACAGACTTTCAACTCCCTCCAAAGATTTTCTATGGGGTTGAGATCTGGAGACTGGCTAGGCCACTCCAGGACCTTGAAATGCTTCTTACGAAGCCACTCCTTCGTTGCCCGGGCAGTGTGTTTGGGATCATTGTCATGCTGAAAGACCCAGCCACGTTTCATCTTCAATGCCCTTGCTGATGGAAGGAGGTTTTCACTCAAAATCTCATGATACATGGCCCCATTCATTCTTTCCTTTACACGGATCAGTCGTCCTGGTCCCTTTGCAGAAAAACAGCCCCAAAGCATGATGTTTCCACCCCCATGCTTTACAGTAGGTATGGTGTTCTTTGGATGCAACTCGGCATTCTTTGTCCTCCAAACACGACGAGTTGAGTTTTTACCAAAAAGTTATATTTTGGTTTCATCTGACCATATGACATTCTCCCAATCCTCTTCTGGATCATCCAAATACACTCTAGCAAACTTCAGACGGGCCTGGACATGTACTGCCTTAAGCAGGGGGACACGTCTGGCACTGCAGGATTTGAGTCCCTGGCGGCGTAGTGTGTTACTGATGGTAGGCTTTGCTACATTGGTCCCAGCTCTCTGCAGGTCATTCACTAGGTCCCCCCGTGTGGTTCTGGGATTTTTGCTCACCGTTCTTGTGATCATTTTGACCCCACGGGGTGAGATCTTGCGTGGAGCCCCAGATCGAGGGAGATTATCAGTGGTCTTGTATGTCTTCCATTTCCTAATAATTGCTCCCACAGTTGATTTCTTCAAACCAAGCTGCTTACCTATTGCACATTCAGTCTTCCCAGCCTGGTGCAGGTCTACAATTTTGTTTCTGGTGTCCTTTGACAGCTCTTTGGTCTTGGCCATAGTGGAGTTTGGAGTGTGACTGTTTGAGGTTGTGGACAGGTGTCTTTTATACTGATAACAAGTTCAAACAGGTGCCATTAATACAGGTAACGAGTGGAGGACAGAGGAGCCTCTAAAATAAGAAGTTACAGGTCTGTGAGAGCCAGAAATCTTGCTTGTTTGTAGGTGACCAAATACTTATTTTCCACCATAATTTGCAAATAAATTCATTAAAAATCCTACAATGTGATTTTCTGGATTTTCTTTTCTCATTTTGTCTGTCATAGTTGACGTGTACCTATGATGAAAATAACAGGCCTCTCATCTTTTTAAGTGGGAGAACATGCACAATTGGTGGCTGACTAAATACTTTTTTTCCCCACTGTAACTGATTACATTTGGCATGCATGTAATTTATACCGTATTACAAGGGCCGCCAAAAGGTTGCTGGAATTGATATTTTAGTTGTTATTTTAAGACATTTCTATTAGTTTAATCACAAAATAGTACAGAAGTGTGTGGGTCACAGCAATGACCGCAAAATGACTCAAAATATCTAGGGAAGCAAAATCCATCCAAAATATTTTCTTGGCCAATAAGGTACAGCCAAAGTAAGGGAGAAAATCATGTTAGATTGTATTAAGTGGAACATCCCTTTAATTGAGGTGCCCTGTCCTAAACAACATGCAACAATCGGCTCACAATCTGAGGGAAAATTTAAACAATCCAGACTTGGAATGTTGTTTTTCCCCCCCAACATTTTTCTTTCTACCTTTACCCCTTTTTAAAACTGGTGGTTTGATTATTCTTCACACTCAAGAAACTAGTGGTAACCTGCTATATTTTTTAAATTTTATGTAGCTAAATTCATAAATTGTGGGCAGTTTGTTTGTTTGAACTTTTCTCATTCAGAAAAAGTCAGTTCTCCACCCTCTCTCCTCCATCCTCTCTCTTCTGTGACCCAGAAACCGATAAGTGGTCGAGGAGATGTAAATTTGTTAGAAAGTAAACGGAAGTGTTCCCTCCTCAATAGCCAAATCTCATCGAGAATAGTGTGTATCCTACCCGAGTCCTTCGCGGAAGACTTGAAATATAGGGCCTTTTCTCAATTATTATCTGAATTCCTCCTTTTGAAAAAGGTAATCGTGGAGAGGCGGCGAAGAGAGGGAAAGTCGACGAAAATGTGCTTGTATGAAATGACTCTCCTCCACTCATGCGTTATCAGGCAAATTACGTTTATAGAGGTGGATCTCAAAATATATACGTAAAGTGATACAAACAAATTTTAGTTGTGCAAAACATTTAATAGATAACACGATAAGCAGTGGTGGAAAAGTACCCAATTGTCATACTTGAGTAAAAGTAAAGATACCTTAATAGAAAATGACACCCAGTAAAATACTACTTGAGTAAAAGTCAAAGTATTTTGTTTTAAATATACTTAAGTATCAAAAGTAAATTGAATTGCTAAAATATTCTTAAGTATCAAAAGAAAAAGTATAAATAATTTAAAATTCATTTTTATTAAGCAAACCAGATTGCACCATTTTCTTGTTTTTAGTTTAATTTATGGATAGCCAGGTGCACACACCAATACTCAGACATAATTTACAAATTAAGAATTAGTGTTTAGTGAGTCCGCCTGATCAGAGGCTGTAGGGATGACCAGGGATGTTCTCTTGATAAGTGTGTGAATTGGACCCTTTTCCTGTCCTGCTAAGCATTCAAAATGTAACGAGTACTTTTGGGGGTCAGAGAAAATGTATTAAGTAAAAGTTGTCAAAAATATAAATAGTAAAGTACACATACCCCCCCCAAAAATTTGTTTTTATATTATTGTTAAAAAATATATATATATATTTTTTTTACCCCTTTTTCTGCCCAATTTCGTGATATCCAATTGATAGTTACAGTCTTGTCCCATCGCTGCAACTCCCCTACAGACTTGGGAGAGGCAAAGGTCGAGAGCCATGCATCCTCCGAAACACGACCCTGCCAAGCCGCACTGCTTCTTGACACACTGCTTGCTTAACCCGGAAGTCAGCCTCACCAATGTGTCGGAGGAAACACCGTCCAGCTGGTGACCGAAGTCAGCTTGCAGTCGCCCGGCCCGCCACAAGGAGTCGCTAGAGTGCGACGGGACAAGGAAATCCAGGCCGGCCAAACCCTCCCCTAACCCGGATGACGCTGGGCCAATTATGCGCCGTCTCCCAGGCGCGGCCGGCTGTGACACAGCCTGGGATCAAACCTTGGTCTGTAGTGACGCCTCAAGCACTGCGATGCAGTGCCTTAGATCGCTGCACCACTCGGGAGTACTTAAGTAGTACTTTAATGTACACCACACGATAAGTAGCATATTGTTTTTAAACGTGTGCATGCTTTTCTCCAATGGACCCAAAAAAATGCAGATTCAAATGGGGTTTGGCAGATTTAAAAACTCTTCCATGAATGACTCCGGTAGGATCATAGAGCTAGATGGAGGACTCATCTTTAAAGCTGTGCCATTATAGCGTCTGTGACAGCATGGGCGGCGCCATTGAGGTTATCTCCATTTAAGGAGTCAATTTTCTTATTCACGATTAACTGATCCCTCCCGATGACCCGGTTGGACATGACTCCAACAGGGTCACCAGGAGGGATCCGCCAATAAAGTTGGAAGTCCCACCCAGTTGACTACATTAAAATGGTGGAAGTTCTCAATGGTGCTACCCATCCTGATACAGCCTTTTGGCCACTAGAGGCCCCTATCATATTATCTATGGGTAGGATACACATGACTAGCCTCAAGGTGGCTATCAAGGAAAAGGCCCTAGAGGTAGCCTACCTGATGGCTTTCCACACAACCCCCTCACGTTGTTCCTCTGTCTTTAAAGGGGTAATTTGATTGCTGCATAAATGTTTTGACTTTTAATTTCATGATATATAGCCATTGATTCTTAAAGAATATAACTTACAAATGCATCATGATCTCAGTTCAACTGTCCAACCACATCAAAACCCAAAGTATATGCTTGTTTTACTCCTTTGTGTGTAAACAATGTGTAATTGTAAACAAACACTGTATAGCCTCAAAACATGGTTACATTTAAAAAATATATATCATGGATGGTCAGTCCTTGCATACATAGCTCTTTCTATGAATTTGAAAGTGGTTACATTTGTCTATCCCCATTACTCAGCTGTTTACCGAAACAGTGGCGGGGTACCTGCTTTGTTATTGTTTGAACTTCAGATTGCCCCTTCAATTGAGAATCGGTAATTGACAGTCGTGAGAACACCACAGACAAGACACAACTTTTTTGTCTACTCTCGTGGAGTCTGAGGTAAGGTTGCCAATTTTAACAATTGCTTTAATATAGGTTAAATGTGAATGGCTAGATGTTAAGTGGCTCTGTCATTAGCTAGCTAACGGTCACTTGGAAATTAATTTGAGGGCCTTGCGACTAGCCAGTCTCACATACCAACGGTAGTAAGACATGGCCACAAACCATTTAGCTAGCAAACATTCGATATGCTAAAATAAAACGTAACTGCCAGTGTGACCCCAGGTTAATGCTTTGTGTCATTGTACGCATTTTACTCTTAATAACAGACATACTTTTCTTCTCACCTTTTTGTTTCATGGTGGTTAACACCAGACGGGCTGCAGCGTTCTGGATGAGTTGTAGGGGTTTAATGGCACAGGCAGGGAGCCCAGCCAACAGCGAGTTGCAGTAATCCAGACGGGAGATGACAAGTGCCTGGATTAGGACTTGTGCCGCTTCCTGTGTAAGGTAGGGTCGTACTCTGCGAATGTTGTAGAGCATGAACCTACATGATCGGTTCACCGCTTTGATGTTAGCGGAGAACGACAGGGTGTTGTCCAGGGTCACGCCAAGGTTCTTTGCACTCTGGGAGGAGGACACAATGGAGTTGTCAACCGTGATGGCGAGATCATGGAGCGGGCAGTCCTTCCCCGGGAGGAAGAGCAGCTCCGTCTTGCCGAGGTTCAGCTTGAGGTGGTGAGCCGTCATCCACACTGATATGTCTGCCAGACATGCAGAGATGCGATTCGCCACCTGGTTATCAGAAGGGGGAAAGGAGAAAATTCATTGTGTGTCGTCTGCGTAGGATTGATAGGAGAGACCATGTGAGGATATGACAGAGCCAAGTGACTTGGTGTATAGAGAGAATAGGAGAGGGCCTAGAACTGAGCCCTGGGGGACACCAGTGGTGAGAGCACGTGGTGCGGAGACAGATTCTCGCCACGCCACCTGGTAGGAGCGACCTGTGAGGTAGGACACAATCCAAGAGTGAGCCGCGCCGGAGATGCCCAACTCGGAGAGGGTGGAGAGGAGGATCTGATGGTTCACAGTATCAAAGGCAGCAGATAGGTCTAGAAGGATGAGAGCAGAGGAGAGAGAGTTAGCTTTAGCAGTGCGGAGAGCCTCCATGACACAGAGAAGAGCAGTCTCAGTACGGGAGGACAGTCAAAGCTATTTTCTGTCCACGTACCCCAATGATGGAACCAGCTTGCCCCTGAAGCTAGGACAGCAGAGTTCCTCTCCATCTTCTGAAAACATCAACAATATACCTATTCAAAGAGTAATCCCACTGTACCCCCCAGCATGACTAAAATGTAAATGTAATGTAAATCACAATGTCAATAATGCAATGTGATGGCCCCATTTGCTTTGCTAATTGCTCTTGGGGGGCCTCACCCTGTTAGGCTATGCATTGGACATCTATTCCTTGTCAGTAGGCAGGTTTCCATTGACCCAGTTTTATTCGACAAAAACCATTGCAACATGTGTAATGGAAACGGCAGCTATATGAGAAATGTTCTAAACATTTTCATCTGTCGACAATTCAAAAGAAGGTGATAATTATACACTTCAGAGCCAATGAGCTTAAGTTTGTAGATAACAACCCGCCTACATCCTCTATCAGTAAAGGAATTTTGTACCAATTTGTGTATTGTTCTCACTTTCTCACTGCTGAACCAATCAAGTATGGTACAGTTTAGATAATGTTTAGCCTGCTGAGCTAAAGCCTAGGTATCTTCACGTCTCAGATGAGGTTACTCCTCATGCAACTTACAAGTCAACTTAATTCCCAGTCAACCCAGTCCTGCCAATGAAAAATTGCTGTTTTATCCACAGTATCCAGCCAGCTGTTAAAATACCTCTATCACTGCATTTGAATGATTGGTCATCGACTCATTGTTTGCCTAGGATCACTGTTTGAAGGAGAGTGAGTGTGTCACAGAGAGACGGGCCCATTTTAGGAAGCTGGGAGAGCAGCAGGAGTATGTGCTGGCTTTCACAGAGAAAGCCCTGAAGAGTGAAGACCACAGCTCCCTGCTCTCCTGCAAAAGACAGGTACAGTTGAAGTCGGAAGTTTACATACACCTTAGCCAAATACATTTAAACTCAGTTTTTCACAATTCCTGACATTTAATCCTAGTAAAAATTCCCTGTCTTAGGTCAGTTAGGATCACCACTTTATTTTAAGAATGTGAAATGTCAGAATAATAGTAGAGAGAATTTTTTATTTCAGCTTTTAATTCTTTCATCATATTCCCAGTGGGTCAGAAGTTTACATACACTCAATTAGTATTTGGTAACATTGCCTTTAAATTGTTTAACTTGGGTCAAAAGTTTCGGGTAGCCTTCCACAAGCTACCCACAATAAGTTGGGTGAATTTTGGTCCATTCCTCCTGACAGAGCTGGTGTAACTGAGTCAGGTTTGTAGGCCTCCTTGCTCGCACACGCTTTTTCAGTTCTGCCCACAGATTTTCTATAGAATTGAGGTCAGGGCTTTGTGATGGCCACTCCAATACCTTGACTTAGTTGTCCTCAAGCCATTTTGCCACAACTTTGGAAGTATGCTTGGGGTCATTGTCCATTTGGAAGACCCATTTGCGACCAAGCTTTAACTTCCTGACTGATGTCTTGAGATGTTGCTTCAATATATCCACATAATTTTCCTTCCTCATGATGCCATCTATTTTGTGAAGTGCACCAGTCCCTCCTGCAGCAAAGCACCCTCACAACATGATGCTGCCACCCCCGTGCTTCACGGTTGGGATGGTGTTCTTCGGCTTGCAAGCCCCCCTTTTTCCTCCAAACATAACAATGGTCATTATGGCCAAACAGTTCTATTTTTGTTTCATCAGACCAGAGGACATTTCTCCAAAAAGTACGATCTTTGTCCCCATGTGCAGTTGCAAACCGTAGTCTGGCTTTTTCTATGGCAGTTTTGGAGCAGTGGCTTCTTCCTTGCTGAGCGGCCTTTCAGGTTATGCCGATATAGGACTCGTTTTACTGTGGATATAGATACTTTTGTACCTGTTTCCTCCAGCATCTTCACAAGGTCCTTTACTGTTGTTCTGGGATTTATTTGCACTTTTCGCACCAAAGTACGTTCATCTCTAGGAGACAGAACGTGTCTCCTTCCTGAGCGGTATGACGGCTGCGTGGTGCCATGGTGTTTATACTTGCGTGCTATTGTTTGTACAGATGAACGTGGTACCTTCAGGCGTTTGGAAATTGCTCCCTAAAGAAACACTCAGGTAACATTAGAGATAATGCATGCTACTGCCCTGATCTATTACCATAAAACTTAAATTAATAGCCCAGCGTTTATTTGCTTCAATCACTGAACACAACCAGTGCTTATTAGAGACAGGCTTCTTGTTGAGCCAGGCGTCTCTTTCCTTAATGCACACAGCTTTTGCTCAAATAAAATGTTGAAAAGACTACCACACTGTTTATTGTGACCAGTATGACCAGTATAAACATTATAATAACAAATCCGTTGCAGATCAGACTTGCAAAGACTTGGTTGCCTATCGTATACCGCTTCTTGGCGCCATGGCTAGCAGCGTTGACAAATAATATTACTATGGGAATATCAGCGCTGTGTCCATTGTAACCTCGTAAACAATTCATTTAGACACAGCGTTTATTTGAAACAGGCGATTATTTGTTGAAATGTGTGCCGATGCCCGGCTATTAAAGGGATACTTCAGAATTTTGGCAATTAGACTTCTAGTCATTGTGCTAATGCTAGTTAGCATTGGCTTGCGAAACTACACTGAACAAAAATATAAACGCAACATGTAAGGAGTTGGTCCTATGTTTCATGAGCTGAAATAAAAGATCCCAGAAATGTTCCATGCGCACAAAAAGCTTATTTCTCTCAAATGTTATGCACAAATTTTATTACATCCCTGTTAGTGAGCATTTATTATTTGCCAAAATAATCCATCCAGCTGACAGGTGTGGCATATCAAGAAGCTGATTAAAACAGCATGATCATTACACAGGTGCACCTTGTGCTGGGGACAATAAAAGGCCGCTCTAAAATGTGCAGTTTTGTCACACAACACAATGCCACAGATGTCTCAAGTTGAGAGAGCGTGCAATTGGCATGCAGACTGCAGGAATGTCCAGCAGAGCTGTTGCCAGAGAATGTAATGTTAATTTCTCTACCATAAGCCGCCTCCAACGTAATTTGAGAATTTGGCAGTACGTCCAACCGACCTCAACTGCAGTTCATGTGTATGGCGTCGTGTGGGCGAGCGATTTTCTCATGTCAACGTTGTGAACAGAGTGCCCCGTGGTGGCGGTGGGGTTATGATATGGGCAGGCATAAGCTACGGACAATGAACACAATTGCATTTTATCACAATTTGAATGCACAGAGATACCGTGACAAGATCCTGAGGCCCATTGTCGTGCCATTCATCCGCCGCCATCACCTCATGTTTCAGCATGATAATGCACGGCCCCATGTTGGAAGGATCTGTACACAATTCCTGGAAGCTGAAAATGTCCCAGTTCTTCCATGGCCTGCATACTCACCAGACATGTCACCCATTGAGCATGTTTAGGATGCTCTGGATCGACATGTACGACAGCGTGCTCCATTTCCGGCCAATATCCAGCAACTTCGCACAGCCATTGAAGAGAAGTGGGACAAGATTCTACAGGCCTCAATCAACAGCCTGATCAACTCTATGCGAAGGAGATGTCGTGCTGCATGAGGCAAATGGTGGTCACACCAGATACTGACTGGTTTTCTGATCCACGCCCCTACCTTTTTTTAAAGGTACCTGTGACCAACAGATGTACAGTGGGGAAAAAAAAGTATTTAGTCAGCCACCAATTGTGCAAGTTCTCCCACTTAAAAAGATGAGAGAGGCCTGTAATTTTCATCATAGGTACACGTCAACTATGACAGACAAAATGAGAAAATAAAATCCAGAAAATCACATTGTAGGATTTTTTTATGAATTTATTTGCAAATTATGGTGGAAAATAAGTATTTGGTCACCTACAAACAAGCAAGATTTCTGGCTCTCACAGACCTGTAACATCTTCTTTAAGAGGCTCCTCTGTCCTCCACTCGTTACCTGTATTAATGGCACCTGTTTGAACTTGTTATCAGTATAAAAGACACCTGTCCACAACCTCAAACAGTCACACTCCAAACTCCACTATGGCCAAGACCAAAGAGCTGTCAAAGGACACCAGAAACAAAATTGTAGACCTGCACCAGGCTGAGAAGACTGAATGTGCAATAGGTAAGCAGCTTGGTTTGAAGAAATCAACTGTGGGAGCAATTATTAGGAAATGGAAGACATACAAGACCACTGATAATCTCCCTCGATCTGGGGCTCCACGCAAGATCTCACCCCGTGGGGTCAAAATGATCACAAGAACGGTGAGCAAAAATCCCAGAACCACACAGGGGGACCTAGTGAATGACCTTCAGAGAGCTGGGACCAAAGTAACAAAGCCTACCATCAGTAACACACTACGCCGCCAGGGACTCAAATCCTGCAGTGCCAGACGTGTCCCCCTGCTTAAGCCAGTACATGTCCAGGCCCGTCTGAAGTTTGCTAGAGTGCATTTGGATGATCCAGAAGAGGATTGGGAGAATGTCATATGGTCAGATGAAACCAAAATAGAACTTTTTGGTAAAAACTAAACTCGTCGTGTTTGGAGGACAAAGAATGCTGAGTTGCATCCAAAGAACACCATACCTACTGTGAAGCATGGGGGTGGAAACATCATGCTTTGGGGCTGTTTTTCTGCAAAGGGACCAGGACGACTGATCCGTGTAAAGGAAAGAATGAATGGGGCCATGTATCGTGAGATTTTGAGTGAAAACCTCCTTCCATCAGCAAGGGCATTGAAGATTAATTGTGGCTGGGTCTTTCAGCATGACAATGATCCCAAACACACCGCCCGGGCAACGAAGGAGTGGCTTCGTAAGAAGCATTTCAAGGTCCTGGAGTGGCCTAGCCAGTCTCCAGATCTCAACCCCATAGAAAATCTTTGGAGGGAGTTGAAAGTCTGTGTTGCCCAGCGACAGCCACAAAACATCACTGCTCTAGAGGAGATCTGCATGGAGGAATGGGCCAAAATACCAGCAACAGTGTGTGAAACCTTGTGAAGACTTATAGAAAACGTTTGACCTGTGTCCTTGCCAACAAAGGGTATATAACAAAGTATTGAGAAACTTTTGTTATTGACCAAATACTTATTTTCCACCATAATTTGTAAATAAATTCATTAAAAATCCTACAATGTGATTTTCTGGATTTCTTTTTCTCATTTTGTCTGTCATAGTTGACGTGTACCTATGATGAAAATTACAGGCCTCTCTCATCTTTTTAAGTGGGAGAACTTGCACAATTGGTGGCTGACTAAATACTTTTTTTCCCCACTGTATATCTGTATTCCCAGTCATGTGAAATTCATAGATTAGAGCCTAATTTGTTTATTTCAATTGACTGATTTTCTTATATGAACTGTAACTCAGTAAAATCTTGGAAATTGTTGCATGTTGTGTTTTATATTTTTGTTCAGTATACCTCTTAACTTAATTCATACTGGACACAAATACATAAAAATGGTATCCACAAGTTCTGGGGAGGTAGATCAAGGGCCTCATTGCCAAAATCCAGAGGTATCCCTTTAAAAGGGACAGGCGGCTATTTGAGACTCTGCGTTTAATTGAAGTTTTACGGTACATAAATGTATCTTCCTTCCTTGACCCACCAGTGCTCAAGTTGTCTCACCATCTTGTCTCCTTCCATCCTCTTCTTTCCCCTTTTAGATCCATTATATATCCCAAAACCCCAGCAAAGTCTCTTATCATGAAGGAGCTGAAGCTCCATTGTGGCCAGGACATCCACCAAACCCTTGGGTGTTTTGGTACTTATCAAAGCAATGTGATTTTGAACACTTTCAATTATCATATTTATAAACTTGCAGTGATACGTCTAGATTTGTCGGACTGATGAATAATGACATCTCTATGAAGTGATGGTGCTTTTTTGTGGGCTTGATGCTGCCAGAAAATTGTTTTAATGTTATAGATCAGAGAAAAATGGTTGAAGATGGTGGTAGTTGTACTCTTAATTAATGTGTCATTCTGTTTGCGTTCAGGGGAAATTGTGACTAAGGAGGTCCCATTTGCTCAGCTAAACCTGAGAAAAACTTGAGTTAGTCCCATTCAAATCAATCTTCCCAAATTTTCTCTGGAACAGCAGAGAAACAGCACAGCATCCTCACCATTGTCACCCTCATCCCAGGAAACCTCCAGTACATCAAAGGGAAATGCTCCCTTCTCCCAATGTCAACCAACACTAATGCACTCGCTTTCCCTTCCCCTATCCCCATGAACCAGAGAAACTGTCATTTTACCACTTTTCCCCTGACCCTCGCAGACTCTTTACAGGCACTATCCTCTTCCTGCTCTCACAGCCCTCTGTCCTTGTCCTCTACGTCTGCTGTGAATGCAACAGGTCCCCAGCAATTTTATCAAAGTGCTGTAAACACGGGAAACAATGACTGCTCGTCATTATTGGGGGTTGCCCAGGACACCCCTGTCCCGTATCAGGGTGGCTCCTCAGTCTGACCTGATGGTGGAACTTGTTTCCCCGCCCTTTCATGTCAAAAGGAAAGCAGGGGATGAAAATGTGGGTCCTCTAATTAAACTAAGTCGTTTGCAGCCCTTGAAGGTACCAGCGGACTCCCCCCTGTGAGAGGGTTCCCCCTGTAGGTGCCGAAAAGCAGGCTGTAGACGTGGCTGCTACAGTTGTCATGGAAAGAAGCTACGCCCACAATCATGGATCAGAATGCAACGGCTCCAATGGACAGACAAAAAGCTACTAAGGCTTCAGGCAGCCATCAATCAAATCAGGTTGTTGGCAGGAGTGCCAAGATGGCCAATTGGGTGGTTTTAGCTCCCTTCACACTCCCTGTTACGGGGGAACTCCATCACTTGGGGCATGTCACCAGCTAATGGCACTCTTTTTCCTGGCACCGTGAACACTCCCCCCAGCTTTGGATGTGTAAGGGCTGTCCCCCCATACTTAGTTTTGTCCAACAGCGCTCCAGTTTCTGGTTCCACTGGCACTGTGGGCAGGCTTGACAATGGAAGCCTGGTCTTCATCCATAATGACATGCCCTTTTTCAACATCAAGTGCTAGCTGGTTCTGTCTCAGGAGGACCCTGCCCACCAGGTCTGCCAGACCTCACCTCTCCAAAGAGCCCAATGGTTAGTTGTGAAAAAAGGTCTTTACTCTTTATTTCCCTCTTATCTATAGTTTCTCCTAGTAGTTCCTATCCCATAGTAATTCATCTGTGTCCTCCTCCTTTGCCTCCCATCTCTTTTCTTCCTCTCAAATCCATATTCTGTCTGTTGGTATCCCAAATCTCCTTTTATGCTTTGCCCATTGTCCTATTTTGTTGTATCCTCAGTTAGGTCTTGTGTAGTTGAGCAAATAATGGAAAGTTGAAAATTCTGCTAAATCACAATTTGGGAATCTTCAGAATGACTACTTACTGTAGTGTTGCATTATCTGAAGTATAAAAATTGTAGATCAACTGTGAATAATGAATCATCATATATCTGCATTTTGAAATGTAATTGGAAACTTTTTGAAGGCGTTTATAAATTGTTAAGTAAGAACACGCCTTTGATACAGTCTTACATTCGCATTAATAAGGTACTATCACACCCTCTCAACAGGAAGCTCCTCAGTCCACTGGTCCAATCAAAATCAGAATTATTAGACAGGTAAAGAAGACTATTTAAACGGTTCAGGACACCAAGCAGCCCACCCAGGATGGCACTGCTCAGTCAGGCTTGTTCAGAAAGGATGAAGCCGCCTCCACTCTCCTCATACAAACTGCTACTGTCCAGGCAGACTCTGTACAAATGGAAATTGCCCAGACAGACGTTGTCCAGGCCGACCCTAGTCTGACAGTCTTTGCTGTTGAAGAAACCACGGAGACAGACATTGTCCAGAATACAACTGCCCAGCCAGACTTTGTCCCGAATGAGACCAACCAGGCCGAACTTGTCCAGACTAAAACAGCCCAAATGGAAATTGTTCCTGCTCAAGTAATAGGAATCTAGGAGGAACAAACGTTACGGCCAGTTACATGCCCAATGGAGTCTGTGAGGGCAGACATGCTTGACCCTGCCCAAACTGTTCCTGTCCAGATGAACCTTGTGCAAACTAACACTGTCCAAAGCGACATTGTGCAGACTGAAACTGACCAGACTGACCTTGTCCACACAGAAATGGTTCGTGCAACTGAAACTGTGCAGAGGGATTTTGTCCAGACTGAAACTGTGCAGACCGACTTTGTTCAGACTGATAACCAGACTGAAACCGTGCAGACTGAGACACTGCTGAGACTGATTTTGTGCAAACTGAAACAGTGCAGACGGACTCTACCTTCATTGAAACTGTGAAGAACGAAATTGTCCAGTTGAACTTTAATAAAATAAATAAATAAAATATAAATTGGTCATTTAACAGACGCTCTTATCCAGAGCGACTTACAGGAGCAATTAGGGTTAAGTGCCTTGCTCAAGGGCACATCGACAGATTTTTCACCTAGTCGGCTTGGGGATTAGAACCAGCGACCTTTCGGTTACTGGTACAACGCTCTTAACCACTAAGCTACCTGCCGCCCCTCTTTAACCAGACTGAAACCGTTCAGACAGACCCTGTCCTGACTGAAACAGTTTATACAGTCCAGACAGACACTGCACAGATGGAACCAGTCCACAGTGAAACTGTCCTTACCGACATTATGCAGACTGTGACTGTGCAGAGGGACCCAGCCCCAACTGACTTCACAGAGATTATTCAGACCGACATGTCAACCACCAATGAAACCGATGTGGTACCCACCAATGACACTGTCAATGTGGTCAGTGTAGGGCTGTTGCGGTGACCGTATTACTGCCACACCGCCGGTCACGAGTCATGAAGGCAGTCAAATTCTACATCACCGTTTTGTCATGGTAATTAGGCTTCTTCAAGCTCTGATGCTGCTGCTGGTCATTTAATAGCCTACCAAACATGCTAACTGCCTGGTACTCAGCACTCTATTGTCCCTCTAATCACTCTGACATCAATGCAAATGTCGAAAATCTAATCAAACACTTAATTAGAGCCCATGAGCTCATGTTGTGCAACATTTCTATAGGCTATGCAATTGTGCGAGAAAACAGAGTGATGGCCTCTACTAAAAAGAGGAGGATCCCATCAGCTTTCTATAGGCTAGGCCTACTTTATTTATTTCTCAACTTTCCTAATATTAAGCACATTGTTTATCTTTACAACAGGAGTATAGCCTACCTGGCTGGCATGAAAATCAACCACGGAAAGCGTCCTCCATTCGCTATTTAAATGCATAGATGACATGTATTTTTCCCCCACTGCCCCTGTTTCGAGACAGGTGCATGATAATGGTCCATTCTAAATCAAAACAAATTTCACACATATTATTTAGTATATGTAAAGAAGATTAAATCAAGAATTGTCTGATTGGTGACAATATTAGCCGATCACTTGTGAATAATATATGATCACTTTAGAGCCTAACTGGCATACATAAGCAGCGCATGAGTTTCAAGTTTGGGGAAGATAATCTTCACCATAAAAATGCACCTTTGTAATAATATAAGCATTACATGCATAATCGCATTTGAAGTCACTTTTGAAAATTGTGTTTTCCTGCTAATGGAACATTCACGCTTATAGCCTACTGCCATGTGCGCATTGCTGCGCTTATAATGTGAAGAAATAGCCTAAAAGTATATCAACATTTTAAGCTAAATGTAACATCAGTGCATGGCTCTCTGTAGATTTCCGCAGGTGTCTTTGCTTCGGATGCCCATCCCTTGTCGGTGCTCCGCCATCCCGCTTCCTCCCAGGGGTCAAAGGGCAGGAAACTGTCATTCAGGTGATCCAGACGGACGTGCCGGTAAGGCCAACTGTTTGGTTTCACCGACTGCATATGTTATTGGTTTGAATATGTTAATGTCACATTTTCTTGCTCACACTGGTTTATACATCCTCCAGCAGCCAGAGTCTCCTTGCTCCTCCATGTTGAGCCCAGACAGTCTGAGGCGCACCCCATCCCCCCAGCTACGCCCTCTCCTGGCCAGGAGGAAACACTGCACAGCATGTAGGACGTGAGGGAAGCTCACCCTGTGTCGCGTGTGGACGGGGCTTCCACAGGGAGTGTGTGTCACATTCCACCCATCTGTGCCTTATCCGAGTGAGCTTGTTTTAATTAACCAAGTTAATTGCATTCTAATTCTAATCCCCCCCAATGAACTGTTAAGTGTGATTCTCAGCATATTATTTTAACTTATGTATTACTTAAATAATGTATGTCTTATTTCAATCTGTATTGTATATTGACCTCTAAAAATGTGGGCTCCTGTGTGGAAAGATGTTTCACTGTGGGCCCAAATAAAGCATTGAGATTTGTCTCTCTGCATTGGCCTGATGTGTGTGATACTGCTCACCCAGTGAGGGCTGGCAGTGTATGCTGTGGCGGGACCTCTCTGATCTGGCAGAGCTGCAGGACTACAGTGGGACCAACAGGGAACTGTGTATGAGCCCTCCTGACCAAATGGTGAGCCTTTTACTTCACAGAGCATGTCTGGGCATGTCTGCTAGCTTTCACTTGAATATGTGCATCTGGGTACATAAGACTGTGCATGCCCAGTTCTCTGTCTGAGCATGTCTACGCATGTCACATTTAGTACTTATTGACCCTGACTCTATTTTAGTGGAGATGGTCTGCTTTTTTTAAAAAGACACAGGGGTAGAATCAGAATGTAAACCATATATTTCTGATATGACTGGATCTTGATTGGTTATTTTAACCCAAACTCATCGTACCCACCGTTTTTTAGTCTGGCCATTAAATCACCAATCAAGATCCAGTCATATTGCTTCTGTTAGTTTGTCCACTCCAAGGTGTTTGTTTGTCCAGTGTAGTCTACAGCGATGGTTCACACACACACACACACACACACACACACACACACACACACCCCACTGCAGACCAGTGTTTCCCAACTCCAGTCCTCAAGCACCCCCAACAGCATACATTTTTGTTGTAGCCCCAGACAAAGTCACCTGATTCAACTCATTGAGGGCTTGATGATTAGTTGACAAGTTGAATCAGGTGTGCTTGTCTGGGGCTACAACAAAAATGTATGCTGTTGGGGGTGCTTGAGGACTGGAGTTGGGAAACACTGGTCTGCAGTGGGGTGTGTGTGTGTGTGTTTGTGTGTGAACCATCACTTACTCTTTGGGGTAGACCCTACAGAGATGTGAGCAACTACTGCTTGTCCTTTCATGCAAAAGTACAGCATTGTCCTCTACAGACCAGCAAAGGTAATCGACAAATGCAACTTACTGCATTTATGCATACACATCCTTAGCATCCCTCTTTTAGTATTGCCATAGATAGTGTTAGCTATTAGAATGTCACACATAATTACATGATACTTTTAATATTGATATGAATGTAATATTAATAAAAAATATAATGTTGGTGACGGTCCTAACTTTTTTCCTGCAATGTTTATTGCCATGTAGGTTGCAGACAAATGACTAGTCCCTTTAATGAAGTATGACTTTGTTTTTCAATTGTGTGTGTTGGATATACTGTATACAATTACAGTTTGATGTTAGTCAGTTGTCTTGCATTGACTCTAGAGAAATATTGTATTTTGACTCTCTCCCTCTCCTTAGCTCTCTTCCTGGTCTTCTCATCGACATCACCTTGATACGGGGACGGTTGCTGCGGAAACTGCTCCCCCCCCCCCCCCCTTATCGCACCCCATGTCTGGCTTCTCCTCCACACACTGTTGAAGAGCGTGAAGGTGAGGAGACTCACAGTGGATGTGTCCATGACTCAGCACCATGATTTGCCTATAGAGAAATATTACGGCTACAGTTGCATATGTAGGCCTTCATTTCCAAATGAATGGCTGTTTTCTTTAACGAAATCCCCTAACTCCTACCTTTCCTGTAAATTGTGAAACAATTTGTCAGAGCTTTGGGAGTTGGAAAGCAGTATTCTATTGCTGTCTTTAGTCATCAATATAGTGATATGGATCTCACTTTGTTGTTCTTGTCCTTCATTACCCTTTCCTCTTTTTCCTCAGTATTCCAAGTCCCTGGACCGACTTGAGGCATGTTTCGGGAAGGAGCTGGGCAAAACGTTCGAGGGGATCCTTCACCCTTCGCTGCTCGTCAACCCCCACCAAAGGGAAGCGGAGTGTGGAGTGGAGTGCAGAACAAGAGGGGGACAAGGAGAAAGTGACCATGAGGAGAATCCGAGACTGAGAGGAGGAGCGCGCAGGCAGAGACATTTCACACAGGACTCTATGAAAGATGGAGAATGGCAGCAGAAGCCTGTATTTGTATATTGAATTTGGCCATTGAATTCCTTGGTGAACATATTTGTACATACAGTTGCGGCCAAATATTGGCACCCTTGCACTTTTCTTAAATAATTCCCTATTTCTTCTAAAATAACTTGAAATTGTAAAAAACGTTTGTTCTCCACACCTTACTGTATTTTCAACATTTACAGAACCAATTTTATTTTGGTAAATATACGTTTAAAATGTGTATTTACAAAGTAAAATTGTCATGGACAAAATTATTGGCAACCCGGAGAAAGTACCTGGTTGCACAGCCTTTGGCCAAGATAACTGCAGACAAATGCTTCAATAAGCTGGCTGCACCTTATTACTGGCAATTTTATTCAGTCTTCAGCAGCAAACTGCTCTAATTCTTTAAAGTTTGAGGGGTGCCCTCCACCAACTGCTGTTTTCAGCTCTCGACAATAGGTTATGGATGTGATTCAGATCTGGACTCTATGCTGGCCACTCCAGTACAGGCCAGCGTTTCTTCTTGAATCATTCCAGGGTGCCTTTGATGTTTGTTTGGGGTTGTTGTCCTGCTGAAAGACCCTCAACCTTGCAACAGAAACCCAGTTTTTTTACACTGGATTGAACATTGTACTCCAAAACACATTGATAATCTGCTGTTTTCATGATGTCTTGCACATGTTCAAGGCCCCCAGTACCAGAGGCAGCAAAGCAACCCTATAGCATTATCAAACCTTCCCTATGTTTGATTGTAGTTATTTTCTTTGAAGGCTTAATTTGGTCGTTGGTAAACATGGGTAGCCCCACTGCTGAAGCAGACACAAGAAAGCCTGATTGAACTTCTCAAATGGAATGGTTCAAGAAGAAATGCTGGACTGTTCTGGAGTGGCCAGCCAAGAGTCCAGATCTAAATCACATCCAAAACTTATGGTGAGGACTGAAAACAGCAGTTGGAAGAATTCGAATTAGAGCAGTTTGCTGTGAAGAGTGGGCCAAATTGCCAGTAGAAAGGTGCAGCAAGCTCATTGATGGTACAAGAAGCGTTTGTCTGCAGTTGGCCAAAGGCTGTAATTTTGTCGATGTCAGTTGTATTTACTTTCTAAATTAGTAGTTTACAAAAATACAATGGGTTCTGCAATGTTGAAAATCCAAGGTTTGGAGACAAAGTTCTCCATTTTAAATTATTTTAGAAGAAAAATAAAATTATTTGAGAAGTGCAAGGGTACCAATTATATTTGGCTGCAACTAGTTTGTTACAAACCTGATTTTTACACTGGGGATGAAAACAATGTTGCACATGGTTTGACTTTTGGGATTTAATTAACCTTTTGTCTATTTACAATAAATAATAAGGTGCATATTTTGTATACTTTTGTTTGATCAAGTTTTGTAAATGTCTAAACTCAGTGAAAATCTTACGGGGCACTATTCAAACAGAGGACCATGGTAATGTTGAAACGTCCATAATATTACCACCACCAGGTGGCATTGGTCATCAATTAATTGACTGAATGCAAAATGTTCGTTCCCCCATCATATAGGTTCAAATAGCTCTATACATCCTTGTTTTTGCTCTTATGACTACAGGATGGGATAAATATTAATTGCAAGTTATTTTAGCATCTACACGCCATTAATTTGTCTTTTTGGCATGGATTGTTCTGCTAATCCCAAGATTATGGTTTCTTATGAATCTGTGTCCATTAAATATCTAAACTCCAACAACAATGGTGAAGATCAAATCGATACATTTGAAGGTTAGGAATTTATGCTATTCTGTGTTTTAATCCCTGGGCACGGAGTTCTAGACGAAGCGCATTGGCCGCAGACAAGCGCACAGTCCTCATTGGCCCATACTTTTTGTCCATCAGAGAACAGGGCCCGCCTACCCTTTATAAACAGCCAGACATCAACAATCCGAGATATAGTTCATTTGGTGCATCCTACACGTTGAACAGAGACACGAACGCCGTTGCGCCCTTTAAACAAATGGTTGTCCAAGTAAATCCGCCCACTCGCCACTACAGCAAAACAATGGAAGGAAGTCAGCAAAAGGTGGAGGCTAATGTCTTACTACTTGGAGCTGAAAGCGTCGGTAAATCTGGTGAGCACAATTTAATTAATCCTTGAAATTTAATTGCACTTTTATTAATGAAGAGCGACTTTTTGTGATCTTTGAAAGTAGACCGGAGTTATGACGGCCAAATGCAATGTGAAATGTATTTCCTGGGGTAATACATTTACTGATGAACATGTCTCATTAATTGCGCTATTTTCTGTCCTCAGCTCTCACGGTGCGGTTTCTTACTAGAAGGTTTATCGGCGAATACGGCGATATTGGTAAGTGCTGGTATTTTGACTTGATCCATTGATAATGATATAATTGCATTCAAATCAATAGGTTACAGTAGATCAAACCAAATATCTAAATGGTCCGTTATTTTTGCCTTTACAGAATCCATCAACAGTCATACTGACCGAATAGACGGACGGGAGATCTGCTTCAATATCTGGGACTCGCTTTGCCCCCAGGTGAGGGAAAACATCCTATATAATTTAGGCTACATGATGATAATAACGTTATAGTGGTCACAACAAAGACTTTCACTAGTGGATACTCAAACATGCAGAGCATTCTGGAGTTTTTCTATTCAACAAGGAGGTTAAAATGTTCACTAAATAACTGTATTTTGTCTTCATGTGTTTTAGAATGGTGAGGTCGCGGGACACATCAGCGACAGACAACTCCAGTGGGCGGACGGTTTCATCCTGGTTTACAGCATATGTGACCGTGCCAGCTTCAACGTGGTGCGGCAACAGGTGCAGCGCGTCCAGCAAGCCAAAAGCAAATTCCCCGGCGCCCCTCCCATCATCATCGTGGGGAATAAACGTGACCTCCAGCATCGCCGCACCGTCTCCAGCGAGGAAGGACGCCTCCTCGCACTTTCCACAGACTGTGGCTTCTTTGAGATCTCTGCAGCGGAGACATACCACGAGGTACAGCTGGTATTTCACGAACTGCTCGACCTTATCCGAGAGGCGAGGGCGCTCAAGAAGGGGGCAGCTGGGATCAAGGGTATTGTGAGAAGCATGTCCGCAGTTTTCGGAAGGAAGAGGACTGAGTAGTTCCAATAGCCTAATACGAGAGACATTGAGATGTTACTGTAGTTATGCATCTAAACGGCCCAGGACTTGTCCATGTGTAAAGTGGATGGTTATGTTTCCATATTGGAATAGGTCAATGCGCAGCGCTATGATGTAGGCCTAACTGAACACAAGCCGGTTGGATTGTTACTCAAATGAGATGACTGACAATCAAATCCTGTCAAACTGACATGGGCCTTTGGACAACATACTTACTGCAGAAGAAGTACTCTTGAGTGACTATGAGGTCAGGTGGCCTAAAGTAGCATTACATGCCCTTAAATTGCCAACTTGTTAGATTGCCATGTAACATGCCATACAATTGCCAACTGTAATGCAGATGGTCTCTTGTTTAAATGCCTGGAAGAAGTATTGTGGAAAACCTATGTGCAATAGACAATTTATTTCTCTTCACAAATCTGTATCAGCATGCAGAAAGTTCTAAGGGTCAGGCCTGCTTGGTCTTATCATTGGCACAATCCCTTTTTGGACTATTGACAATCTATGCAAGACAGACAAGCGAATGTGTAATATTATAATGGTGTGATCATTAAACTTGCTGTCTTAGTTGGTATACATGTAGCCTCCAGTAGCTTTGCTGCGTTTCCATCCATGGTACCTACATCAATCACACTTCAAGGCATCTTGAAAGGCCAGCCAGTTGGGGACCATTCTCTGTTCATCTTTAGGACGTTAATTAATGTCAATACCCTCTATTGAGTGTGCTGTACATTTTACATCTTTGAAGAATGCAGAGGCCTACTTGACTTTTTCATAGGGGTGTTAATGCAGTGGGCAAACTTCTTGTCTATTTCAATAGCCTACTACTGATTCCTATCATGTTTTTTTGGTAACTTTTCATAAACTATGAAAACTGAAGTCATGTTTGTTATACAAGTCATTAGACTTTAACTGTACAAAGTGTGCATACCACAGAACTTGGTCCTACGATTTCTAAATAAAATGTGAAATTAATGCTTAAGTGAAGTCTTTTATATTTTTTCAAGCACTGTATTTGTCAAGCCATGCCGGAGATCATCTTAATGCGCTGTAAGAGGGGAACATCTTCTCACACAATCCAACTAGAGGTAAAGATTAACCAAGTCACATCTTACTCCTCTCCCCAGATACTTAACAAATTACTGACAGAAAATCTAAACTAAGGTTTCCAAGGTTATTCTGACAGAAATACATTGAATTCCATTATATGAAGGGTTAAAACACACCAAACATGAAATACAAGACCATTTCAAAAGCACAAAAATGTGTTATTTAAAAAGTTATCCTTTTATCATGCTCTCTCATAAATCCTAAATCTCTCAAATTCTGTCAATGCAGTGCCAAGATAGCTGAACTGAGCTTTCCAAACCTAATCCCATAGACTCACTATGGCGACGGCAGCCAGACCCCATCAACGTTTAACTCCTAACTAAGGTCAACGACAAGGGAAATGCAGTCAATCACCCTGAAGCCCTTGCACTTAAGCTCTGCCTTCAAAGCCATTTCCCCGACTGCATTCGACTTCTCTGACCAAATGAAACAGGAACAAACGAAGATCCTCGTCCATATCAAAAGAGGGGCGCTCGTGCCACCTCATCGCCCCCTTATTTACTCACAACACACACTCACAGGTTCACTCATACACTTGACCTTGTGGGACCAGACAGGATCTAAGTGTGGGATGCTGACTGACTGACTGACTGTTGTGGCCAAACATGGGAGTTCTCTAGTCATAACATGTTGACCCCAGCAGAAACCATGTCTCAAGGGACAGTTTGGCTTAAGGGGTAGGGAGGCTATGTGGGGTGCTTTGATTATACTGTGAGTAGAGAGATGCACATCCAGCAGGAAGGCTATGTAAGCAAGGTACTGATGAGCAGTTGATTAGTAGAATCAGGTGTTATTGTTCAGCAGGGCTGGAGAAGAATCCTGCATACCCAGTAATTCTCCAGGAGGAGGGTTATCCACTCCTGCAATAACAAGCAATGGGGGATTTCACAATGACAGACACTGCGCTTGAGGCAGTCCCAAGAGGTACTGGTGTCCACATGTCTAAACATGGTGTTAAAACGTGTCCTTTATATGTCCACTGTGTCCTCATTGTGACCAGATTTCCTGGTCCCTCCCTCTATGCAAATTATTTGACAGATATTCTTTTAATAATAATATTTATTTATTTACTTTAAGACATATTGTTGCCATTAGACAATGGTGCCAGCTGTCAATGATTTTGGGATGGTATAATGATGATTTAAATGGTTTTACTTTCCAGATCGGTCTACACTTGTAAGATATCAACTGTCCTCTGTAGCTCAGCTGGTAGAGCACGGCGCTTGTAACGCCAGGGTAGTTAGTGGGTTTGATCCCCGGGACCACCCATACACAAAAATGTATGCACGCATGACTGTAAGTCACTTTGGATAAAAGTGTCTGCTAAATGGCATATTATTATATCCAGTGACAGTCCGTGCCTGACTACCTCTGGAGGTGGGCAGGAAGATCTGATTACACACAATGATGCTGTATGAAAATAGATATACACATCTCAACCATATCTCATACACATAATACTGTAATACATTAGCCACGCATGTCCATGGAGTTAAGGATGAACTAAAGGGATAGTTCACCCAAATTACAAAAAGGCATATTGGTTTCCTTACCCTGTAAGCAGTCTGTGGACAAGGTATGAGAGCAATCTATGCTTTGGTTTCCAAATGTTAATGTTTTAGCATTTGTGGCGCAAATCTCATTCAAGTCGTGACCGATATTAGCATTTTTCAAACATTATGTCCAAATCATTCAAAAGTATCTAAAATGTATTGTGAAGCTCAACACAGTCACTTATAGATGATTTGAACATGATGCACGAAAATGCTAATATCAGTCCCATGACTGTTAGCATTTGGAAACGGTGCCAGCCACTGCCAGGGAAACTAAACCAAAGCATTGATTGCTGTCATACCTTGTCCTACAGACTGCTTACAGGATAAGGAAACCGATGTGTAATTTTTGAATTTTGATGAACTATCCCAGGAGGGAGGACCACACTTGTATAATGCACATCATATATACTGAGTACAACATACATTAGGAACACCTCAATATTGAGTTGCCCCCCCCCCCACCCCACCCCCCCACCCTTGCCCTCAGAACAGCCTCAATTCGTCAGGGCATGGACTCTACTTGGTGTCAAAAGCATTCCACAGGGATGCTGGCCCATGTTGACTCCAATGCTTCCCACAGTTGTGTCAAGTTGGCTGGAAGTCCTTTGGGTGGTGGACCATTCTTGATATACATGGGAAACAGTTGAGCGTGAAAAACCCAGCAGCGTTGCGGTTCTTGACATAAATTGGTGTGCCTGGTACTTACTACCATACCCTTTTCAAAGGCACTTAACCTTTTTTGTCTTGCCCATTCACCCTCTGAATGGCACACATACACAATCCATGTCTCAATTGTCTCAAGGCTTAGAAATCCTTCTTTAACCTGTCTCCTCCCCTTCATCTACAATGATTGAAGTTGATTTAACAAGTGACATCAATAAGGGGTCAGCTTTCACCTGGATATGTCATGGAAAGATCAGGTGTTCTTAATGTTTTGTACACTCAGTGTACAGTTCAAGTACATGTATTTAGAATGAAGTACTATCAGTATGCCATACTGCATACAGTATGTAGCTACCACAGCTTCTGCCATCCCATTAACAGTGTCCATGGAGACCAACAGCGATACCGGGAATGTACAGCTCTGGCAGGGGTGGGAGTGAGGGATTTCCTTTTTTTCTCCATGGCAACTATTATTTTTCCAAGGTGTTTGCCTGTTGCATACAGTATGTGATGTAATGTATCTGGGAGAGGGGGTGGGGCAAATGCGGCTATTGGGTTAGATGTTCTGAGCCGATACACAAATTAAATGTCATGAGAACCATTTGTTTAGAACATTGTCTCCTGTTCTGAAATCCACCCCCTCCCACTCCCTTCCACCCCCCGAAAAATGTGACGCAAGCACAACAAACGCTAGGATCTTCAGCGCTTCAATCAGTACTCATGAATATGGATGTGAAGGTTCATGGCAAGAACAACACCATTGTTGACACTTGTCTGTAAGGAGTGGGAGGGATTGTGCCAGTTGGAGAGCAGGTTGCAGTGCCACACAGACTAAGAGCTGCCACGATGTCATCGTTGTGGGACGGAACGGAGAAGGGAAACACGGTGTCCATGGCAACCAGTGCCGTCACTGTTGCCAACGCTCTCTTGCCCACGTCATCAAGAAAGCAAGCAAGCATCGCCGGGAAGATCCCACAGAATGAACTCTACTTCCGATCAGCAGTGGGGGGTTGAGAGATTAAGGTCACGTTGGTGAGAGATAGTGGGCGTCTTTTTCTCTGAATATATTTTAGTCATTTAGCAGACGCTCTTATCCAGAGCGACTTACAGTTAGTGAGTGCATACATTTTTCATACTGGCTCCCCATGGGAAACGAACCCACAACCCTGGCGTTGCAAGCGCCATGCACTACCAACAGAGCTACAGGGGACCTGCAAGGATTCTCCGGAAGCCCCGGGGGTTTCACCTGTGCCAGCAAACGAGGAGCACAGAAACACACCTCGCAGCTTCTTGCAGGCACGTTGTTAACACACACACACACACACACACACACACACACACACACACACACACACACACACATACACATACACATACACATACTCCCCCCACATACACACATACCCACATACCCACCACAGCCTCCTCTAAGTCAATGACGCTGATTCACAAGGCCGGAGAGACCAGCTTGTCTGTAGTACACATGACTGTTCATTCACAGACAGGATGTGGTGTACTAGCTGCCTGAGTCATGCAAGTGTCCAGGGCCAGGCAGAGGCTTACAGCCCCAGCTACTGGGGGGTGGAAGAGGGAGAGGGGACTGGGATATGTCCGGGATTGAGGGCCCGCAGATGGGAGGTTCACATTACCAGTAGACCTCCGGTTGGATGGAGAGAACGTGGGATTGAGAGAGCACAGAGATTTGATTACTGTTATCTAATAAGGCCCTAGGGAAGAGGATATTGGCCTGCCTTGACCATCATTGGTGATCCTGGAGAGAGAGAGTGAGTGCGTAAGTGTGTGGGTTAGGGCAAGCAAAGGAAAACAAAAATTGTTGTTTCTTAATGGACCAGCCCAGTTATTCCCTCCCTGTTTCATTTTCGTTTGTTCCCGTTGCTGCGCAATGAACACGACCCAGGCCAACTGCATTGTGCAACTGGGACCAATCAATAACGACCAGACGGCAGGCAGGCATGAACAACATGGATGACATGCATGTCAATACTATCGGACACGTAGTAAAACAGAGCAATGTCCAGTCATGCCCCTCGAACGTCAATGGGTGAAATCCATTAAGAACGTTTATTTACTGTATTACAGAAGTTATATTGAATTGTGTTTGGTTGACAATGCAACCAAATATCAACATTTAAAAGGATACGTACAGTGGGGAGAACAAGCATTTGATACACTGCCGATTTTGCAGGTTTTCCTACTTACAAAGCATGTAGAGGTCTGTAATTTTTATCATAGGTACACTTCAACTGTGAGAGACGGAATCTAAAACAAAAATCCAGAAAATCACATTGTATGATTTTTAAGTAATTCATTTGCATTTTATTGCATGACATAAGTATTTGATCACCTACCAACCAGTAAGAATTCCGGCTCACACAGACCTGTTAGTTTTTCTTTAAGAAGCCCTCCTGTTCTCCACTCATTACCTGTATTAACTGCACCTGTTTGAACTCGTTACCTGTATAAAAGACACCTGTCCACACACTCAATAAAACAGACTCCAACCTCTCCACAATGGCCAAGACCAGAGAGCTGTGTAAGGACATCAGGGATAAAATTGTAGACCTGCACAAGGCTGGGATGGGCTACAGGACAATAGGCAAGCAGCTTGGTGAGAATGCATCAACTGTTGGCGCAATTATTAGAAAATGGAAGAAGTTCAAGATGACGGTTATTCACCCTCGGTCTGGGGCTCCATGCAAGATCTCACCTCGTGGGGCATCAATGATCATGAGGAAGGAGAGGGATCAGCCCAGAACTACACGGCAGGACCTGGTCAATGACCTGAAGAGAGCTGGGACCACAGTCTCAAAGAAAACCATTAGTAACACACTACGCCGTCATGCATTAAAATCCTGCAGCGCACGCAAGGTACCCCTGCTCAAGCCAGCGCATGTCCAGGCCCGTCTGAAGTTTGCCAATGACCATCTGGATGATCCAGAGGAGGAATGGGAGAAGGTCATGTGGTCTGATGAGACAAAAATAGAGCTTTTTGGTCTAAACTCCACTCGCCGTGTTTGGAGGAAGAAGAAGGATGAGTACAACCCCAAGAACACCATCCCAACCGTGAAGCATGGAGGTGGAAACATCATTATTTGGGAATGATTTTCTGCAAAGGGGACAGGACGACTGCACCGTATTGAGGAGAGGATGGATGGGGCCATGTATCGCGAGATCTTGGCCAACAACCTCCTTCCCTCAGTAAGAGCATTGAAGATGGGTCGTGGCTGGGTCTTCCAGCATGACAACGACCCGAAACACACAGCCAGGGCAACTAAGGAGTGGCTCCGTAAGAAGCATCTCAAGGTCCTGGAGTGGCCTAGCCAGTCTCCAGACCTGAACCCAATAGAAAATCTTTGGAGGGAGCTGAAAGTCCGCATTGCCCAGCGACAGCCCCGAAACCTGAAGGATCTGGAGAAGGTCTGTATGGAGGAGTGGGCCAAAATCCCTGCTGCAGTGTGTGCAAACCTGGTCAAGACCTACAGGAAACGTATGATCTCTGTAATTGCAAACAAAGGTTTCTGTACCAAATATTAAGTTCTGCTTTTCTGATGTATCAAATACTTATGTCATGCAATAAAATGCAAATGAATTACTTAAAAATCATACAATGTGATTTTCTGGATTTTTGTTTTAGATTCCGTCTCTCACAGTTGAAGTGTACCTATGATAAAAATTACAGACCTCTACATGCTTTGTAAGTAGGAAAACCTGCAAAATCGGCAGTGTATCAAATACTTGTTCTCCCCACTGTATATATATATATGCTTGGATAGTTCCATCTGAGCCACTGGCTTAATCCCATTCTTTAACTTTTAATTTTGGTTGAGTTTGAGAAGTGAATCCTGAATCTTGCAATCACACAAAATAAACTGTTTTAGGGATGCATAAGAATGGTCATCTGCACTCTGTACTTCTACCCAGCCAGTCGAGGAGGATGTCTTCCTTCCAAAGGAGATTTTCCTTCCCACTGGTCACAGACGTCAACTCCACGTTGGTTCAACGTAATTTCATTGAAATGACGTGAAAACAACATTTAATCAACCAGTGTTCCCAGTGGGGCTTTAAGTCTAGATTGTTGTTTAAAGCATGTAACAAATGTATTGGCATGTAACAAATGTGGCTGCTAGAGGCTGCTGTCGGGAGAGGTTGTGTTTTTCTCTAGCTGGAGGTAAGCAGGAGGTAAGCTTCTCATATGGTGTTGAGTAAAGCTTAACCATGTATTAGATCGTAGGTAGGTAGTTAGTTGTAGTTAGGTATTGTATTTATTATAGGTTAGTATTGTTGTTATTGTAGGTTTCCGTAGGTAATTGTAGGTTAGTATCGAAGCACGAGGCTAGCTAGCTAGCGGGTAGCTACTGGTAACGATTAGCAACGGTGGAGAGCTGTTTCCAATGTTAATGTGCTGCTACCCAACGTTTAATTTTTGCTGCGTTATGAAAGGAACTAGACACGGACATGAATTATCTGTTTAGTGTGCTAACACACTCTTGGCAGTTTGTTGTAACCAAGTATTGGTGCTAAATTGTGTGTTAATGGATGCTAGCTTGCTAGTTAGCTACGGCGTCATAGCTAGGTATCGTGGGTTGTTGTGGGTAGTTACTGCAGGTTGGCAGTGTCTTCGGCCGTGCCGGCTGTAGCACGAAGCGAGCTAACTAGCCGTTTTTCGAACAGAGTCAGAGTCAACACAGTAGCCATTGTGTGCCGGGTGTAGCACGAATCTAGCTAGCTAGCCGTTCTTCAAACAAAGTCAACACAGTGGCCATTGCTAGCTACCCAACACGACCAGCTAACTGTAATGTAGTAGCTAAATACAATATACTTGTCCTAGCTAGCCAACGTTGAATCATTGCTGCGTCATGAAAGGAACTTGACACAGACACGAATGATCTGTTTAGTGTGTTATCACACTATTGGTGGTTTGTTGTGACCAAGTGTTTGTGCTAAACTGTGTGTTACTGGATGCTAGCATGCTAGTTAGCTAGTTAACACACTATTGGTGGTTTGTTGTGACCAAGTGTTGGTGCTAAACTGTGTGTTAAACTGTGTGTTATTGGATGCTAGCATGCTAGTTAGCTATGGTGTCATAGTTAGCTAGCTGAATAAAGTGGGTTGAGTCTATTCCTTTAAACATTGAACCGCTGTGGTTCACAACAATTCTGATTTCTAAAGGTGGAAGTTGGGAGAGTTTTTGTTCGGGTGGTTCAGTGAAACAATTTTAGTTTCTGAGGTAGAAGTTTTTGGTGAGGGAGGCCCTGCTCTCTCCTCTCCCAGATGCTTAGCTCATTTCATTCCGATCTCCTCTGCATTTTTGTAGCCATTTGCTACAGCCTGTCAACTATGCCTCTGCCTATCCCTGTTCTCTCCTCTCTGCACAGGCTACACAAACGCACCACACCGCGCGGCTGCTGCCTCTCTAACCTGGTGGTCCCTGCACGCACCCCTCACCTGGAGTTCTAGGTCGCAGGCAGCCTCTGGAACTGCCGTTCTGCTGCCAACAAAGCTGACTTCATCCCAGCCTATGCCAACCTCCAGTCCCTCGACTTCCTGGCGCTGACGGAAACATGGATCACCACTGAAAACACTGCTACTTCTACTGCTCTCTCCTCGTCTGACCATGTGTTCTCGCATACCCCGAGAGCATCTGGTCAGAGGGGTGGTGGTACAGGAATCCTCATCTCTCCCAAGTGGACATTCTCAATTTTTCCCCTAACCCATCTGTCTATCTCCTCATTTGAATTCCATGCTGTCACAGTCACTAGCCCATTTAAGCTTAATATCCTTGTCATCTATCGCCCTCCAGGTTCCCTTGGAGAGTTCATCAATGAGCTTGACGCCTTGATAAGTTCCTTTCCTGAGGATGGCTCACCCCTCACAGTTTTGGGGGATTTCAACCTCCCTATGTCCACATTTGACTCATTTCTCTCTGCCTCCTTCTTTCCACTCCTCTCCTCTTTTGACCTCACCCTCTCACCGTCCCCCCCTACTCACAAGGCAGGCAATACGCTTGACCTCATCTTCACTAGATGCTGCTCCTCTACTAATCTCACTGCAACTCCCCTCCATGTCTCCGACCACTACTTTGTTTCCTTTTCTCTCTCGCTCTCCTCCCACACTACTCACTCTGCCCCTACACAGATGGTAATGCGCCGCCGCAACCTTCGCTCTCTCTCTCCCACTACTCTCTCCTCTTCCATCCTATCATCTCTTCCCTCTGCTCAATCCTTCTCCCTCCAATCTCCTGATTCTGCCTCCTCAACCCTCCTCTCCTCCCTTTCTGCATCCTTTGACTCTCTGTGTCCCCTATCCTCCCGGCCGGCTCGGTCCTCCCCTCCAGCTCTGTGGCTTGATGACTCACTGCGAGCTCACAGAACAGAGCTCCGGGCAGCGGAGCGGAAATGGAAGAAAACTAAACTCCCTGCCGACCTGGCATCTTTTCACTCCCTCCTCTCTACATTTTCTTCATCTGTTTCTGCTGCTAAGGCCACCTTCTACCACTCTAAATTCCAAGCATCTGCCTCTAACCCTAGGAAGCTCTTTGCCACATTTTCCTCCCTCCTGAATCCTCCCCCCCCCCCCCCCCCCCCTCCTCTCTCTCTGTGGATGACTTCGTCAACCACTTTGAAAAGAAGGTTGACGACATCCGATCCTCGTTTGTTAAGTCTAATGACACTGCTGGTCCTGCTCACACTGCCCTACCCTATGCTTTGACTTCTTTCTCCCCTCTCTCTCCAGATAAAATCCTGCGACTTGTGACTGCAGGCCGCCCAACAACCTGCCCGCTTGACCCCATCCCCTCCTCCCTTCTCCAGACCATCTCCGGTGACCTTCTCCCCTACCTCACCTCGCTGATCAACTCATCCTTGACCGCTGGCCATGTCCCTTCCGTCTTCAAGAGAGCGAGAGTTGCTCCCCTTCTCAAAAAACCAACACTCGACCCCACTGATGTCAACAACTACAGACCAGTATCCCTTCTTTCTTTTCTTTCCAAAACTATTGAGCGTGCCGTCTTTAGCCAACTCTCTTGCTATCTCTCTCAGAATGACCTTCTTGATCCAAACCAATCAGGTTTCAGGACTGGTCATTCAACTGAGACTGCTCTTCTCTGTGTCACGGAGACTCTCCGCACTGCTAAAGCTAACTCTCTCTCCTCTGCTCTTGTCCTTCTAGACCTGTCTGCTGCCTTTGATACTGTGAACCATCAGATCCTCCTCTCCACCCTCTCCGAGCTGGGCATCTCCGGCGCGGCTCACTCCTGGATTGCGTCCTACCTGACCGGTCGCTCCTACCAAGTGGCGTGGCGAGAAGCTGTCTCCGCACCACGTGCTCTCACCACTGGTGTCCCTCAAGGCTCAGTTCTAGGCCCTCTCCTTTTCTCCCTATACACCAAGTCACTTGGCTCTGTCATATCCTCACATGGTCTCTCCTATCATTGCTACGCTGACGATACACAACTAATCTTCTCCTTTCCCCCTTCTGATAACCAGGTGGCGAATCGCATCTCTGCATGTCTGGCAGACATATCAGTATGGATGACGGATCACCACCTCAAGCTGAACCCTGGCAAGACGGAGCTGCTCTTCCTCCCGGGGAAGGACTGCCCGTTCCATGATCTCGCCATCACGGTTGACAACTCCGCTGTGTCCTCCTCCCAGAGTGCGAAGAGCCTAGGCGTGACCCTGGACAACACCCTGTCGTTCTCCGCCAACATCAAGGCGGTGACCCGCTCCTGCAGGTTCATGCTCTACAACATTCGGAGAGTACGACCCTGCCTTACACAGGAAGCGGCACAGGTCCTAATCCAGGCACTTGTCATCTCCCGTCTGGACTACTGCAACTCGCTGTTGGCTGGCCTCCCTGCCTGTGCCATTAAACCCCTACAACTCATCCAGAATGCCGCAGCCCGTCTGGTGTTCAACCTTCCCAAGTTCTCTCACGTCACCCCCCTCCTCCGCACACTCCACTGGCTTCCAGTTGAAGCTCGCATCCGCTACAAGACCATGGTGCTTGCCTATGGAGCAGTGAGGGGAACGGCACCTCTGTACCTTCAGGCTCTGATCAGTCCCTACACCCAAACGAGGGCATTGCGCTCATCCACCTCTGGCCTGCTGGCTCCCCTTCCTCTGCGGAAGCATAGTTCCCGCTCAGCCCAGTCAAAACTGTTCGCTGCTCTGGCACCCCAATGGTGGAACAAGCTCCCTCACGACGCCAGGACAGCGGAGTCACTCACCACCTTCCGGAGACATTTGAAACCCCACCTCTTTAAGGAATACCTGGGATAGGATAAAGGAATCCTTCTACCCCCCCCCCCCCCCCCCCCCCCCCCAATTGTAAAGTGGTTATCCCACTGGCTATAGGGTGAACGCACCAATTTGTGAGTCGCTCTGGCTAAGAGCGTCTGCTAAATGACGTTAATGTGCCCTTGAGCAAGGCACTTAACCCTAATTGCTCCTGTAAGTCGCTCTGGATAAGAGCGTCTGCTAAATGACTAAAATGTAAATGTAAATGTATTTGCAAGCAGTGCTATAAAGACGGGTGGGGTGTTTACCAACAAAACCAAAGTGTGCACAATTACGAGGCCAAAACAGACAGGGTTGGCTTACAATATAAGGATTATTGACAACATGTAAGCTATATTTCGTCTGCAAATGTTTATTGAAAATGTAAATATGCTCAATAAGCACTTGTTGTCTCTCAAATACATAGCTATATTAGCATAAATGTGACAACCGTCAAAACACTTCAAAACAAGAGATGGTATCAAGAACAAGATAAAACTAGCTGAAACAAGCCATCTACCATACAGCCTTTTACCTCTGAGTTGTGCACGCAGTATTGTTGTGACGTTGTCAACCCATCTGTCAATATTAATAGAGAATAAAGATTGATTGATATAGACAGAGCTGTTTGGTAACTTGTGTCCCTAAACCTATGTCAGTTAGTATCCCTTTCATACACAGACCAAAATCCCACAATTTTACCATACCTGCTTTTTCATACCAGCTTTTTGGTATATCTAAAAGGGGTAGGGGATCAAAAACAAGGGAAAATAAAAGCCACCTAAAGACCTAGTCATCAACCTGTAACCAAAATAAAGGAATCGGGTCTGTGTGAATGGTTCTCTGCTTTTTCCCATTAACACTTCCATTGTTTAACACCTTCCTAAATTGAACATGCACACACACTTGTACACACACACAGTGTGGAGTAAACAGATCACTCCAATACTTACTCTCGTGTGCCATCTGAGGGCCATCTGTGCCTCTATCCAGACACGTGCACAGATTGTAGTGCCCCTCCAAATAAGAGTGGTCTATTGAGAGTGAGTGAGAGTGTGCGTGTGAGCATGTGAACGTGTGTCTGTTACTATGAGTCTATTATTTGACTTCCTCCCTGATCAAATACACCTTATCTCCACACCCATGGTTTTTACAGGACTTGACCTCTCACCTTTTAGGGATTGGCTCCTTGAAACGGCTTTGTTGGGTGAGTGTCTGCCTCCTGAGATGTAATCAGGACACTTCAGTGACTGTCTATTGAGCTGCCTGATCTGCATCTGGGTTGACCCTTTACCTACACAGGCACTTTGTTACATGTAGCCTGAGTCACCCAGGGGACAGTATACATTGTATGATATTGACTCTATTGACTGGCTGAGGGCAGGTGACAGTACTGAAATGTCAGATAATTATCATAAATGTCAGAAAATGTCCTATTTCTTAAATGTTTCTCTCCCTATCAAATGCTAAAGAAGTCCTGTGTCGAAGGCTGGTCTAGTGGTAGTGCTGCCATTTACAGTACAAATAAATAAGTAAACAAGGATCCATTGGATTGCCGGTCATAAAGGCTAATTTAATTTCTCAATGTGGATTTCAGCAGCTGAAGAGAGAAAATAATACTTTGCCATCAGCGTGTAGTGTACCTCTGTATACGTAACCTCAGCGTTTCGGTTAAGCTAACTTTCTTCAAGACAAATAGACATGTGCGTAAGTCATTTTTTTGTTAAGCAAAGCTGAATGAGTAAAACCCATAATAATAAGTAGTGATTTCAGGTAGCAAGCATCTGCATTATCTGGTAGGATTGGCCTTCAAGTTTGCTGATCTCATTTTCTATGATGAAGGAGTGCACTCCAGTATAAACTCTGCACCCAACCGCCAGAATACATCTTGGCATCCATCGTGCCTATGTCAAGATAACGACTGTCAAAATGTCCTTTTGTACATGCGTTCTTTTATGTTGTGAATCCAGATTGAGTGTTAGAATGTCCATTTCAGCAGTAAGGTGCCATGTTTCAGTGTTCCCTGGCTGAGATATTAGAAACTCCTCTGTTTGGTAGACGATGACTCAGCCCAATAGCTACCCTCCCATGGAGAGTGGTGGACCCCAAGCAGAGTCAGCTAATCATTAAGCTCCATATTAAATTGACTGGAATGTGCTTGGTACCACTCGCACCCTGCCAAGAGCTCCGTGCACTACCCAGTGAGAAACAGACAAATGTAACTACTGTATGTACATGCTAGCTGGACGGACATGCAGGCCCAAAAAACAGGCACTCTGTACACAGATCTCTGCTAGACACGTCCACATTTTTACTACCATAGTCCATTCAGTGCACAGTGCACACGTGAATGCAGAGATGTACTGTACCTATGAAACCTATAAAAGTCTTATTTCAGCTTATCTGGGGAAGTACTATTGCTGAGTACAGATATATTTTTTACAACCTTCACCCCCTTAGAGAAGATGAGAGGGATCGCAGAATTTATTATGCACGCTTCCCACGTACTTCTACCTATACCACACACACACACACACACACACACACACACACACACACACACACACACACACACACAGTCTTACTGGCATGTGAGTGTGTGTCACGTGTGCCTATGGCTCTATTTAGTCCTTTTTCTTTATACCCTCGTGTGCTTCATTTTGAATGTGTTAACCTACAAGTGCTTTCAATATTTATCCTATTGTGTACTGTGTTTTGGTTGATTTCTTATTTATTTATTTGACCGACTTCCTTTACTTTTAATTGGTTAACCTCCTTTTGAGTGTTTGTCTCGTTGTGGGAATGAGTGTGTTAGTTAGGGACCTGAGCCACGCCCCCCACACCTGAGGAGCATTGGGGCTAACGAGCCGTCTCTTCAAAAAAGTAGCTCTCAGACATTGTTCAGGAGATTCAAGCCAGCAATAGAAGAGGACAGGTGCCACACACACACCACTACTACTGTGTCCGGGGAGAGGGGAACGGATGAGTGTGACCCTGCGACGTGTGACGCTTTCTCCACCCTCCAGGCGTGGCATGCTACGACAAGACTGCCGAGGCCATGACTACTGCATCGGAACCCCATGATGCCAACGTGACAAATGCTCCATACTAAACAAAAGGGAAAGGGGGATACCTAGTCAGTTGCACAACTGAATGCATTCAACCAAACCCCTCTGAACCAGAGCGGTGCAGGGGGCTGCCTTAATCGAGGTCCATTTCACCGGATCCCAGGGAGCAGGTGGGGTTAACTGCCTTGCTCAAAGGCAGAACGGCAGATTATTCCAACTTGCCGGCTCTGGCATGCAAACCAGCAACCTTTTTTGGTTACTGGCCCAATGCTCTTAACCGCTAAGCTACCTGCCACCTATGGACTCTAGCGTATATGTGGTGTGAGTGTGCCAGGCCTGTCCTTGTGTTTTGTTCTATATTGCTTTTATCCTGTAACCCCCTTTTTTAATACTGAGAAAATATATTAAATAACTGTGGAGACTGACTGTCTGCCTCATGCCTGTGTCTGGTATTGGGATTTTTGACATGCTGTTTATCAAATCAATTTTTAGTTGTCACATGCTTTGTAAACAACAGGTGTAGACTAACAGTGAAATGCTTACTTACGGGCTCTTACCAACAATGCAGAGATAAAAACAATTTCAGCAGCATACCACCCTGCATCCCACTGCTGGCATGCCTCTGAAGCTAAGCAGTGTTGTTTCCTGGATGGGAGACCAGATGTTGCTGGAAGTGGTGTTGGAGGGCCCGTAGGAGGCACTCTTTCCTCTGGTCTAAAAAAATATCCCAATGCCCCAGGGCAGTGATTGGAGACATTGCCCTGTGTAGGGTGCCATCTTTCGGATGGAATGTTTAACGGGTGTCCTGACTCTGTGGTCACTAAAGATGCATGACTCTCTCTCTTTGGTGGTCCAAAACAAATCACAAATGGGGTAAAAAAAGAGGTGCGGGGAGGATAGATTACTGTATGTGTTATGGAGAAACTTAAGTCTGTCACACACTACATTATCTTAAAATATCTTCCCGTTTTAAAACAACCCTTTTGGACATTATAGGAACACCTGGGAGCTTGCGTGTTGTGAAAGGTTCTACATGAACTGCCTCGTAATATGGAAGGTGATGCAACCATAGGATTCCAAAAATGTACTATAGTATGTTCTTGGCTCAAGGTAAACACAAATTCCATCAGTTGTTTACATAGTTACATGATTTAACTGCATAACATTTGTTACGTTTTCCTGTTTTATTACTATTGAGGGCCAGTTAAACGAGGGATAACCTATATTAAACAAGGGATAAAATAAAACATTTAGTCATACACATTCCAGCCATTCCAATTCCTGTTGCACAATACTGAGAGTGACAATTCTCATCACTCGTTTTCCTTATAAAGCAGGTATAGCAGACTATGTGCTTCAGCGGTCCTGTTCGGTTAAGAATTTGCTCCCCTGGCTTGGCTAGTATGAGCTAAAAACATCCATTGTTTTGACCTGGCAATTAATGGCAAACTCCAGCCTGCATATCTGTACTGGTTGAACTCTATTGGCTCCAGGCCACAGAAAGCCAGCAGTAAAGAAAATTATCCTCATAAGTAGACCAACTTCACAATCAACTTGAACCTTGCTCCAAGTCGCCCCCCTGGACAGCAGCAGGAGACTAACAAGGAGCAGGTTGGCTAATTATTAACCAGAGTGACCTCTTGGCAGAGACTAAGTGGGAGAAGGACACTTAGAAAAACAACTTGGTCGAAACCAACCACGCCACGCCGTTTGCTAATAAACAGTCTTGAGGTCAGCTCGCTCCTCTGACTGTCACCTATTCCTGGCATTCCAGGGGGCACGTCGGCCCCTGCCGGTCCTGCATTCCACACATAGCAGGTTCCTCATGCCACACAGGGCGCAGGAGGGGAACACAGAGCCCTCCTCTCACTCCTGGCGCACCTGGGCTGCCAAAGGGTGAGTGGCTCAATCCACGCAGATCGCTAGTGTCGCTTCGCGCACCTGTGCCTCAGATCGGCTGATCGTTAACGCTGGCAGCTAAATTAAAATCACGTGCCGAGATGTCTGACCCTCTGCCATTTCTAATAAGAGGGGCATTTGACCTTTTGACCCTGACTGAGGTTTATCTTCTGTGTCCGGAATATCTGGCCACAGCTGAGGGCCATCAACCACATCATCACCCCAGTGGGACTCTGAGGCACATGCAGGGAGACGTAGAGACGCAGCCCTCCTGGCCGTTAGCTGGAGCGAGACAACAGGACATGTGCTGGAGGAGCCGGCAACATCACACACAGCGCATCCATGCACATGCATACAGTATGTACTCAGACACACTGAACAAACATACGTATCAAAAACAGAGTTCTAAAATCCCACGGCAAAACACAACCACATAGGCAGGCCAAAATACAATCAAAAGGTCCTTTATTAGAAATTCAGCTTTTACAACAATGACATTACAGAGTATCTCTACGGCCCGATTAGAAACATTTTAAAAGGCTGGGATTTAGGGCTATAGGATAACTATGAGCACCGGGGCAAACTAACACAGCAGTTAATTCCCTCACAGAGAGGTGGCAATATTCGTTCCTTCGATTCTTCCCGAGCAGGGTTCATTTGTTAATCTCTACCCGAGCAGAGTTCGTTCATTGGGCTCTACCCGAGCAGGTTTCAGCTTCAGCTCGTTAGTTGATGGCTGGTCCGGTAGTCAATGGCAGGTTGCCGGCTGTCCCTCGCGCCGCACCGGCCCGGCTGCATGGTAGCAAAACAAAGTGAAGGCTGGTCACCAGCAAAAACACAGCGAAGGCTGGTCACCCGTGTTCAAAACACAGCAAAGGCTGGTCACCAGCAAAAACACAGCGAAGGCTGGTCACTAGTCGGGTGTGTCCCTAGTGTCTGTAGTCACAGGGGATACAAAACATACAATTAGAGCATGTACTCGCCAACAATTGGAGCACAGAACGTTGGTGGCACCTTAAGTGGGGAGGACGGGCTTGTGGTAATGTCTGGAGAGGAACAATTGGAATGGTATCAAATACATCAATTACATGGTTTGATGCCGTTCCAGCATATGCCGTCCTCTCCTCATAAGCCTCCACTGAATTGGAGTCACACTCATACGTTCGAAACAAGCACTTTCCTTTAGTAGTGCTATAGAGAGCGTTGTGATTTGTGTATTTTTCCCACAGCAAACATTGGAGAGGAGCAGCAGCAACGAGGTGTACGTCCGTCTGTCGAGAGGTCCCCGGTCAGAACAGCTCTCTGAAAGTAAGTTCCAGTTCCGTTTAACTAGTTCTGGTGGGTGTATAGTAATTAGTTTGGGGAGGAAGGAGGTGATAGGGAATTGGTAATAGCTATCTCAAGTCAATGTAGTCTATTCCAATCTGGGAGATCACAGCACACCATGCAAGCAAACAAATAGTTAATGCAATTCAATTTTACACATGAGGATGTCAGAAGTTAGGTGAATGCAATCATGGTCAATTACACACTTGAGTGAAATGCACTCGTAAATAGGGGATGATGGCAAAATAACAAGACATGCTGATAATATAAATATGAAGGTAGAATGGCAATCTAGTCTCAGAAGAGTCAGTGTCACTTGTGACACACAATACACAAAGGCACATACTCACTTACATAAGCAAATACATATATTTGCATATCTAATATACACACATTGATAAAAAAGTATATTATATTTTTGAAATATTACATTTTTTGAACAAAAGGAATGTTATGCACACACAACATAAATGGATATACTCACTCATACAGACATTAATATACACAGATTAGCCTCCACACACATGCACAACTTGAACAGAGAAACTTCCATGCCTTTAGGACAGGTTATTGGAGGCTTGTGGTCATAAGTTTCTAAATTACTACTCAGTTCTCCAACATTGGCCATAGGTGGCCCCATAATGACATTCTACCAGGCCAACCAATTATACTCTTATGGTGTCAGTGACAGTTTTCATCGAAGGGCTCTGGTGAAGCCTAGAGTAAGGCCTAGATGTACTACGCGTTTGCACCATACAGTATATTCACAGTATAGGTCACAGAATACTGCAAGCCTAACATCGACCGTACGCTGGGGCGACCAAACAGAGTTTAGGGCTCTCGCAAGCTCTTTAAAAAGGACGTAAATTAACGCGACACATGGGGAAGGACCACCTTGCCCATATTGATTAGCCAAGAGCAGAACAACTGACTGGGTGTTATTGGACAGGGGCAAGTTACCACCTGTCACCATATACACACATTGATTTGCACATACACACACATTACACATAAAATAAGTACATGATCAAAACAAAGTGAAGTATGAGCCAGAAACCTGTGACACATGGTTCTCATTAGGTTGGCCACTTTAAAACCCTGGGTCTTTATTTCCCTGCATAAGAAAAACAGCACAGACCAGCATAAATGTCAAGCTGGTCTATGCTGGTCATTGTTGGTCTATGTTGGTCTGTGCTGGTCGGATGCTGATCAAGCTGGTCTGACCAGCATGGTCTAGCTGGTTAGGCTGGCCGACTAGCTGGTCAAGCTGGTGATGCTGGTGACCAGCTAATGCTGGTATGCTGGTATGCTGCTGACCAAGCTGGTCTATGCTGGTCCAGCATGGTCTAGCTGGTCAAGTTGGTCTGCAAAACTACACCCATCATTATCATTTTTCACAGCATGCTCTATTGCAGTTAGATTTGTAGAATTGTTTGTTTCAATATGTTTTTGTTTGTTGTGTTTTTGCACATTGTACATTGATTGATTAATTAATGTTATGCTACACAAAGATAAATAACATACAGTTTCTAAACTAATCCAATCCAATTTGTTAGTTGGACTTATTGCACCCGTTACTGAAATGGTTGTTCCAGTTTAGATGGTTTAGTTAGTCTCATTTATTCATCTTTCTAACCCTGACAATCATTCTGACTTGCAATTTGTGGGTGAACAAAAGTTCAAATAGAAATTAAACATCATAATGTGACTTAATGCTGGTTTTGCTGGTGACCAGTATATGCCATATACCAGTGTCCAAAACAAAGTGAAGGCTGGTCACCAGCAAACACACAGCGAAGACTGGTCACCAGTGTTCAAAACACAGCGAAGGCACCAGCAAAAACACAGCGAGGACTGGTCAACAGCAAAACCAGCACATGCTTGTCTATGCTGTTTTTTTCAGCAGGGTTGCCAGAGCTTTGACCACAAGACATAACAACGCTACCCCTGTGGAAATGACACGTTCACCCCCAGTCAGAAATAATAATAATATACTATGCCATTTAGCAGACGCTTTTATCCAAAGCGACTTACAGTCATGTGTGCATACATTTTTACGTATGGGTGGTCCCGGGGATCGAACCCACTACCCTGGTATTACAAGTGCCATGCTCTACCAATTGAGCTACAGAGGACCACATACACTACATGACCAAAAGTGTGTGGACACCTGCTCGTTGAACAGCTCATTCCAAAATCATGGGCATTAATATGGAGTTGGTCCCCCTTTTACTGCTATAACAGCCTCCACTCTTCTGGGAAGGCTTTCCACTAGATGTTGGAACATTGCTGTGGGGACTTGCTTCCATTCAGCCACAAGAGCATTAGTGAGGTTGGTCACTGTTGTTGGGCGATTAGGCCTGGCTCGCAGTCCGCATTCCAATTCATCCCAAAGGTTTTCGATGGGTTGAGGTTAGGGCTCTGTGCAGGCCAGTCAAGTTCTTCCACCCCGATCTCGACAAACCATTTCTGTATGGACCTCGCTTTGTACATGGGGGTATTGTCATGCTGAAACAGGAAAGGGCCTTCCCCAAACTGTTTCCACAAAGTTGGAAGCACAGAATCATCTACAATGTCATTGTATGCTGTAACATTTCCCTTCACTGGAACTAAGGGGCATAGCCTGAACCATGAAAAACAGCCCCAGGCCATTATTCCTCCTCCACCAAACTTTACAGTTGGCACTATGCATTGGGGCAGGTAGCGTTCTCCTGGCATCTGCCAAATCCAGATTTGTCCTTCGGACTGCCAGATGGTGAAGCGTGATTCACCACTCCAGCCGATGCTTGGCATTGCGCATGGTGATCTTAGGCTTAGGCAAAAAAAACAGTTATTTTGCTGACATTGCTTCCAGAGGCAGTTTGGAAGTCAGTAGTGAGTGTTGCAACCGAGGGCAGACGATTTTGACGCGTTACGCGCTTCAGCACTTGGCGGTCCCGTTCTGTGAGCTTGTGTGGCCTACCACTTCGTGGCTGAGCCATTGTTGCTCCTAGACGTTTCCAATTCACAATAACAGCACTTACAGTTGACCGTGGCAGCTCTAGTAGGGCAAAAATGTGATGAACTGACTTGTTGGAAAGGTGGCATCCTATGACGGTGCCACTCATTACCCCGATCCACCAGCCTTAAGATGGTGTCCAGTGTCATAGAGGGGGTTGACATGGTCATTCACATGCTACTGTAAAAATAGTCTTGTCCCAAGCTCATGCCAATGGTAGCCAAAGAAAACTTTAAAGAGGCAGCCGGATTAGGGGAATTCTTTGCCATGTAAAACCCTTAAAGAGGTAGGGGGATGTGAAGGTGGATATGAAGGGGGATAAGAGGGGTTTCGCTAATCCTCTTATGTGGTTAAGTGGGTGTTTTGGACATTAGGCAGACCCTAAAAGCCTGTTTTCCGAGGAGAGTAACGTGACTCTGATCTAAACATTTATAGGGCCTTTGCCACCTGAGAGAGTTGGGTACAGTTTTTTGTTCTCTTCATATGAGAAGTCACCCAGTTAACTCTACAGAGTGTTATTTCAAGTTGCTAGCTTCACTGTGTCAAGATCCTGTAAATCCAGAGCACCACTAGCTTTTTAGGTGTCTTCGCTGTGTCAAGAACCTGTAAATTCAGAGCACCAATATAGCTTTTTAAGTGTCTTCACTGTGTCAAGATCCTTTAAATCCAGAGCACCACTAGCTTTTTAGGTGTCTTCATCATCATCTCTCTCCCAATGCTCGGAAGTTCTAGATGACCAAAGCTTCAAACATGGCTTTCGTTAACCCAGTCGAAAGATCAGGATACCTCCCACTGAACCCCTCGTCTTCTCTACCGCTGTTTATGTTCTCCCTGTAGTCACTTGTCTGATGCAACATGGAGATTTCAGCTGTTTGTGATGTCCATTCTGCCGTTTTTATTGGGTAACCCTACTAAGCCTGAAGAAGAGATTAAGAGTGTGGAGGCAAAATAAGCCTTTGGGCACATGTTCCGGTTTAAGCGCGCTACACTGCTTCCTGAGTTTGACTTGACTTGAAAAAAGAATGAACTTGTATGAGTAGATGTGTGAAGATACAAAGTTATTAATACTTATTGTGTACATCACCTTCCACCTTCCATCTACTTATAGCAACTGGTAGAGATGGGTAACCACAGCTAATCGCTCCAGTATTAGGCAACTCGGTTAAGCGTTGGTGAGAAGTAACCACACTCTATATTTTTCTAAGTTAGACAACTCAATTCGACTAACAACTTTGTTGCTGGAGATCTGCTAGACCAGTGGTTTCCAACTACTACCAGATCATTGTCAAAAGCTCTAGAGAACCATCATTCATGGAATTGCTGAATTTGATCAGTCAAATGTATCAGTGAATGCAGTACCCAAGCTGCTGCTCTAGTGTAACTAGTTATGCATTTTTAGAGTGGAAAAGATGCAGAGGATGAATTAGAATTGTATTTTCACTGTATACCAACGAGAGCGAACGTATCTGTTAACCTCTTGTCATGTGTTTATATATTTGGTAGCTGTACGATTCATATTGTGTACTTAGATTGTTTGTGGTTGAGATCCATTGCAAATATATTTGCGTTGATTGGTATGGTGGATCTCCATGCTCCTCCTGGGGGTGTGCACTTTCACACTCCCCGTCATGGATTTAAAAGCATTTGATTGGTGTAAGTATTGGGTAGGTGATGTTTCCAATATTGTTTCTGGTGGGCACTTTGGGACAAGTGTGGAGAATCGGGACGCAACCTTTATTAGAACCACCCAACAAATGCGGCTGCAACCACAAAGTAAAACTATCCACAAAATGCATTTCTTTACGATCAGAGAAGTTTGGCTTCTCACCGTTCTACTCTGCATCACCACTATCTTTGTTCTATATTTTGGACAGCCATCCTATTTTGTTCAAAATGCCCTCCGGTCGTTGGACTTCCAGTACAGTAGCTCTCCACGTCACTGTCTCAAATGTACTACACATCCGGACGATGACTTCTAGATTCAGAAGTGCTTCTGACTATGTGGACGCTGGCCCAGAGCGCTGTAGGACCTGTGCTGTGGTGGAGAACTCTGGGAACCTCAAATGCTCCAACAATGGAGACCTCATTGACTCCAATTATGTCATTATCAGAATGTACAAGGCAGTAAGAGCGTTGTGCCAGTAACCAAAAGGTCGCTGGTTCTAATCCCCGAGCCGACTAGGTGAAAAATCTGCCGATGTGCCCTTGAGCAAGGCACTTAACCCTAATTGCTCCTGTAAGTCGCTCTGGATAAGAGCGTCTGCTAAATGACAAAACAAATTTTTTTTGCCATCATGTACCCAAAGAGTGCCATAGATCTGGACAACACCATTAGTCTCCTGCTGTTTCCTTTCAAGACTATGGATCTCCAGTGCCTACTCTGCACAGTGACTAATCCTAAAGCCAACAAAGATTTGGTTCTGAATCCTGTTTTCATGAAATATGTTCATGCAGATAACCATCCACCGGATTCATGGCTTTGATATTAGCCTTAAACATTTATGACGAGGTGAAGGTGTATACATAAATGGGAACTAGCACCACTACTTTGAAAGACTAACTGACAAAAGGTTTGGTACTGGACAAGAACACAAAGGGTCGGTTTCCCAGACACAGATTAAGCCTATTCCTGGACTAAAAAGCAAGCTCAATGGAGCTTCTCCATTGAAATATATTTTTGAACCAGGCTTAATCTGTGTCTGGGAAACCACCCCAATGAAACCTACGAGTACAATGTTATCATGAAGCTCTCTGAAAAACACAAACTACACATATTTAGAGGATGTTGATAATTCATCCATATTAGTTCACTAGAATACAGCTGTGTTTGCTACAAATATATTTTAATGGCAGAATCAAATGGGTGTTAACTACATTAGACCTCTATCGGTGAGTGGGATCAGTGAGAGTGAGTGGGATCATTTGGAATGAAAATTACATAGTTCCCACTTCCGGGTAGGAATAGATTACTCTGTGTCCGAGAAGTCGTCTATAGGGTTTACTTGACTTTACTACAATATTGACCTGGAGTATGGTTACAGAGACTTTGTGAGACGATTTATAATCGTCTCTCTAACACTAACACGTTTAATCTGGACTCATGATCATATTATTATTTCTTACAACCCCAATTTGCAATGCCTCAGTGCTATTGAGTTAGATTGACGTTGCTCGAGCTTTTGATGACCGAAAAGGGAAAAACATTTTGTCCAGAGTGCCCAAGATATTTGGCACAGTAACAGACAGAAAAATCAGGGTCAGTGGGTCAAAATAACAACAATTATAAAGCTCAGGAATCTCAGCTCATTTGGGCAGAGCAAGGCCTCAAGTTACCCTTGTGTTGCTCTTTTTGGAGACAGAGGGGTCATGAAAAGTTTGGGAACAGGAAATGCTGCTTGATCAAATAGGTTAGAAATGCAGTGCCTGCGTGCCATTTAGGATCTGGTCTAGGAGTGTAGGTGGTGAGTAAACTACTTCAAATAGTTATGTTCCAGAAGTGGCACACAGGAGCCGAACCTAGCCGACAGGACAGTACATGCACACATCGTTGATTGTCCCCCAGAGGATAAACTTGCCACAACTCAATTCGGATATGTGTGTCACGTCTCCTCCCGTTGCTCCCCTCCGGTGCTCTGATTCGCCGGTCTACTGAGCCACCGGTCTGAGCGCACCACCTCGGCAAACACAGGAATGGAAACCCAACACACCCTAATCACCTCCAGCGCACCTGCACCTCATCATCTCATCAACACCACTATATAGCCCGGGGGCCTGTTGCACAAAACTAGGATAAGGGATTAAGCCAGGATATCTTGGTGATCCTGGCTCAATTGATCCGTAATCCGGTTGCACTAAAGATGGATAGGGGGCAGGAGGATATGTTATGGTATAAATTACCATGGAGATTTATTCTGTGGAGCTAGCCTGCTCCAGACCAGGCTAAATTCCAGGATCTATTTAATCTCATCCCTAATGTCAGTCAGCAGTCACCACAAATGGAAACCAATAGTTATTTCACTGCTCACTATACATTGTTATCACATATAACTAGACCCACTGTCATTATTTAAACGTTTGTGATCATTAATTTCAATGATTTTGGATAAAAAATGATTTTTAGATGATGTTGCTATCATTAGATAATTTACAGTTTCCCATAGACTATAAGGCTATATATAAAATGATAGAATATTAGGGCCACAGAGGGGAAAAAAACACAAGTCATAATATTGTAACCAGTTGTTTTAAAGGAGGACAGTTGTTAAAATGACAGATGTGGGGCATTTCGTGAAATTGTACTTCAGTATGGTTTCATAAACAAAGACATGCTGATGTGCCAGAATATTAAGTATCACATTGTCATAAGTATCAAAACTGTAAAAACAATATGTAGCTTTTCTGCAGAAAGAACCAGCCTCATAAATTTATGACTTTATCCTTTTTCTTCAGTGTGGCCCTAGTACTCTGTCATATAAACAAATACACATTCCATATGAATATAAAAACACAATGTGTAACATTATGTTCCTTTATTGAATAAGGACAAAACAAAGCAGGTAAACCATCAGCTCCTTTCGAAACTGAAGTCACAGTGACTCTACAAGATGGAAAGCACAGAATCCAAGCATATTATACAAAATGATACATACACATTCAAAGGTCTGTATATAACACACCCTGCATGTCTGCACACTAAAATAAATGCAGGACAAATCCATACACATCAACTGAACAGACAAATGAATGGATGCAGTAGCCTCCCTGCAGCCTTGTATTACACACAGTATACCGCACAAACATCATAAGAGGCCAAATTCGTAAAAAAACGAACCCAAAAAAACCCAAATTCCTCTGCCACCGCAGGACATATTTAACCAAAATTGAAAGCACACATACTAACTAAAATAATTCAACACATATTGGTCCCTCAGCAGCCGACCACTGTCGTCATCAGGGAAGATTGCCGGATTGTCCCAGTCCATGGCTGGTGGCACTCTGGGGGCCCTCTCCTTCCTCAGGCAGGCCACATTGTGGAGGACAGCACAAGCCACAGTAATATCACATGCCCTAACAGGGCTGACCCTTAATTTGTGAAGGCAGTGAAAGCGTGCCTTCAGGAGGCCAAAGGTCATTTCAACTCTGGCCCTGGTCCTGGCATGGGCATGGTTGTAGGCCTGCTGTGCTTCCTGGGGGTCTGTGAAAGGTGTCAGGAGAAAAGGCTGGCAGCCATACCCCCTGTCTCCCAGCAACACACCAGAGAATTCACCTGTCAACACAAAATCTCATCATTACTACCTCATAAACACAGTGATATTCTTGACACAGCCATGATGGTTATAAATAGGGGTTGTGTGGCTTACCTTGTGATAGGCACTGATAGATTTCAGAGGCCCGAAAGATTCTGGAGTCATGGACTGAGCCAGGCCATTTTGCCACAACATTGCTGATCACACAGTCAGCATTGCAGACCATCTGAAATCATAAGATGAGGAATATTACACCAATCAATGCACATCACTGGCAATGCAGAGTGTTCGTCAATGGACAATATCAAAAAGTTATGTTCACCTGAACATTAATGCTGTGAAAGGATTTCCTATTCACAAAATCGGCCTCATGGGCACCTGAGGGGGCTTTTATCCTTATGTGTGTGCAGTCCACTGCACCAATGACATTGGGGAAACCTGTCACACAAAGTAATGAGTATCCTACTATGTGTTAACAGTTGTCCTGTAATTTGTAGATCCTCTTACCTGCAATCCTATAGAACTCCTCTTTGATGTCACAGAGTCTTCTGTGGCCAGGGAAGGAGATGAAGACATCTGCTAATGCTTTGATAGCCAGACACACACTCCTTATTGTGCGGCAAATTGTGGCCTTGTTCAGCTGTTCTGCATCCCCCACTGAGTACAGGAAGGCTCCACTAGCAAAAAAGCGCAAGGCCACACAAACCATTTGCTCCACACTCAGTGCATGGCTCCGTGCAGTGCGGTGCTTAATCCTGGGACCCAGTAGTCTGCATAGATACCTGATGCCATCTGCAGAAAACCTGTATCTTTCATATAGATGGTCATCAGGGAAGGCCAGTGGGTCCAACCGGTCCCTGAAGACCCTTTCTCGCCTGAAGGCTCTCCTCAGCACAAGTGCTTCTTCATCCACCACATCTCGCACGAATGGGCATGCCATTGTCAGAGCAGAAAGGAACACACAATTTTGGGCCTTCATATAGGCTAGTGGCCACACCTGGTGCTGGGGGGGTGGGCAAAAGAGGGCGATGCCTTATAACGATGACTTGGTTGTACTGATTGCTGGGAAAATAAAAAAAACCTTAGAAAGATGCCACCGTCCTGTGTGCTCACAATAAGAGCTCATATGTCATGGCTCACTTGACTTTACGAGAATAAACCTAATTTTTATTTTGAGCTGTGTCATCTTCTTGGAGCTGGGGGAGGAAAGAAAAATAATGATTAATACATTTGTGTTACAGTTAGCATACAGTGTACATTGAAGGCATATCTCACCTCCCTCTCAAGTTTTTTTATTTCAAGGTCCAGTTTCCTAATTGTCCTCTTTTTTATTTCGGACTCCAGTGCAAGATTTTCCATCTTTTTCTTCTTGTACTGAATGTCTATGTCTGCCAGTTCTATTTGGCGCCGGAGGTGGTTGCCATACAACTTTCTGATAGCTTGTGAGCTCTGTGAACACAATACAATTAGCGCAGCTGGAATTTGGCAGGATGTGGTGTCCTTTTATTAATACGCACTATGTTGCCAGGCTGGTTTTCCCACTGTATAGCATCTGGGTCCTGTAAAAGAAATTAGATTTTTTGATTTTGATGAGGACTCCTCACCATTGTAGAGTAAATAGTACTTTCACAGTCTTAACATGATACCTCATGCCTTCTGGAATCCAGAGAGATGGTCTCCTCCTCATCATCGTCTCCATCATGTGCTGTTGCTGCTGCACTGGGGCCTTCACCCTATCACATTTAATCGGATTCATATTGAAGCTAGTAGACAAGACATGCCAGGCCTACAGTATGCCTTTGATGGAGTACTCACTGGATCAGCATCGTCTGGTGCTTGTGCTGGTGGCTCTAACAGGAACACAGTGCTGCCAGACACTGCAAGGCAATAGGTAAACCAAAGTCAGACAGTCCAAATTGATTCAATATGAATGTGGTTGTATCCCATGTAGAGATGGAAGGACATACCTTGAATGAAGCGGGTGGCATCTTGGGAGGAACCTATGCTCGTCTCTTTCCCCCCAGGGATCCCCTCTAAGACGGGCCTGCCTTTATTTAGCTCCAAGGCCATGTCCTCTGCTGGGGTAAGGTCAGCCTTTGGTGACCCACCACCCGTGCCTTGTCTGTGGGTATTCTTTTTCACTGCTAAAACAGTACAGACAATGTGTGAGCAGGCACCTTCTGGGTACAATATATGCTTGTGCTTTGTTAAATATTAGTCAGGGACCATACCATTCTGCAGAATGTTCTTGTATTTGATTTTGACCTGCTGCCATGTCCGTTTTGGCCCGTTCATGTTTAATCTACACACACACACACACACACACATTTAATGGAGTCACACTGCAAAAAATTACTTGGTATTTTTGTCTTGTTTTCAGTAAAAATATCAAAAAATTTATCATAGCTTTATACAGTGTGATGGAGTTACTTTACACAATTTCACTCATATCTGCAGTGCATTTCAATTAAAAATTTAACCGTTTCATAATTACAGTACAACTGCATTTTTGGAGATGTGAATTAAATATTTGAATTGTAATTGTGATGTTTCAGCGGAGCGGTGAGTGTGTAATTGTGCACTACTTACGCATTCAGGCGGTCTGCAATACTTTGCCACGCTTTTTCTCTTTGCTTTATCACTGTGGCGGTGTTGCCTTTCTTCTTAATTATATATTTTACCTCCTCGTATGCCTCCATGAGGATTTGTGCTTCCGACGGGGAAAAGTACGCGGCTCTAGTTGCCATGGTAAATCAGTTAATCTGTGATCTGTGGCGGGGTCTATTTGAGTGAGCCGTGAGCGCGCACCTATCCAGGATTGGTTTCACCTGGCTTAATGAATCCGTGTCTGCTCATCCTGGCTTGGTCTTTGTGCAACCAATTAAGCCTGGACGCACATGTTTTGGCTTCATTGAGCTCAGCTGAGTCATTTATCCCGGATGTCTTAATTCTACTTTTGTGCAACAGGCCCCTGGACTGTTCATTCATTGTTGTATGTAATTGTTAGCGTTGTGTCGTTTACGCGTGTGTTGGTATTCTCTTTCTCATTGTGAAGTAAACCGTTACCTTGATAATTCCTGCATCTGCCTCTTAGTATCCTCAGTACTTGTCATAATGTGTAGATTAGGAAGTCTCTAAAACAATGTCTCCAGGGCATAGCAACATCTTGTTTTAGCCTACAGACTAAATGGGCCGTTGATGCTAAATGGGCCACCCTCAGCTTCAGTTCCTTTATAAAGGCTGTGGAACCAGCCAAGCCCTTCCATAAGTAGAGTGACAGACAAGAAGTGCTTAAGAGCAGCCAGCAGCCTCCATGACCTGCGTCTGCACCATCAAGTCATTGCTCAACGATGAGAAGAACCAGGGCTCCGGTCCTAGTAAAACAGTGAAGACGTCAAGCATGGCTCCCAAAGTGCAGGGGAACCATGCTTTTCTGTTACATTGGGCTGTAGAAGCTTGAATCCACCGGGATGACGTGACAAGGCAATTAGTTGTAAGAATTCCAGCCTGGACTTGAAATCAAGAACAGTTACGATAGTCCAGGACTCTGAGAGACAGATGTGTCAGTGTAAAGATTAAAGGGATAATTCAGGCCAATGGTGAGAATCCACAATAATCCATTATTAACAGTGCATTCGGAAAGTATTCAGACCCCTTCACTTTTTCCATATTTTGTTACATTACAGCCTTATTCTAAAATGTATTACATAGTTTTTTCCCCTCTTCAATCTAGACACAATACCCCGTAATGACAAAGCAAAAATAGGTTTTTAGAAATGTTTGCAAAAAAATACAATAAAAATGGAAATCATTTACATAAGTATTCAGACCCTTTACTCAGTACTTTGTTGAAGCACCTTGGCAGCGATTACATCCTCGAGTCTTCTTGGGTATGGCGCTACAAGTTTGGCACACCTGTATTTAGGGAGTTTCTCTCATTCTTCTCTCCAGATCCTCTCAAGCACTGTCAGGTTGGATGGGGAGCATCGTTGCACAGCTATTTTCAGTTCTCTCCAGAGATGTTCGATCGGGTTCAGGCTCTGGCTAGGCACTCAAGGACATTCAGAGGCCACTCCTGCGTTGTATTGGCTGTGTGCTTAGGGTCGTTGTCCTGTTGGAAGGTGAACCTTCGCCCAAGTCTGAGGTCCTGAGCACTCTGGAGCAGGTTTTCATCAAGGATCTCTCTGTAATTTGCTCCGTTCATCTTTCCCTCGATCCTGACTAGTCTCCCAGTCCCTGCCACTGAAAAACATCCCCACAGCATGATGCTGCCACCACCATGCTTCACCGTAGAGATGGTATTGGCCAGGTGATGAGCGGTGCCTGGTTTCCTCCAGACGTGACACTTGGCATTCAGGCCAATCTTGGTTTCATCAGACCGGAGAATCATGTTTCTCATGGTCTTAGAGTCCATTAGGTGCCTTTTGGCCAACTCCAAGCGGGCTGTCATGTGCCTTTTACTGAGGAGCGGATTCCGTCTGGCCACTCTACCATAAAGGCCTGATTGGTGGAGTGCTGCAGAGATGGTTGTCCTTCTGGCAGGTTCTCCCATCTCCACAGAGGAACTCTGGAGCTCTGTCAGTGACCATCGGGTTCTTGGTCACCTCCCTGACCAAGATCCTTCTCCCCCGATTGCTCAGTTTGGCCGGGCGGCCAGCTCTAGGAAGAGTGTTGGTGGTTCCAAACTTCTTCCATTTAAGAATGATGGAGGCCACTGTTTTCTTGGGGACCTTCAATGCTGCAGACATTTTTTGGTACCCTTCCCTAGATCTGTGCCTCGACACAATCCTGTCTCTGAGCTCTACGGACAATTCCTTCGACCCCATGGCTTGGTTTTTGCTCTGACATGCACTGTCAACTGTGGGACCGTATATAGACAGGTGTGTGCCTTTCCAAATCATGTCCAATCAATTGAATTTACCACAGGTGGACTCCAATCAAATTGTAAAAACATCTCAAGGATGATCAATGGAAACAGGATGCACCTGAGCTCAATTTCGAGTCTGAATACTTATATAAATAAGGTATTTATGTTTTTTATTTGTAATACATTTGCAAAAATGTCTAAACCTGTTTTTGCTTTGTTATTATGGGATATTGATGAGGGGAAAAATGAATGTAATCAATTTTAGAATAAGGCTGTAATGTAACAAAATGTGGAAAAAGTGAAGGGGTCTGAATACTTTCCGAATGCACTGTACTTCTGCCACAGCCAGGAGTTAGCATATTAGCATCATAAAAATTAATGAATGTAAACAGCCGAACCGATGTTAGTAATGCTGCACTGCAAGCCGAAACTTCCTCAAAAACACTTCAAACTACTATAAATTCAGTAGTTGGTGGAGTTTGCAGGGATTCTTTTACGTGCATAATGCTGTAATAATCGTTGGGATTTTGTCACTCAAAACTGGAACTATTTCCTCATGTAGTCTCACAGCGGCATCTGTTGCTGTTGTTTGCTGTAACATGGACAATAAAGTTGTATTGTATTGTATTCCATTGGGCACTCAGACACGGATGTATTACCAGAGCTGTGAACGAACTAACCTGTGGCTTGATGGAACTATCAGAGCATTGGAATAATCGGATATTACTGCAAAAAGAATGACCTCAGGGGAAGAAAACATGGACAGGTTTTTCACGAGTATCAATGCTACATAACTTAGTTTGAAGTGTTTTTGAGGAAGCTTCGGCTTGCAGTGCAGCATTGCTAACATCGGTTTGGCTGTTTACATTCATTAATTTTTACGATGCTAACATGCTAACTCCTGGTTGTGGCAGAAGTAAATAATGGATTATTGTGGATTCTGTCACCATTGGACTTCAGACACAACTCAAGGTAAGGGTAATTCGGCCCAAATATAGATTTTGCCTGAACTATACCTTTGTTACGGCGGATCATTTCTGATCAAGTGTATCTCATTAAAAACATGATCTCTGACTAACAACAACCAGCTGTCATTATTTACAACACAACCACAACGGAGAAACCCACATGTTTATCGTAATCCGCAACTTTAGCTGGGTTCACACATGTAGCAGCAAACACAAGCTGGCAGAATCATAGGGCATCTGTGCAATGTTGCAGTTCACTGATGAGAGAGAGAGACACAGAGAGAAATTAAAACAGTACAGAAATACATTCAGGAAAAAGAAAGGACAGCACGTCAGAAATCAATATAATTGAAAAATCCATAGAATCGAACCACTTCTGGGAAAATTGGAACACACTAAACAAATGGCAACACAAAGAGCTATTTATCCAAACTGAAGGTGTATGGATAAACCACTTCTCCAATCTTTTTGGTCATATAACAAATAACAAAAACATATACATAATAAATTACAAATAGTAGAATCAGGTATTAAAGACTACCAGAACCCACTGGATTCTTCAATTACATTACAGGACAAAATACAAACCCTCTAACCCAAAAAGCCCTGTGGTGTTGATGGTATTCTAAACTAAATTATCAAATGTATAGACCACTAATTCTAATGAGCTATTTTTTAACTCTCTAACATTATCCTCAGCTCTGGTACCTTCCTCAATATTTGGAACCTAGGCCTGATCGCCCCAATCCACAAAAGTGTAGACAAATTCAACCCCAATAACTCCCATGGGATATGCTTCAACAGCAACCTCGAGAAAATATTCTGCAGCATCATCAACAGTAGACTCCTACATTTCCTCAGTGAAAACAATGTCCTGAGCAAATGTCAAATTGGCTTTTTACCAAATGACAGTACAACAGACCATGTATACACCCTGCACACCCTAATTCACAAACAACCAAAACAAAACAAAAGCAAAGTCTTCTCATGCTTTGTTGATTTCAAAACAGCTTTTGACTCAATTTGGCATGAGGGTCTGCTATATAAATTGATGGAAAGCGGTAATGGGGGAAACAGACAATATTATAAAATACATGTACACAAACAATAAGTACGCAGTTAAAATTGGAAGAAAACACACAGACTTCTTTCTGCAGGGCCGTGGGGTGCGACAGGGATGCAGCTGGAGCCCCACCCTCTTCAACATACAGTATATATCAATGAATTGGCGAGGGCACTAGAACAGTCTGCAGCACCCGGCCTCACCCTACTAGACTCTAATGTCAAATGTCTACTGTTTGCAGATGATCTGGTGCTTCTGTCCCCAAGCAAGGAGGGCCTAAAGCAGCACCTAGATCTTCTGCACAGATTCTGTCAGACCTGGGCCATAACTGTGAATTTCAGTAAGACAAAAATAATGGTGTTCCAAAAAAAGGTCCAGTTGCCAGGACCACAAAGCAAATTCCATTTAAACACCATTGCCTTAGAGTGCACAAAGAGCTATACCTACCTCGGCCTAAACATCAGCACCACAGGTAACTTCCACAAAGCTGTCAACGATATGAGAGAGAAGGCAAGAAGGGCCACAATTAGACCACCAAATCATGAGAAAACAAAAAGAGAACTATTTGAGACATTGGAAAGAATTGGAATGCTACCTGGCCCTAAACAGAAAGTATAAAGTGGCAGAATACCTGACTACTGTAACTGACCCAAAATTAAGAAACGCTTTGACTATGTACAGACTAAGTGAGCATAGCCTTGCTATTGAGAAAGGCCGCCATAGGCAGACCTGGCTCTCAAGAGAAGAAAGGTTGTATGCCCACTGCACACAAAACGAGGTTGAAACTGACCTGCAATTCCTAACCTCCTGCCAAATGTATGGCCATATTAGAGTCACATAATTCCCTCAGATTGCACAGACCAACAAAGAATTTATAAACAAACCAAATATGGGGAACGTGAAGCAAAGAGGCGAAGGGTCAGATAGAAAGAAAAGGAGATAGAGAGAGATATGCAGAGTCCGGGAGCGAGGGCCAGAGGATAAAAGAGAGAGTGAAGGTCAGATCGAGACAGAGTTTGAGAATCGGCATACAGTCACAAATGAAGAAAGCGAAAGACAGAGAGAGCAGGCAATTTGTGACTGAGAATGGCTCTACACCATATTTTGATCCATATTAGTTCAAGTTGGATGTGTTTACCACCACAGTTTGGGAAAGGGGAGGAAGTTGTTTCACAGCCCTATGCTTGGTATGTGGGAAAAAAGCCTACCGCCTCCCCTCCCTATCTATCCATCTCTTTCTCTATTTATCTTTCTGTGTCATCGAGCCTTGACAGGGAGCTCCATGCCTCATGTTTGCACAACATGGCAACCCTTATCTACCCATACCATCACTCGCCCACAAGCCCCCTCCATCTTCCTGGGATTGAGAGAAGACACATCATCACCCACCACCTACTACATGATGGGTCATCCTCACAATGTACTCAAGGGTTATTCTATTTCATTTCAATATAAAATATGAAAGTGCATAGGTTGACATCACGGCACCAGTAGACACTTGATATCATGACTGTACATTTTTCCTTGTTTGTTATGCTCACCTCCAGCGGGTGTTGTTGCTATGTACAGTGCGTTGCTAGTGAATGAAAAATCCTGTTTGTAGTATACGGTCTTGAATAATATACCTGTGGGAAAATCCCAGGGCCAATTGATTTCACAGTAATCGAAATAGAATCTGCCCTAACTTAATTACCATGGACTCTCTGTAACACACAGATAGAGCTTAGCTGCTTGGATAAAAAGCAAGAGATCCCTCCAAAATAAATGTCAATATAATCATCATGAAACCACATATACTGTAGGCCTAATCTTATTCAATAGGCCACCCCTGGACTTCTAGTGTTAATCTGTCATTATGGCTACCTTGGCTACCTGGGGTCACTAAATGCTTTGTGAGGGTGTACCCCACATCCCCACACATAGCTCTAACTGGGGCAGGATGTCCACACCACTCTGAGGAGACAGCCTGTTGTGGGGTACGTAGCTGCCTTATTTTGAACTCTTAGAAAATAGAAAATACTAAAATGACCGAGGATGTTTTGGCTGGCATTCAGAGCCCCCTCCGGGTCTGGCCTCTCAGATGCAGACTGCCCCCCACTTCTCCATAATTGTACATACCATCCTGATCCTTCAACCATCATGCAGTTACATTGTCAGGAGTGCTTGTATTCTCAGTCTCAATACACTCATTTTACTCTGAGGGGAAATGAGGCAGTGAGAACAAGGGATGATAGTATCAATGAAAAGAAAGGGACACAAAACAGTGGGGAATGCTGTGGAGCATGTATGCCAGCTTGGCTCGATTGGAGGACTGCCGCTGAGACGACGGAGGTAGTTATTAAGGCGTTCCACTCTCGGCCCTGTCAACAGAGATCTGGTCACCATGGTTACAGGATATCCGTGACGCAAATGGTCCCATGGGAAGGCATGGTGGCTCAGCGACAACTCGGTGACAGCTTCAGGTCAACCCTGGCCTGTCCAGAGCGTTATGTAACCCAAATGGCTCACTCGCACAATTACACAAACCGTTATGTCACTCTCACTCTCAGCCAGTCATCTTCCCTGTCACTTAAAGAGGAGGTGCCAATCTGAAAAGATGTGCTGCCTGGCAGGCTGCCATACATGGGCCAGGTTGAGTCAGTCACATGTTGTAAAATGTGTCGCCATGGATACGTTGTCCCTGGCCTGTGGTTTTCCTTTAACAGCTCTGCAGGTCATCTTCGGTTGTCAATCTAAGTGGGGGAGTCGGCATACACTGTTAGGAAGATTGATAGAGAAAGGGAAATTATAAATGCAGATGAACTGATTGAATGAAATTACCTCCACATAATGTGACATTATATTTGTAAAGCTTGCTTGAAGGTGGCACACACACAAAGACACACACAATCCACACACACACACTCATGCACAGTTCACACAAGCACACCCCTCTCTCTTTGTGTGCCATCCCCCAACCACATACATCGCCCAGGTGCAAGTGTGGGGTATAGGGGTAGGGTTCACGCAAACCGAGCGCCGGGGACAAAAATACCCATTCTTTCCATTGTTGATCTCTGTCGCCACAGCGATTAGATAAGAAGCAGCAGGATCCCAGCGCTGGAACACTTTCATTCAGGATCGGCGATAAAAAGCAGGTCCCCTTGAGAGGAAGTCCATCCACAACATAATGGCATTGAGTGTGCAGCCACCTGCAGAACAGGTGACACATTTCTGCCCAGTGAGATGGGAGTTCTAGGAAGGCGTCAGTCAGGATGGTGATTTACATGGTGCACTGAGGGTTATGTATCAACAGTATGCATCAGGTTACCATCTCTCACATGTCTGGGACTGCAGGTGATGTTTTGAAGATCAGATAGCCTGTGAAAGGTTTGAAATTGAAACAGTGTCTGATTAATGGTCTTCGCTGTACTCACAGATGTTTCCTCTCCTGTAACGAAGATCTGCATTTATCAAATACATTTATCCAAGGTATCTATAATCTATAAGAATTATTTATATATTTTTTGACATGTATTTAACCCCTTTTGTTAGGCACTAAACTACTTCCATATATATTTCCATACATTTTTTAAACTGGGACCGGGATACCTTCAGACAAGTCTGGTGAGTCTTGTGGGCGTCCTACATGTATGTGTTTGTGAGAGTCATATTAGTGTGTAGCCCAAACTGTTTGGACGCCACAGACAGAAGTTGGCATATCGGTGGTACCGACTTCATACGAGTCCCGTGGAGCTTTTGGGGGTTGTAGAGCAATTCGGAGAACACCATGGTGTTTGTGAGAGTCTCATCTTTCCATAGAGGATCAATAGTTTGTTGGCCAAACCGTTCGGACGCTACAGACGTTTCCGTGAGATGACCGATTTTTGGGATGTCTTATGGTCTGACAAACACCGCTGTAGCTCTGCCACCTTTCACTGCAGATGTGGATGACGTGGAGACAACGTTGATCCAATCAATGTGTGCCCAGTGAGAAGGCACTAACCTTGAATAGGAAGAAAGAGAATTCCACATCTAGCGAAAGACTTCCTTCCTGAAACCTAGAAGTACTGTCACCTCCGAGCCAAAAATGCCTTTACTTTTCTGGGTCAGTGGTATGGACGGTGCTTCTTGAGTACGGTGCACAGGGTTGTGAGTTCACGCCTCAGTCAGGTGGAATTTCCACTCTGTCCACACACATCTTAACACAGGAACTGGACAATAATGTACTAATGTAAGAAGAAAATGAATGTTGGCTCACAGTGTACTGACCTCAATCAGACCTCAGAAGAGGCACTGTACTAATTTGTCCTTTTCTAGTGTTTGGTTGTATAAGGCAGGTCTTAATTACACTCACTGCTAAATTAGCAGAGGGACACAGTGATGAGAGAGGTTTGAGTCTGAAGATGGAAGAAGAATACTTTATTGTCCATTATGTCCTTGCAGAGAACAGAAATGTGACAAATTGTAGCCTCTATGTAAGTGTACCAGAGCCACTGCTACGAGGTCTGCTTCTTTATGGCTCAGTAGGTAACTACAAGGACGCTGGTTCAAGCCCTGCACAGCACTGCTTTATGTGTTGCACAGGAGGCTAGCATGGAAAATGACTACCATGGTGCTAATTGGATCCATGGGAGACGTATTGTGGAATATAAACACAGCTTGACTTGGGGACACTTCTAAGGAATGGAAACCATTGACATTTTTGGTGAACTGTCTTTGCCCTCATGCCACGTGTCTGATTGCCTTTGAGATTCAATTCATTTCAGCTAGGAGCGTCCCATTGAGTAATAAGTCAATTAGGCCCTGAAACTCTTACAGCAGTGGTGAAATGGATGCTGCTTGAAAGAGAGGAAAAAAAAAAGCAGCTTATTTTGAATGAATGGAATTGAATTGAAATGCATCACAAAGACACTTGCAGGTGGCATGAGGATATGGGCTTACACACATTTACACGCACACCAATATACAAGTGAAATGAGGATGTAGCCTACTAAAATGTGCGTTTGGACACGATAAACACACACACACAGACATGCACACCCACACACATAGCACGTGGATGTGAATACACACTTGAGGGACGCAAAGGCCTGGGAACTCACTTGAACACTTAAGAGGTATTGAGGGCAAATACACACACACACACACACACATACACACCTGTGCAAATACACTCACAGTTATAGGTCATTGTATTGTTTTATATAAAACACCTGGCAGTGCCAGGGTCAACCCTGCTCTGTGACAATGACACTGTTTCCCTGTCTTCCTCTACAACAAAGAAATAATAATAATATCCATGACAACTTCACATATACAGTGGGGGAAAAAAGTATTTAGTCAGCCACCAATTGTGCAAGTTCTCACACTTAAAAAGATGAGAGAGGCCTGTAATTTTCATCATAGGTACACGTCAACTATGACAGACAAAATGAGAAAAAAAAATCCAGAAAATCACATTGTAGGATTTTTAATGAATTGATTTGCAAATTATGGTGGAAAATAAGTATTTGGTCAATAACAAAAGTTTCTCAATATTTTGTTATATACCCTTTGTTGGCAATGACACAGGTCAAACGTTTTCTGTAAGTCTTCACAAGGTTTTCACACACTGTTGCTGGTATTTTGGCCCATTCCTCCATGCAGATCTCCTCTAGAGCAGTGATGTTTTGGGGCTGTCGCTGGGCAACACAGACTTTCAACTCCCTCCAAAGATTTTCTATGGGGTTGAGATCTGGAGACTGGCTAGGCCACTCCAGGACCTTGAAATGCTTCTTACGAAGCCACTCCTTCGTTGCCCGGGCGGTGTGTTTGGGATCATTGTCATGCTGAAAGACCCAGCCATGTTTCATCTTCAATGCCCTTGCTGATGGAAGGAGGTTTTCACTCAAAATCTCACGATACATGGCCCCATTCATTCTTTCCTTTACACGGATCAGTCGTCCTGGTCCCTTTGCAGAAAAACAGCCCCAAAGCATGATGTTTCCACCCCCATGCTTCACAGTAGGTATGGTGTTCTTTGGATGCAACTCAGCATTCTTTGTCCTCCAAACACGACGAGTTGAGTTTTTACCAAAAGTTATATTTTGGTTTCATCTGACCATATGCCATTCTCCCAATCCTCTTCTGGATCATCCAAATGCACTCTAGCAAACTTCAGACGGGCATGGACATGTACTGGCTTAAGCAGGGGGACACGTCTGGCACTGCAGGATTTGAGTCCCTGGCGGCGTAGTGTGTTACTGATGGTAGGCTTTGTTACTTTGGTCCCAGCTCTCTGCAGGTCATTGACTAGGTCCCCCCGTGTGGTTCTGGGATTTTTGCTCACCGTTCTTGTGATCATTTTGACTCCACGGGGTGAGATCTTGCGTGGAGCCCCAGATCGAGGGAGATTATCAGTGGTCTTGTATGTCTTCCATTTCCTAATAATTGCTCCCACAGTTGATTTCTTCAAACCAAGCTGCTTACCTATTGCAGATTCAGTCTTCCCAGCCTGGTGCAGGTCTACAATTTTGTTTCTGGTGTCCTTTGACAGCTCTTTGGTCTTGGCCATAGTGGAGTTTGGAGTGTGACTGTTTGAGGTTGTGGACAGGTGTCTTTTATACTGATATCAAGTTCAAACAGGTGCCATTAATACAGGTAACGAGTGGAGGACAGAGGAGCCTCTTAAAGAAGAAGTTACAGGTCTGTGAGAGCCAGAAATCTTGCTTGTTTGTAGGTGACCAAATACTTATTTTCCACCATAATTTGCAAATAAATTCATTAAAAATCCTACAATGTGATTTTCTGGATTTTTTTCTTAATTTGTCTGTCATAGTTGACGTGTACCTATGATGAAAATTACAGGCCTCTCTCATCTTTTTAAGTGGGAGAACTTGCACAATTGGTGGCTGACTAAATACTTTTTTCCCCCACTGTACATTTCAAAGAAAAAGTCTAACAAATGACTTCAGTAAAACAAACAGTGGGCTATTGCATTTCTCCCTAAAGTGCAAGAATCCATACAATAGGGCTGCTATCTGGAAAGGGTGTTTGATACCTAGTCAATTGCACAACTGAATGCATTCAATCGAAAGGTGTCTTCCATAGTTAACCCAACCACTCTGAATCAGTATGCCAGATTTTTCCACCTTGCCGGGTCGGGGATTCAAACCAGCGTCCTTTCGGTAACTGGCCTAACGCTCTTAACCACTAGGCTACCTGAGTAGCACTTGCTAAAAGGAAGGAGAGTATGGAGAGTGAGAGAGAGGGCGAGAGCGAGAAGGGGGGCGTGGGAGGAGAGAAGGTCAAAAGGAAATGGTTTCCGGCTGCATACTTGTTGAGTCTGTTCTTAATGTCATAGTACCCCCTCCCTTCTCCCGTCAGCACGCCACGTGAGAGTGTAACATACGTACCGGGAGTAGAGCGGGAGAGAGAGGGAGCGAGAGAAAGAACCTGAGAGAAAGAGAGTGAAAAATATGAATGAGCGTAGGAATCATCAACAGCTGCTGATTCAGACTGATATAAACAAGTAAGAGAGCAGAAGGGGGAATGAGACACACACACACACACACACACACACATACATACATACACACACACTCATAAACACACACACACACACACACACACAGCAGGTACTCATTCACACAAGCACAAACACTCAAACACAGCCACTGCATGCACATATGAGAGTAAATTAGCACTACATAGAAACACTAAGGATCTCCATCTATATCACCTACAGTACATTCGGAAAGTATTCAGACCCCTTGACTTTTTCCACATTTTGTTACGTTACAGCCTTATTCTAAAATTGATTAAATAATTTTCCCCCCTCACCAATCTACACACAATACCCCATAATGACAAAGCGAAAACAGGTTTTTGTTGATTTTATCAAATGTATAAAAAATGGAAAACAGAAATACCTTATTTACATTAGTTTTCTGACCTTTTGCTATGAGACTCGAAATTGAGCTCAGGTGCATCCTGTTTCCTTTGATCATCCTTGAGATGTTTCTACAACTTGATTGGAGTCCACCTGTGGTAAATTAAATTGATTGGACATGATTTGGAAAGGCACACACCTGTGCATGTCAGAGCAAACACCAAGCCATGAGGTCGAAGGAATTGTCCGTAGAGCTCTGAGACAGGATTGTGTCAAGGCACAGATCTGGGTAAGGGTACCAAAACATTTCTGCAGCATTGAAGGTCCCCAAGAACACAGTGTCCCTATACTGGGACAGTTGCTGCTCAATATGCGATATGTGACAAGAATGGCGTTCTAAACAACAGCCAACTTTCTGGGACATAGACGTGTTATATGGGCAGAAAGCTTAAATTCTTGTTAATCTAACTGCAGTGTCCAATTTACAGTAGCTACTACAGCAAAAAAATACCATGCTATTGTTTGAGGATAGTGCACAACAACAAAACACTTTTATTACGGCAACTGGTTTGATACATTCACCTCTGAAGGTAAATAATGTACGTACATTCAGTAATCTTGCTTTGATTTGTCATCCTGAGGGTCCCAGAGATAAAATCTAGTGTAGTTTTGTTTGAAAAATCAGCGAGATCCTTGATGAAAACCTGCTCCAGAGCACTCAGGACCTCAGACTGGGGCCAAGGTTCACCTTCCAACAGGACAATGACCTTAAGCACACAGCCAAGACAACGCAGGAGTGGCTTTGGGACAAGTCTCTGAATGTCCTTGAGTGGCCCAGCAAGAGCCCGGACTTGAACCTGATCGAACATCTCTGGAGAGACCTGAAAATAGCTGTGCAGCGGCGCTCCCCATCCAACCTGACAGAGCTTGAGAGGATCTACAGAGAATAATGGGAGAAACTCCCCAAATACATGTGTGCCAAGCTTGTAGCGTCATACCCAAGAAGACTCAAGGCTGTAATCGCTGCCAAAGGTGCTTCAACAATGTACTGAGTAAAGGGTCTGAATATTTATGTAAATGTGATATTTCCATTTTTTTTATTTTATAAATTTGCAAACATTTCTAAAAACCTGTTTTTGCTTTGTCATTATGGGGTATTGTGTGTAGATTGATTATTTAAAAAAACTATTTCATCCATTTTAGAATAAGGCCCCGTGTAGCTCAGTTGGTAGAGCATGGCGTTTGCAACGCCAGGGTTGTGGGTTCGTTTCCCACGGGGGGCCAGTATAAAAAATTTAGAAAAATTTATGCACTAACTGTAAGTCGCTCTGGATAAGAGCATCTGCTAAATGACTAAAATGTAAATGTAATAAGGCTGTAACGTAACAAAATGTGGAGAAAGTCAACGGGTCTGAATACTTTCCAAATGAACTGTGTACTATGATTCACAGAATTTCACACTGTCATGATAATTTCAGTCAACCGCCCTAAAAACCCAACCTCAATAACCTCATCCACATATGCATCATTACATCAAAGTAGTAACATTGTTTCAGCTACTACTTTATAATACACTAGATTATAATGTATATTTATTTACGCAAAAATAACGTGGATATTAACAAAATCTTTCTGGTACTTGCTTTAAATAATTCAACACAATTGTTGACTACTTGTTACCACCTGTAAGCTTTACCTTAGACTTATCGTCCACTAATATCGCTTGATATAAGTTCATTCAAATCAAACTAGATGATTGATTGATTATGCAGTCAACACTGTATAGTATCCTGATTTCACAAAAAGATCTTCAGCCCTATTTCTGGCACATACAGTGCCTTGCAAAAGTATACATTGGCATTTTTCCTATTTTGTTGCATTACGACCTGTAATTTAAATTGATTTTTATTTGGATTTAATGTAATGGACATACGCAAAATAGTCCAAATTGGTGAAGTGAAATGAAAAAAATAACTTGTTTCAAATAATTATAAAAAATAAATAACGGAAAAGTGGTGCGTGCATATGTATTCACCCCTTTCGCTATGAAGCCCCTAAATAAGATCTGGTGCAACCAATTACCTTCAGAAGTCACATAATTAGTTAAATAAAGTCCACCTGTGTGCAATCTAAGTGTCACATGATCTGTCACATGATCTCAGTATATATACACATGTTCTGAAAGGCCCCAGACTCTGCAACACCACTAAGCAAGGGGCACCACCAAGCAAGCGGCACCATGAAGACCAAGGAGCTCTCCAAACAGGTCAGGGACAAAGTTGTGGAGAAGTACAGATCAGGGTTGGGTTATAAAAAAATATCTGAAACTTTGAACATCCCACATAGCACCATTAAATCCATTATTAAAAAATGGAAAGAATATGGCGCCACAACAAACCTGCCAAGAGGGAGGCGCCCACCAAAACTCACGGACCAGGCAAGGAGGGCATTAATCAGAGGCAACAAAGAGACCAAAGATAACCCTGAAGAAGCTGCAAAGCTCCACAGCGGAGATTGGAGTATCTGTCCATAGGACCACTTTAAGCCGTACACTCCACAGAGCTGGGCTTTATGGAAGAGTGGCCAGAAAAAAGCCATTGCTTAAAGAAAAAAATAAGCAAACACATTTGGTGTTTGCCAAAAGGCATGTGGGAGACTCCCCAAACATATGGAAGAAGGTACTCTGGTCAGATGAGACTAAAATTGAGCTTTTTGGCCATCAAGGAAAACGCTATGTCTGGCGCAAACCCAACACCTCTCATCACCCCGAGAACACCATCCCCACAGTGAAGCATGGTGGTGGCAGCATCATGCTGTGGGGATGTTTTTCATCAGCAGGGACTGGGAAACTGATTCAGAATTGAAGGAATGATGGATGGCACTAAATACAGAGAAATTCTTGATGGAAACCTGTTTTAGTCTTCCAGAGATTTGAGACTGGGACAGAGGTTCACCTTCCAGCAGGACAATAACTCTAAGCATACTGCTAAAGCAACACTTGAGTGGTTTAAGGGGAAACATTTAAATGTCTTGGAATGGCCTAGTCAAAGCCCAGACCTCAATCCAATTGAGAATCTGTGGTATGACTTAAAGATTGCTGTACACCAGCTTGAAGAATGGGCAAAAATCCCAGTGGCTAGATGTGCCAAGCTTATAGAGACATACCCCAAGAGACTTGCAGCTGTAATTACTGCAAAAGGTGGCTCTACAAAGTATTGGGCCCCGTGTAGCTCAGTTGGTAGAGCATGGCATTTGCAACGCCAGGGTTGTGGGTACGATTCCCACGGGGGGCCAGTATGAATTCCCCCCCCCCCCCCAAATCGATTTTAATTCCAGATAGTAAGGCAACAAAACAGGAAAAATGCCAAGGGGAGTGAATACTTTCGCAACCTACTGTAGGTACACTTACATAGCTAATAGACCTAATAGGTCTGTGACCTTTAACTTGTTATCTACAGACATCACTGACCTCTTGACTACTGGGCTACTGGGAGAGTTAGGGTTAGGAGGTTAAATACAGGCCAATGCAGTGCTTATCACCATATATTGACAGTTACCTTTCACCTATTGACTGAGAATTCCTGGACGGAACTCACACACACACTTCCACTTGCATGCAGGCACACACACATGCGCCATGCACACTCGCCTTGATATGCTATTCATTAAATCCAACATTGTTCGTAGTCAAACATTGCTTGGACTATGACCAAACCACTATTTGACTATGACCGCATACTATTCTGATGAGTTGGAAGTCACGCCATTCTTGACATTCCTTATCTGATTCTCATAAATGTCAAATAACAGTAGATATGCAACAGTGTACAATGACCAATTGTATAATTTGTCCTTCATGCATTAACTGAACAGGGGCGTCCTCTTGTGTTGATAAGAGGGACTGCATGGAGTTGACAACATTTTCAGTAGCGTAAACACATAAATTCAGCATCAGTTGTGCACTTAAAATATATATATATCTATATATCTATATATATATATATATATATATCACTGCTCGTTATCACTCTATTTACCTGGGTTTTAAACTTAAAACAGTGGGCAAATAACAGAAGCACTAAGCTTCTTAGCAGAGTTGTGCCACTATTAAAAATCTCACTTGTGTCAACAAAAGGCTGGCGCATAGGCTACATTTATTGTAGCGTGTGCCACCAACCCATGAATCTCAACTATACAGTGCTGCAGGCCTCTGAGATCAGCTGATGCTAACTCTCTAGAGCATAACATAGGAATGTAATGTAATGATCTTACATGATTCGTTACTCTACATAGTGCCCTCCTCAGTAATCCCCTGAATACATTTAATTTAGGACCATATTGGTTACAGTGCCTTCAGAAAGTATTCATACCCCTTGACTTAGTTACAGCCTGATTTCAAAATGGATTAAATAGATTATATTTTCTCTCACCCATCTACACACAATACTCCATAATCACAAAGTGAAAACATGTTTTTAGAAATGTTAGCACATTTTTGGAAAATGAACTACAGAAATATCTCATTTATACTGAACAAAAATATAAACGCAACATGCAACAATTTCAACGATTTGACTGTGTTACAGTTCATATAAGGAAATCAATCCATTGAAATCAGTCAATTGTGTGTCTAAGAGCTTTGCACACCTGGATTGTAAAATATTTGCACATGATTCTTTTTAAAGTTCTTCAAGCTCTGTCAAGTTGGTTGTTGATCATTGCTAGACAGCCATTTTCAAGTCTTGACATAGATTTTCAAGCCAATTTAAGTCAAAACTGTAACTAGGCCACTCAGAAACATTCAATGTCATCTTGGTAAGGAACTCCAGTACATTTGGCCTTGTGTTTTAGGTTATTGTCCTGCTGAAAGGTGAATTTGTCTCCCAGTGTCTGTTGGAAAGCAGACTGAACCAGGTTTTCCTCAAGGATTTTGCCTGTGCTTAGTAGCTAAAAAAATAAGAAATAAAATAAAAAGCTTTTTCTTGATTTTTATCCTAAAAAAAAATCATTAGTCCTTGCCGATGACAAGCATACCCATAACATGATGCAGCCACCACCAAGCTTGAAAATATGAAGAGTGGTACTCAGTGATGTGTTGTGTTTGACCCGAACATAACGCTTTGTATTCAGGACATATTTATTGCAGTTTTATTTTAGTACCTTATTGCAAATAGGATGCATGTTTTGGAATATGTTTTATTCAGTACAGGCTTCCTTATTTTCTCTGTCATTTAGGTTAGTATTGTGGAGTAACTACAATGTTGTTGATCCATCCTCAGTTTTCTCCTATCACAGCCATTAAACTCTGTAACTGTTTTAAAGTCACCATTGGCCTCATGGTGAAATCCCTGAGTGGTTTCCTTCCTCTACGGCAACTGAGTTAGGAAGGATGCCTGTACTTTTGTAGTGACTGGGTCTATTGCTACATCACCCAAAGAGTAATTAATAACTTCACCATGCTCAAATGGTTATTCAATGTCTGCTTTTTTTTTAACCCATCTATCAATAGGTGCCCTTCTTTGTGAGGCATTGGAAAACCTCCCTGGTCTTTGTGGTTGAATCTGTTTGAAATTCACTGCTCGACTGAGGGACCTTACAGATAATTGCACGTCTGGGGTACAGAGATGAAGTAGTCATTAAAAAATCATGTTAAACACTATTATTGCAGTCCATGCAACTTATGTGACTTGTTAAGCACATTTTCACTCCTGAACTTATTTAGGCTTGCTATAACAAAGGGTTTGAAAACTTATTGACAAGACATTTCAGCTTTTCATTTTTTATATTATTGTAAAAATTCCTAAAAACAATTCCACGTTCACATTATGGGGTATTGTGTGTAGTCCAGTGACACAAAATCTCAATGTAATGAATTTTAAATTCAGGCTGTAACACAACAGAATGTGGAAAAAGTCAAGGGGTGTGAATACTTTCTGAAGGCACTGTATTTCACTGTGGTGCTGAGGGACCAGTCACAACATGTTCCGTTCAAGGCTACAGGGATCAAATGTTCAGACTACTGTATCAGATCAGGGCCTCTCAATTACACACAAAGAATGGCCTTCCCACACACCTCTGCCATTAGGGGCAGGGTAATACATTTAAAATGGCGTCCTTTTTTCCATCTCTTTTACTTAATCTGCAGACTGCACTGATGTGAAAATTATCTGGACAGGTTTAATAACTGGACAGGTGATCTTCGAATCCTTGGTTAACATCCACCATGTTGTTCTTGTTTCATTTTCTAATCCAAGATCAGTCAAATGAAGGATGGGCTCACTACTGGTGTCCCTCAGGACTCTGTACAAAGTCCTCACTGATTATAAATGGCTCTGGATAATCGCGGCTGTTAAATTTCTAAAGTCTGAAATGTAATGATGCTTGAGTCATAGCAGTCAACAGCATTGGAATAACCCTTAACACTTATACAATACAGATACAGCCGACAGAGTTTAAATTAAAAGGCCTTTATTTTGTGAAAACTTGTTCTCCACACAGCAGTGTTTAACATGAATTGTGAAGGACTACCTCATCTCTGTACCCCACACATACAATTATCTGTAAGGTCCCTCAGTCGAACAGTGAATTTCAAACGGATTCAAACACAAAGACCAGGGAGGTTTTTCAATGCCTCGCAAAGAAGGGCACCTATTGGTAGATGGGTAAAAAAAAAAGTTACTAATTACACTTTGGATGGTATATCAATACACCCAGTCACTACAAAGATACAGGAGTCCTTCCTAACTCAGTTCCTGGAGAGGAAGGAAACCTGGTTCAGTCTGCTTTCCACCAGACGCTGGGAGATGAATTCACCTTTCAGCAGGACAATAACCTACAACACAAGGCCAAATCTACACTGGAGTTGCTTACCAAGAAGACAGTGAATGTTCCTGAGTGGCCGAATTACAGTTTTGACTTAAATCTACTTGAAAATCTATGGCAAGACCTGAAAATGGTTGTCTAGAAATGATCAACAACCAATTTGACAGAGCTTGAAGAATTTTGAAAAAAATAATGAACAGATGTTGCACAATCTAGTCACTTGGGGTCTTGGGGTCACTTAGAAATGTCTTTGTTTTTGAAAGAAAAGCAAGAAGAACTGTTTGAAAGTTAGACTGGCTTTATCCCACTGCTGTGTCATTGACAGCTGAATACACTTAAATATCTAATATAGTTCCATTCACATCTGGTTTAATAGCTATAAATGGATTGGCCTTAATATACAGTTGAAGTCGGAAGTTCACATACACTCAGGTTGGAGAATTAAAACTAGTTTTTCAACCACTACACAAATTTCTTGTTAACAAACTATAGTTTTGGCAAGTCGGTTAGGACATCTACTTTGTGCATGACACAAGTAATTTTTCCAACAATTGTTTACAGACAGATTATTTCACTTATAATTCACTGTATCACAATTCCAGTGGGTCAGAAGTTTAAATAGACTTAAGTTGACTGTGCCTTTAAACAGCTTTCCAGAAAATGATGTCATGGCTTTAGAAGCTTCTGATAGGCTAATTGACATCATTTGAGTCAATTGGAGGTGTACCTGTGGATGTATTTCAAGGCCTACCTTCAAACTCAGTGCCTCTTTGCTTGACATCATGGGAAAATCAAAAGAAATCAGCCAAGTCCTCAGAAAGTATATTGTAGACCTCCACAAGTCTGGTTCATCCATGGGAGCAATTTCCAAACGCCTGAAGGTACCACGTTCATCTGTACAAACAATAGTACGCAAGTATAAACACCATGGACCACGCAGCCGTCATACCGTTCAGGAAGGAGATGCGTTCTGTCTCCTAGAGGTATACGTACTTTGGTGCGAAAAGTGCAAATCAATCCCAGAACAACAGCAAAGGACCTTGTGAAGATGCTGGAGGAAACAGGTACAAAAGTATCTATATCCACAGTAAAACGAGTCCGATATCGACATAACCTGAAAGGCCGCTCAGCAAGGAAGAAGCAACTGCTCCAAAACCGCCATAAAAAAGCCAGACTACGGTTTGCAACTGCACATGGGGACAAAGATCGTACTTTTTGGAGAAATGTCCTCTAGTCTGATGAAACAAAAATAGAACTGTTTGGCCATAATGACCATCGTTATGTTTGGAGGAAAAAGGAGGAAGCTTGCAAGCCGAAGAACACCATCCCAACCGTGAAGCACGGGGGTGGCAGCATCATGCTGTGGGGGTGCTTTGCTGCAGGAGGGACTGGTGCACTTCACAAAATAGATGGCATCATGAGGAAGAAAAATGATGTGGATATATTGAAGCAACATCTCAAGACATCAGTCAGGAAGTTAAAGCTTGGTCGCAAATGGATCTTCCAAATGGACAATGACCCCAAGCATACTTCCAAAGTTGTGGCAAAATGGCTTAAGGACAACAAAGTCAAGGTATTGGAGTGGCCATCAAAAAGCCCTGACCTCAATTCTATAGAAAATTTGTGGGCAGAACTGAAAAAGCGTGTGCGAGCAAGGAGGCCTACAAACCTGACTCAGTTACACCAGCTCTGTCAGGAGGAATGGGCCAAAATGTACCCAACTTATTGTGGGAAGCTTGTGGGAGGCTACCCAAAACGTTTGACCCAAGTTAAACAATTTAAAGGCAATGCTACTAAATACTAATTGAGTTCTGACCCACTGGGAATGTGATGAAATAAATAAAAGCTGAAATAAATCACTCTCTCTACTATTATTCTGACATTTCACATTCTTAAAATAAAGTGGTGATCCTAACTGACCTAAGACAGGGAAATTTTACTAGGATTAAATGTCAGGAATTGTGAAAAACTGAGTTTAAATGTATTTGGCTAAGGTGTATGTAAAGTTATACAAATTGATTTATAAGTAGACAAACAAATTGACTTACAAGTAGACTAAATCATTTGTTGTTGGGTGAATTCAACTAATTACATAGTTAAACAGACAGAATCATTAGATGCCCGTGTTGACCGAATCATTTGCTTAAATTTTTCTGGCTCTGTAAACTCACTAATTAATTTCACACATGCATAAATGTTAGTAATATATGTGGACATACAGTATTACCACTATCAGCACAAAAATACGGCTGACTGGTAGCCCATAAATGTCCCCTTTTACCGCTTATAAAAAGGATCCTTCACTTCAAAGTCATTATTATTAGATATTCACACACAGTATGATAAAATATTTCATTGCACCTTTTTATTGACATAAAGCTTTTTTTATGTTATAGCTTTAACTGAGTAAATGCTTCCACATATCTAGCTGTACAGTGTTCCACTGGGATAACATTGGCCTATCTCCAAAACCAATGCTGTACAGATCATCTTTTCCAATTATATAATTGTCAATGCTCAGGACAGAAGCAGTATATGGATGTGGCAGTGTCTCCTAACTAGAGATCAGGATCCATTTAAAATGCTGATTAAGGTCATAAATTAAGTGCAAGTTAAGAAAGAGGACAACTAATAGTATTTGTGGATGAGGTCTCTCCACTTTGATAGAGAAGTTTGGACTTGAGACATGCAAGACAGCTGCTCCTCACAATCATCTGAGAAGACATTATAAATCATACCCATACTTGGTTCACAGATGGGGGTTTGTCATGTGCTCCCCACAGCTTGTGTTCAGACACACACACACACACCTGAATGACAATTATTTGTGCTATGTATCACTTCACAAAGCCCGTCAGTTGTGATTTATGGTGCTTTAAGGTCTTTATACGTCTACTGTTTGGACTCAACCATTTTCCATGTGCCAGTTCAATCCACTTGCATAGGAAAGGTCCTGCTCAACTACCAAACCAAACGGCTTTTGGGGAACTTTGTGTTTGAACATTTCAGAGCACGAGCAGGATACAAAAGACAGATTTCCAATACACCGCTCAATTGAACATTTTCTCTCTTTGATTCGAAATGCCACCGTTTCAGTCCACCAACCTTTATCCGAGCATGATCTGCCCAAAAGGTTGGCATTCCCCAACAACAACAAAACGCGAAACTTTCCAAGCAAGCAGTGTACAGGACCCCTCCTCGTGTCATGCTGCATCCCTCGACCCAACAGCACTTCTTGACTTCTAGGGGACCAAAAACGTTTGGCCAAAATGCCTCCTTCAAGGCTTGAGCTTGAGGAATGTTCGACTTGAGCTAGAACGTTCAACCAAAAAGTCTGGCTTCTTCAAGGTTTGAGCTTGAGCCAGGGGTGGACGATGGTGAGGATGGAGAGGACCGAGGAGGCCAGGCCACAGGCCCCTACGAAGCCATGGCCGGTGGGGTAGATGCCCAGCCGGTCTAGCGGGATGAACACGTCGCACGCATTCTTCAGCAGGTCCAGCAGCAGCGGTGGGTTGTTGCGCAGCACCGTCACCAGCAGGTGGAACTGTCTGCGGAGGCGTACGGACAGAAGGGGTAATATGGCTCCGGGGAGTGAAGAGGGGTCAGAGAGGTCGCCGTTCTCAGGGGTGAGCGGAGTGGGTGGTGGAGAGAGAGGAGAAGAGGTCCAGGTAGCCTTTGACCCCCCATGGGAGGAGCAGGCCTCACACTCCATAAGCAGGCGGATCTCGTAGGCATCCCTGGTTAGGGTGAGGATGAGGGCAAAGAGGTAGTACCTGTAGAGAAAGAGAGAGAAATGTGTGAGAGATTAAGAGTGTGAGGCAGAGAGACAGAAATGTGTAAGAACGTGTGAGACAGAGAGAGATTCATGTAAAATATGAGAGAAAGTAAAGAGTGTGAGACCGGAAGAGTAGGAGACATTGAACAAAATAAAAAGTGGCAAAGAGGGGGAGTTAAGAGGTAGAATTAGATAACGAAAGAGATAGAAAATAGCTCTAGGGAGAGAGAATGTAGTTAACAACTGCCAATTGTAGTAAAGTTCATTACAGGATTTCCGATGACCTTGGCCAACTCAAATACACTGATTCCTAATGCGGTGTATTTTAGGGCTTAAGGTTCCAAATTATAACAGTCACCTGAAGGATCTCTGGCTCCACTTGTCCTGGTCCAGTTGGGGCAGGAGGCCCACCTTGCCGGCCCACAGCACGTTGTCACAGGCAAAGTACATGGCCTTGTTGAGGTGGGCCACGGTCAGGCAGAGACGTAGCACGCTGTCCGAGAGGTGCACCGCACGTTTTGCTGCCTCCACAGCCTCTGCAGAGTTCCCCAGACGCATCACTGGAGAAAGAGAGAGGAGAGAGTGATGTGAGACCCAGAGACACTGAATTGAGGCACAGAGAAATACCAATGGATGTACAGAGAGTAAGCCTGAGTCACAATCTTGAGACACAGAGATGTAACATTGACTTACACTTCCTTGTTAGGCTCATATGAGCTTCCAGTTGTTTCACTGTCTTCAGGAGCTCAACACCTGCCCCACCCTTCTGGAGTGTGTAACCTAGCAATGTACAGGTGTACTGTGCAGCCCTGTGTAAACACAGAAAATGAATAATATGTGTCCAAATCTGAATATAGCTATGTTACTACAGTTCAGTAAATGTTTGCATCTTGCGATTAATAACTTGGGCACAACTTCGTCCAGAGTGTGTTTTCATGTCAAGGGCAACTGGTACTTACTTTCATGTACTGTAGCTAACTATCAGTAGAATACCAAATGCAGTTGGGACTATGGCCACTTGATAGAGAAAGGCTGAAAATAGCAATTTTTATGGTTTAATTTATCCAGATTTGGGAAAGCCCGAGACAAAACACTGCACGAGCCTCATTATGCATGAGGCCCCCCCCTGAACCCCTTCAATTCGAACCGAAAATCAGCTGTCCCGCAGTACCCAATAAACGGGGAGGTAGGCAGTGACGGCCAGGAACAACCGCAGACAAAAACCTACCAAAGTCGAGAACTGAACGGCACAAAAGGTCACCTACATTGCTGGACTTTTTATAAAGTTATTTATTGTTATTTGTACTTTTTCGTCCTCTTATACATTCATATTTTGTATGCTCATGGTTTTCTGTTTGTATAAGTGTAATAAATGTAACTTGAAACCTGCAAGCTGATTCTTGTTATGTTTGTTACTTGTATAATAACAAACCGGGGCGTAGGTTTAACTACTTTTAATAAACAGATATTTAAGCTAGCAATCTCCTTGTGTAGCCATGCAAGTCATACTTCAATTCCCCCACCCTCGCATAGCCTGCTGGGTAACGTAGTCTTAATGTTAACACATAACACAATTCTGACTTGTTGACATGATGGTATATTACTATCTGTCTTGAGAAATCTCAACTCTCATACGACATTTTGGCTACTGCACCTGATAACTCGCTCCTTGGCTTGGCTCTGCGCACTAAATCGAATCCAAGAGTCCATGCTCGCGACAGGTACCACTTGCTTTCCTTTGCCACCGTGGATTGATTAGGCCTGTGTCCGTGTTAGCTAGCAATCTATCTACAACGTTATATACCGTCTCCTGGCAATAGCTGTCCAATGCTATCTGCACAGTTCAATACGTCACAATGTGCCCCAAACAGCTTTTTTTGTTTGTAGTTATTTAAAAAAACACTTGCGCTAGAGAGTTTGCTTCACAACACAAACAACTTCACAGCTCCTTTACCCATGGACGGAATCTGAGGAGGGACAACAAAGCGAAAGTCCAATCACACAGTAATCATTAGCTACATTACTGGTAGGAGGTTCGTGCACAGCACAGTACATGGATTGTATTGTAGATGGCATTAGTCGTTTCAGTGGAGCACGCTACTGAATAATAAGGGATAACATACATGAAAATTAACAATTGTAGTTATTCAAAAACAATAGTCAAGGCAACTCATTGCTGTGGATTATATTTACTGCGAAACCTCATACTGCCACAGGGGGGCGACTCACACACACAATAAGAGGCCAGACAACACACACACACACACACTTTAAGCCAACCAACATTTGGAAAAAATGGCAGTCCGTTTTATTTTAGAGTGTTATTATAAAATAAATTAAGGAAAACAATCATGATCAAGAGGAATAAAACAAACAAAAAACATATATACTCCATATATGTGGCACTACCAGATCCACGGAGTGCTGAAATAATAAGTGCACAACCGGTGCACTACAGGTCAGGGGCAAATGAAGGAGTGTGAATCACTCTGGAGAGGTATTGTACTTGGCATTGTCTCTATTTACTGAAACACTATATGAAGACAATAAAACCCTGTTGTAGGCAGAGCAAAATTAAAATGCCAGCTTCGCCCATCAAATTCCATTCTATAAAGAAGAAAATCCAGTGATTTATGTAATTTGGATGGAATCAACATATTGCCCATGCCAACTATTAGCCCGTTCAGGTCAAGTAGAGATCAGTGGACCATATAAGGCAATGCTGCACAGTAATGTCTTGTCAACATCAACACCACCTGGTGTATTAAATATCCTCTGCAACTCAGTTCACAACTGTCAAAGTATACCCACTCCCACTGAAACATGGCACCAACCCTGAGTATAGGCTGGTCAGCTTACAAACACTAAGCAATAACCGAGGAAGGCTTTTCAATCGAAATGGAGAGGAACCTAAATGCACAGTGAATGCTATCAGAATGTCTTGTTTTCATCATCTTCTATATTACAATCTATTAATTATTTTCATCCTTCTCTTTCCTATTCATTGGCTGGCAAGATACTCCACATCCATTGGGACCCTCATCTTCAAACTCACATCTCATACTCCTTATTTCCTAACCAACCGCCTTTAAATCACACTTCAAGTTCACGCCTCAATACCTATGCCACTTTACCTACTGTATGACCTTCTCAATATTCTGCTCCTTTTGGGCCATAGCCTAGTCTTTGCTCCCTTTCCTTTCCCTCCCCATAATCCCTCCCTCTCTTCAAGCCCCCATCCCTCCCTCTCTTCAAGCCCCCATCCCCTTCTCTCCCTCCCTGTGAGGTACAAAGTTTCACCTAAACGTCTCCTCACTGGCTCTCCATCAAATAAATGTTGTAACTTCAGGCAAACTCCACAGTGTCTCCGCATTTAAAATATACAACACTACAGTCAATTGGTTTCATTGGATACTAAAATGCTAACGTCTGCTGTCGTTAAAAGCCAGACCCAATTTTCACCACAATGAGCATACGGTACATCAGCACAGTTCCTGCCTTCTCTAATGCGTGCAGAAGACTAATATCTTCAGTAATGATTGTTAGTTTAATTGCTCATTGCGAACACTCATAATCTAACTCGGATAAGAGTCATTGGTCTCCTCGTGGGAATTGGAACTAGGAATTGGGGCTGTAAGGGTACCACTGGAGGACTGTAGTATCCCACAATGACCCTCTCTCAGTGCTCAGAGTGCTGTTTCTTGTGGAAGGTGGAGCGCATGCGGCTCCAGAATGACTGGCTCCTCCTGGTCTTCTTCTCGCTGCCGCGGACCGACTCGGCCTCGCGCTGGCGAATCTGGCGGACCAGGGCGGCGAACACCTCGTCTATGTAGTAGCGGAATGCCGCTGAGGTCTCGAAGAAGGGGCACTGGAACTCCCGGGCCAGTTCCTTCCCCTCCTCTACTGACACCTAGTGGAGTGGAGGGAAATACCATGTTGAAAGCCAATATACAGATAAAACTTACAGACAGGAGATAATTTGTATATACCAGTGGAGGCTGGTGGGAGGAGCTATAGGAGGATGGGCTCATTGTAATGTCTGGAATGGAATAAATGGAACGTTATTAAACATATGTAAACCACGTTTGACTCCGTTCCATTAATTCCATTCCAGCCATTACAATGAGCCCATGCTATTATAGCTCCTCCCACCATCCTCCTCTGGTATACAGTATACAGTATACGGTATCAAACAGAGTCATGATGTACAGTTCCTTCAGAAAGTATTCAGACCTGGTGACTTTTTCCACATTTTGTTGTATTACAGCCTGAATTTAAATTGGATTCAATTGAGATTTTTTTTGTCACTGGCCTACACACAATACACCATACTGTCAAAGTGGAACTATGTTTTTCAAATGTTTACAAATTAATAAAAAATGACAACCCCTTTTATGGCAAGCCTAAATAAGTTCAGGAGTAAAAATTCTAATAAAAAGTCACATAATAAGTTGCATGGACTCACTCCGTGTGCAATAATCGTATTTAACATGATTTTTGAATGACTACCTCATCTCTGTACCCCACACATACAATTGTCTGTAAGGTCCCTCAGCCGAGCAGTGAATTTCAAACACAGATTCAATCACAAAGACCAGGGAGAATGTCCAATACCTCGCAAAGAAGGGCACCTATTGGTAGATGAGTAAAAAAAAGCAGACGTTGAATATCCCTTTGAGCATGGTGAAGTTATTAATTACACTTTAGATGGTGTATCAATACACCCAGTCACTACAAAGACAGGCTTCCTTCCTAACTCAGTTGCCGGAGAGGAAGGAAACCTCTCTGGGATTTCACCATGAGGCCAATGGTGACTTTAAAACAGTTAAAGAGTTTAATGGCTGTGATAGGAGAAAACTGAAGATGGATCAACAACATTGTAGTTACTCCACAATACTAACCTAATTTACAGAGTGAAAAGAAGGAAGCCTGTACAGAATACAAATATTCAAAAAAACGCATCCTGTTTGCAACAAGGCACTAAAGTAATACTGCAAAAAAATATGGCAAAGCAATTCACTTTTTGTCCTGAATACAAATTGTTATGTTTGCGGCAAATCCAATACAACACATTACTGAGTATCACTCTCCATATTTTCAAGCATAGTGGTGGATGCATCATGTTATGGGTATGCTTGTAATCGTTAAGGACTGGGGAGTTTTTCAAGAAAAGAAATAAATGGAATGGAGCTATGCACAGACAAAATCCTGGAGTAAAACCTGGTTCAGGCTGCTTTCCACCAGACACTGGAGGATTAATTCACCTTTTAAAAGAATAACTGGCAAATGTTGCACAATCCAGGTGTGGAAAGCTCTTAGAGACTTACACAGAAAGACTCACAGTTGTAATTGCTGCCAAAGGTGCTTCTACAAAGTATTGACTCAGGAATGTGAATACTTATGTAAATGAGATACTGTATTTCTAAAAACATGTTTTCACTTTGTCATTATGCGGTATTGTGTGGAGATGGGTGAGAGAGAAAAATGTATTTAATCAATGTTTAATTCAGGCAGTAACACAGCAAAATGTGGAATAAATCAAAGGGTATGAATACTTTCTGAAGGCACTGTACATGTTACGGTAAATGTGTGAATCTATAGATTGCCCATCTCCTTGGTAAATCTACAGATTCCCTGTCTCCTTGGTAGATCTACAGATTCCCTGTCTCCTTAGTAAATCTGCAGATTTACCGGGTAATCTATAGATATACCATACCAGTCAGACAGGCAATCTGTAGAACTCCCAGTAAATGTGTAAAGACAGGCCTTTTGAACAGCGGTAGGATTTTAATGCTGTAGTGCCAAGACTACCAATGGGCGTCCCTTTCCTCCTTCCTTCTTTCCCTTAATTCTCACCTGTCGGAGATGAGTCAGGTCAGATTTGTTGCCCACCAGTACCACGGGAGTGTTGGCGGTGCGGCGCACACGGTCAATGAGCTGCTTGAACTGGCGCGCCTCCTGTAAGCTCCTCCTATCTGTGATGGAGTAGGAGATGATGAAGCCCTCGCCCGCCCGCATGTACTGGTCCCGCATGGCTGTGAACTCCGCCTGGAAAGGGGCATTTGTGTATGTATGCGTGTGAGGGAGAGCGCGAGAGAGAGCGAGAGAGAGGGGGGGTAGGCAAAAGTAGAGTGAGAGTGATTAAGGACTGATACAGAAAAGATAACAGCAAAAATATTTAGATAACATTATACAGTGAGCACCATAAATCATTGGACAGTGACCATTTTTTTGTTATTTTGGTTCTGTACTCTAGCACTTTGAGTTTGAAAGGATACAATGACAATGAGGGTGAAGTGCAGACTGTCAGCTTTAATTTGAGGGTATTTTCATACATATCGGATGAATCGTTTAGAAATGACAGCACATTTTGTACATGGTCCCCCCATTTTAACGTACTACAAGTTTTTGTTAAATTGGCTTCACAGATGTGTGTCATTAGGCAGGTGTATTCATTTTTGTTGTTAGTGAATGCAAGAGAGCTGTTGATGAATAGTATTGATTCTAGACTTTGCTATTGCCTTTGGAGGTTGTTGTTGGGGTGTGACAAGACAGCAGTGTCGATGCAAATGAAGCTGGCCGTCATAAGGCTCAGAAACGAAAATCAATCAATCAGGAACATTGCAAAAACCCTGGCCATGCCCAAGTCAACAGTTTGGTTAATCATTAACAAGAAAAAAACAACCGGTGAACTCAATTATGTCAAAAGACCCGGTAGACCGAGGAAGACCACTGTAGTGGATGACCGGAGAATACTCTCTATGGTGAAGAAAACCCCCCTGACAACAGCCCAACAGATCAAAAACACTCTCCTGGATGCAGGTGTAGATGTGTCAAAGTCTACCATACGTAGAAGACTATACCAGCAGGACTACAGAGGCTACACTACAAGATGCAAACCACTGATAAACCTGAAGAACAGAAAGGCGAGATTACAGTTTGCTAAAAAGCACCTAAAAGAGCCCCAATAGCTCTGGAAAAAAGTATTGTGGACAGATTAACATGTACCAGAGTGATGGCAAGAGGAAAGTGTGGAGAAAAAAAAGAAATGCCTATGATCCAAAGCATACCACCTCATCCGTGAAACATGGTGGAGGGGGTGTTATGGCTTGGGCCTGTATGGCTGCCAGTGGAACAGGCTCACTTGTCTTCATCGATGATGTGACTGCAGACAGAAGTAGAACAAAGAATTCTGAAGTCTACAGAAATATTTTATCTGCTCAGATAAAACCAAATGCCTCCAAACTCATTGGACGGCACTTCATCATGCAACAAGACAATGACCCTAAACATACTGCTAGAGCAACAAAGGGGTTTTTGATGGCCAAAAAGTGGAAAATCCTTGACTGGCCGAGTCAATCACCGGATCTGAATCCAATTGAACATGCATTTTACATAATGAAGAGGAGACTGAAGGCAATAAGTCCCCAAAACAAGCAGGAACTGAAGATGGCTGCAGTACAGGCCTGGCAGAGCATCACAAAGGAAGATACCCAGCGTCTGGTGATGTCGATGCATCGCAGACTTCAAGCAGTCATTGCATGCAAAGGATATGCGACCAAATATTAACAATGATTACTTTATTCTACATTATGTTAAACTGTCCAATGTTTTTTGATGCCCGAAAATGGGGGGGACCATGTACAAAAGCTTATATAATTTCTAAACGGTTCATCCGATATGTATGAAAATACCCTCAAATTAAAGCTGACAGTCTGCACTTCACCCTCACTGTCATTGTATCCTTTCAAACTCAAAGTGCTATAGTACAGAACCAAAATAACAAAACATTGGTCACTGTCCAATTAATTATGGTGCTCACTGTATATCCAGGTGCCACACACCCACATGGGGACCTAAAATTAATTTTCATTCAAAATCCTATTTTCCTAACCACTAACCCTACTTGTAACCCTAAACCTAACCCCTAAGCTGAAAATAGCCTTTATCCTCATGGGGATGTGGGAAATGTCCCCACGAGGGAAAATGTCCCTTGATTTTGGGGGATTTTAGGTCCCCACAGGGATAGAACAAACAACCCCCCCCCCCCCCCCCCACACACACACACACACACTGAGAGCATCAAGAGAATCAATCACCAATACATTGGTCTGTCTGTCTGTCCTACAAGCTACTAGAGGAAGAACATGGAGACCCACTGAAAAAAATATTCAAATTTGGATGACTCAGAAGTTAAGGGTCACTTGAGACAGTGGACTGTCTAGGTCACTCAGAGCAATGCTCTGTGTGTGGACACTTCCCTGACTTTGGTACGGTACAAACAAACCCAGTCACATATTATAGAACATGTACATGACCATATATAGAAAATGACTCATATCATAAGTGAACCATACATGTGTCTATGGATGAGTCAGACAGACAGGGAAAGACGCTGTGTGGGGAGCGGGTGAGAGACAGAAATGATGTACACTACCGTTCAAAAGTTTGGGGTCACTTAGAAATGTCCTTGTTTTCGAAAGAAAAGCAATTTTTTTGTCCATTAAAATAACATTAAATTGATCAGAAATACGGTGTAGACATTGTTAATGTTGTAAAATGCTATTGTAGCTGGAAACGGCTGATTTTTTATGGAATATCTACATAGGCGTACAGAGGCCCATTATCAGCAACCATCAGTCCTGTGTTCCAATGGCACGTTGTGTTTGCCAATCCAAGTTTATCATTATTGATGTTATTTTAATGGACATAAAAATTGCTTTTCTTTCGAAAACAAGGACATTTCTAAGTGACCCCAAACTTTTGAACGGTAGTGTACGTTTGTGGAAACATAAAGTGAGTAGATGGAGTGAGCGATGCTTAAAAGGAAGTTGAGAAGAATAAGGATGCAGATGTTATGACGATGAAGGGGAGAGATGACAGAGTGAAATATGTTCCTCTGGGTTTGCTTTGGCAATGTAAGATAATTACTTATCAATGATAAGTTATCATGCTAATAAGACTGATTGAATGGAATTGAGAGACAGGAACAGACAGTCGGAAAGGATTGACTTAAAGGAAAGTGAGCATTGGGATAGAGGGAGAGGCTTTGAACTGATGTGAAAGAACTAGACAGATGAAAGCAAATTCCCAGTCCTTCTCAGGTGTTCTCTCATATTGCTTTCACCTATCCTATGTTTACAGATCATTAGATGAAGGAGAGGAGGCAAATAAGCCATATTAGACTATTGAGAATGAGATGCAGCCAAAAGAGATGAAGATGTGACATTTCGATGGAAGCCCTTTGTGAGGAAGTGTACCTGTCCTGCTGTGTCCAGGATGTCCAGGTTGGCTGGTTCATCGTCAATGCGTATCTGTGTCTTGTATGCATCCTCTGGGAGAGACATTGAGTGGTATTTTAATGGCTATACAGGATGATTGTGTAGTTACATGTCATAGGCAGTGGTTCATCGACTCTGGTCGATGCTATGCAGCACGCGTGTGTGCTTTACCAAGTCACGACAGGTGTTCTGTTGTTTTGGATTTGCGGTTCCTTGTACGAGTTCTGAGATAAGTATTGTTCTTGGAACTGTAGTGGCAGTGTGTCAGTGTGCATAGCCAAGTTGCAGCAGGTTCTGGTTCCCTATTTGGGGCTCTGACAGTTCATGCTTCTCAGGTAAGTATCAGAGAAAAAGGTGGCTTCTGGAAGCCCATTTTGAAGCCGGTGGAACCTGTGTGTGCTTGGGCTGCCGTGGGCCTCCTAGTTTGGTACCCTCTGAGCCGGCTTGGGGCGTGATTGTTCCCATAGTACGTTATGCAGAGTGACCGACTGAAAGGGAACATACAGTTATGAATATAATTATTGTTCCCTGAAGGAGGGAACGAGGTATAACATATTTTGGCCCCACGCCGTCAGGGGATTTGGGCTCACTGAAAAGCGGTACTGAATTGAAGAAATGGATGCGAGCCCCAATATTATAGCCAGGAAGACGTTCCCTCCTTCAGTACGTTTTGTTGATGGTGGTGGAAAACGCTGTCTCAGGCACTGCTCCAGAATCTCCCATACGTGTTCAATTGGGTTGAGATCTGGTGACTGAGATGGCCATGGCATATGGTTTACATCGTTTTATTGCTCATCAAACCATTCAGTGACCACTTGTGCCCTGTGGATGGGGGCATTGTCATCCTATGGGGGCATTGCCATGGTAGCCAAAATAATGGTCTGCCCAGCATTTTTATACACGACCCTAAGCATGATGGGATGCTAATTGCTTAATTAACACAGGAACCACACCTGTGCGGAAGCACCTGCTTTCAATATACTTTGTATCCCTCATTTACTAAAGTGTTCCCATTATTTTGGCAGTTACCTGTATACACATCTATCTATACACTCACCGGCCAGTTTATTAGGTACACCCATCTAGTACCAGGTCGGACCCCCCTTTGCCTCCAGAACAGCCCGAATTCTTCGGGGCATGGATTTTACAAGTCTGAAAAATTCCACAGGGATGTTGGTCTATGCTGACGCGATGGCATCACGCAGTTACTGCAGATTGGACGGCGGTACACCACCGCCACCAGCCTGTACCGTTGACACCAGGCAGGATGGGTCCATGGATTCATGCAGCTTACGCCAAATCCTGACTATGCCGTCAGGAACTGGGACGCAACAGGAACTGGGATTTGTCGGACCAGGTGATGTTTTTCCACTCCTCAATTGTTCAGTGTTGGTGACAATTGGAGCCGCCTATTCTTATTTTTAGCTGATAGGAGTGGAACCCGGTGTGGTCGTCTGCTACAACAGCCCAGCCCATCCGTGACAAGGATCAACGAGTTGTGCGCTCCAAGATGCCGTTCTGCACACTACTGTTGTACTGGGCCGTTATTTGTCTGTTTGTGGCCCGCCTGTTAGCTTGCACGATTCTTGACATTCTCCTTCAGCCTCTCTCATCAACGAGCTGTTTTCGCCCACAGGACTGCCGCTAACTGGATATTTTTTGTTTGTCGCACCATTCTCGGCAAACACTAGACACTGTCGTGTGTGAAAAGCCCAGGAGGGCGGCAGTTTCTGAGACACTGGATCCGGAGTGCCTGGCCCCGACGATCATACCACGCCCAAAGTTGCTTAGGTCACTAGTTTTGCCCATTCTAACATTCAATCGAACAGTAACTGAATGCCTTGATGCCTGTCTGCCTGCTTTATATAGCAAGCCACTGCCTGGTGACTCACTGTCTGTAGGAGTGATCCATTTTCGTGAATGGGGTGGTGTACCTAATAAACTGTATATATAAAATTAATGATTGATTCCAAATACAACATGATCACTCATTTGATGTAGCCGTTTTTGGTGTGGTTAAAGGAGGCCAAATTTGACCAAATATGAGTCGCTGTATTTTGATCAGACACCAAGCACTCTCTCACCTATGGTGGGGTCATGGTCTTCAGGGAACCTGTGGCTGATAAACTGCATTATAATAGCTGAGGAGAAAGAGAGAGAGTTTTAAGTTTTCACAAGCTTTTTTGGGGCAATTACGTTGTCAAAAAGCTGCATAGGCACTGCATCAATAAACCAAAGAGGGGAAATCAGAAACAAACCACAGTAGATCAGAAGACAGACCGGAAGAAAGAGAGAGAGAGAGAGAGAAAGAGAGGGAGAGATAGAGGGATTATGAAGTCAATGTGGGAGACTTTATTACATAACCCAGGTTGTATCACACACACATACTTCTCCTCCCTCTCTCCATCGCTCTTTTGTCTCATTGTTTTTCTCCCTCTAGGCGGGTAGTGGTTCACACACAGATAAACACACCCTGCAGCTCACAGACACACACACACACAGTATCTCCGCCTCTGCAGCATCAGTGTACGCCCACTCTAGTTTCCACGGCGACAGCAGGCACAGATGAAATGAGAATGCTCCTGGTTTTTACGACCCATCTCTCCCTCTATCCCTCCATATCCTCCCTCTCTCCAATGTTTCTACTACTTTTCTGTGTACCTATACCAGGTGAACTCTTCCAGTCTCCATGGCAACAGTAGCCAAGAGGGGTAGGCGGTTGCTAGGCACTGACGTGTCTTCCTGACGACAGGCACCCAAACGGCACCACAGACTGCCGTAGAAGGCGGCCAACGCCCATGCTTACGAGAACTCTGACTGTACTTGGAGGGTGTGTGTGTGTGCCACTACCTCTCTAACACAAACACAAACACACACACACACACACACACACACACACCCCAGTCACAGAAAATAACAGAGGGCATTAGGAGAAGTAATGAGGTAAATCAAGACAGAGTTGAAGAAGAATAGTCGAAGTCAGACATAATACGTACTGAGAGAGGAGTAAGACAGAAGCAAAGACATGCACTAAGTAAGAGTGAGGAGAAGTGCAATTAAGTGTAATTATGAGTATGTGTGTACTCACCGCTCTTCCCCACTCCCCCCTCTCCCAGCATCACCAGTTTGTACTCGCGGGAGACGCCCCCAGAGCCTCGCAATGACTCCATTTACTCTATGAGGAGAGAGATAAGAGGCTGTGAGTAATCCACATATCCCATTTAAAAACACACACACACACACACACACAGGCACATATACAGACACATCAACACACACATAAATATACATATACATATACATATCCATTCTTGGTCCCAGTTTATTAAGTCCAGGCCCAATGAATAGAACTGTGAAAGAGAGTGTACAGAGTTTAAAGTGACTAACACACAAACAGACAAACATGATACCACACATGCCAATGTGCAATCTTGCTGTCAAGTGCTAAAGCTAATGACAAGAAATGAGAGCGAGGAGATGGAAAGAGAGAGCGAGATATACAACACACACACATTGACAAACTTTAACATCAATATCCATTCCACTGTTGAAAGTCGAGTTAGTCAACCACTGTACCATACAGTAGATCTATTGAATAGCGATGTGACAGAGGTGAAAGAGAGCATTTTCAGGGACAGAAGGAGAGCTATACAGCCAACAGTCTAGTCTACTTTGCCACCCTTGAAATAAAAACTATTCAACTCATCTGAATAGGCCACTATTGTCATCCCCTCAGACCCATTTGGAGTGTGTGTAGATTGACTTATGAGAGTCAGATGGCTCTTCAGTTTATTAAATTGGTGTATGCAGCAGCTACTAGCACTCATGCGGAAAGAGGAACCAACTCCTATTGACTTGAAGGGCAATCATGTGATTTCTCAGTGCAAGGCAAATGTGTAACATTGACCACCACAACCCCAGGCAATGTCATCACAACTGTTATTGCTATTTGCCACAGCGATATCGCCTTTCCTTTCTCTAACCCAAAATAGCATGATTTAAATAAAAAATTTACAACACCAGACTATATTCAACTTTAATTTCATTGTCAGAATAAATGATAATTAATGGTATATTTATCCTTGATAAATAGGCCTACATAAGCACACATTTACTTATCATTAGGGACTAGGCTACTAATTGTAGGCATTATGAAGGGATCACATACTCTCACTGATGGAATGCAGAGACAAGACATTTGACAAAGCCGCTTCATTGTTGTCAGGACAGAGGCAGATAGAACAGACATAACTTGGGAGGTTAAAAATAGACGTTCATATCCGCTTGAGAGTAGCTACGTTGTTTTACTCGGTTTTATGTCAAATATGAGGTCTGAACTTCAATAACGCCTGACTGAGCCCATGTTCGTGCACCATTGCCTAAAATTGCTTCAAAACAGATCTCTGGTAGATCCAAAAACACAAAGGAGTGGATGGTATTGTAGTATATTGCCGAGTTGTTGTTCCCTCCCTCGCCCTGACAACATCACTACACAGGCTCCGTGATTAAAGGGAGTCTCCAGGCTTCAGAATGCTCAGGCCTCGAAGTTTTATTGAAATGCAGATTAAATATATCGACTCTGTGGTAGCCTTATTCAACGTCCAAAGTTAGGGAATCTCATTATTATTTTTAGAGGCTAACTAAACCAAGCGCAACAAAAGTACAATTGTATTGCACTATTGTCGCGTTGTTATAGCCTAATGTTACAAACAGTGAGTCGGCTACAACGTTTCAGCGGACGAAAATATAAAAATATTTTCTAAATCATAGAATCTCTGACAAAATCGCAGTGAAACATCCGTTGCAAACATTCACTGACATTGAACAACCATTTGATATACTTTATTGGCTAGGTGACATAGGATTAGGAAAAACAAAGTAGTCTAACTTTTCTAAACTTCAAATGTAAGATTGTTCTTCAATCAAGTGTAGCTTACGAGTCGATCATTGATTAACGTAAAACAAGCTGCATGAATTTGTTAGCCTAACTGTTTGCAGATCAGTGTTCAATCGGACATTGCATACATTGTTTCATGTAATTACAAAGGAACGAGTTCAGGGAGAAAGATGTATATTGCTGACTACGACGAAAGCAAATGATTGAACATTTGCAAACATAAATAGAAATGGACGACTCACCTGTGTCACAGAACTTCTTTCCTCATAATTTCCGAAATTACTTTTATAGTAATTTAGTGCTTGATGTTTGATAATTCATGCCACAAAATCCTCACTAACTGTAAACAACGCGAGCGGTCTGTAAACGCTACGTCACAGGGTCCGACCTCCCGTCGGCTCAGTGGCTGTGACTTTTCAGTAGAGTTGGAAGTGACCTTGAAAAGTGACTTTGAAGTTCAATTAGGCACTGTTACAAATTGGTAACATATACAAAAGGCTGTGAAGTATTTGTAGTTAATAATATCAGTAATGTTAGTTCATCATATCAGAGCTGTGCACCCACCGGGGAAGTGGAGCTGTAAGTAAGGCTGTAACGTAACAAAATGTGGAAAAAGTCAAGGGGTCTGAATACTTTCCGAATGCACTGTACGGTGCTGTTCCATGCCTGTGCATCTTCAGCGTTATTAAACCACCTCAACTGGAATCCCACCTGTCTGTCATCTGTGCCCTTACCAGCACACGGGAGCAAGTAAAACCTAACCTAAAGAATATACAGTCCATCAAGTCCTCACTTACATAACCAATTAATAGGCCTACTAAGACGCAATGTATTATATTTTAAGTTTATCGTAATATAATAAAATATAATAAATATACTACTTTATTGTTGTTGAGAGGCACATTGTCAGTCATGGTTCAGCATCCCTGGATGGGGGCAATTTGGAGTTAACTGTCTTGCTCTAGGGTACAACGGTAGTGGTTAGGACCTGGGATCAGATACCAGCAGCCCTCCAGGTGCCAGTTCAGTTCCCATGTTTGTAATGTCCCGGCCTGGGTCTTGAACCAGAAACTTTCTCTCTAACGTCTAGGCTACCTGCCATGCATAGGTGGTGTTGTATACTAGGCATGTACAGGTAACTGCCAAAATAATGGAAACACTTGAGTAAATGAGGGATACAAAGTATATTGAAAGTAGGTGCTTCCTGGTTTCCTGAGTTAATAGAGTTCCAGAATCTATGCCAAGTTGCATTGAAGCAGTTCTGGGTCGTGGTGGCCCAACGGCCTATTAAAATACTTTATGTTGGCAGTTACCTGTATGTCCCTATTTGCTGTGTGCTCCCTGTGCATGGTTTGATCTTAATTAGCTAGACCAGACAATTATAGGCTACTGGATATTCTCATGCTGTAACTGCACAGAAGACCAAATCTTGTCATGTGAGTTTGTGTTTGTGAGAAAAAAGAGGGATACATTCATATTTTGGTCATTTAGCAGCCGCTCTTATCCAGAGAGAAATCAGTGAGCTAGTCGTGTGTCTGCCCAGGTGTGACTTAGCAAAAGGACAAGCAAAAAGACTCAAAAATAGTGTATCAGTTTTTTTTTATTTGCACGTTCATTGTGTTAACAAATTCAACAAGTCAGAATTAGTGTAATATATCTAGCATAGACTTAATAGCATTATGCAGAGTACTTGTCTTATTTGCATTTCCCCCACACAAAACATACAGTTCTGACCTTCAATTATGACTGAGGCAGTGAATCAATGATAGCCAATGGGATACTCACAACCAATCGATTTCTTTGTGACATCTGCTGATGTAAAAAGGGCTTTATAAATACATTTGATTGATTGATTGTTCTCTTTTTATTCACACCAGATTTGTCTGTACAACACACAACAGAGTTGGATGGGTTGTCATGAGAGGAAAAGGAGTGTGGACTAGAGAGTGGAATTCAGTTAGGGCGAAGGGATAGGAAAAGGCACCCCAACAATTGAACACATTTACAGCGAGGGGAGAGCCCTTTCCCATTTTTGGGGGAACAATCACATACAATAAGGACAGGCGGCAGTGCATCTGCCTGATAGTGCTTGGGAACAAACCGTAATTTACACAAGATTATACTGTATTTCAATTTTGATATCTATAAAAATAGGCTTTATTTATGCTATGGGTTTAGGGGAGGCCAGCAGAACAGAGGGTAACAAAGACAGAGCATTTAATTATTCAGTGACATGGGACATCGTTGCCTATCTTTGCAGAGTGCTTTCTGTGCTATTTACAAAGGGAAATGCTCATAGGAAGAAGAAACTGTTGAATATCGATCACAGGCACCTGTAATATACACAACCCCAGTGTCTCAAAGTAAAGTCAGAAAGAAACAGTGAGAACATAGAAATAGGAAACTAGAAAATCTGTCAAAGATACAGAAATGGGAGAATGTACATGGTTTGTTTTCTAAAATTTGTTAGTTAGCAATTATGATAAATTTTGATTTGATCTTGACTTAACCTTCCTGTCATGAACAGAACTCACAATGTTGTTAGCCAAAGACATCTCACCTCTCTCAGTAATTATCCGTCATGCACAGACACGTGAGACAAAAAAACACTGGTGTCCTGGTGCCACCTTCCGGAGACATTTGAAACCCCACCTCTTTAAGGAATACCTGGGATAGGATAAAGTATTCCTTCTAACCCCCCCCCCCCCCCAAATTGTAAAGTGGTTATCCCACTGGCTATAGGGTGAACGCACCAATTTGTGAGTCGCTCTGGCTAAGAGCGTCTGCTAAATGACGTTAATGTGCCCTTGAGCAAGGCACTTAACCCTAATTGCTCCTGTAAGTCGCTCTGGTTAAGAGCGTCTGCTAAATGACTAAAATGTAAATGTAATGTAAAAATGTCCTTATCAACAGACACATTGACAGCCATCCTTTTCCACAGAACAATGCTAAGAGACTGTCATCATTCTTTTTTCACCCTTCAAAAATGCTCCACTTTCAAAATATTTAACGCAACCCCTATTAGCGCGGCTACAGTTAGGAGCCTGAACACTACACATTTTTCTCCTTTCTAGCTGTATTGTTTAACTCTCCAGCAATGACAGAGCAATGAATAAACATGACATCATACTATTCCTCAGCAACCATGTTAGAACCTCCTGAGCAAAGTTGGCCAAACGGTGGACTACAACCCATTGGCCTTTCAGTGGTGAGACTCTGACGTGCTTATGCCTGTGCTCACACTACAAATTGGGGTATTGCAGCCTACCTTCAGGACCCCATATGGTAAATACAAACACACACACACACACACACACACACACACACACACACACACACACACACACACACACACACACACACACACACACACACACACACACACACACACACACACACACACACACACACACACACACACACACACACACACACACACACACACACACACACACACACACACACACACACACACACACACACACACACACACACACACATCCAGGCTACTGCCCAGCACATCTGTGGCCAAGCCAATACTAGGTGGTGTTACGGTGTTAAGGCTAGTGCAATTTTACCTCACTCCAAGGGCTCTCATATCCATATAATTAAATCATGCCCCAGACTGGAAGCCTCCTACAGAGACAAAGACAAAAGGATAGTCAGAGGACCTTCCTCTGAATTTGAAAGACTACAGTTGGAAAAATGTCTCTATACTATCAAAACCTGTGCGGCTGTTGTGATTTTTTTTAATGTGCAAATTTTTCAAACACTATGAAACCGAAAGTCTGAAATCGGTTCCCAGACACAGTGCTTCTTAATGACAATTACATTTTGTTTCAACAAGTTGCCTTGATGTATAGTTTCGATGGAAACTGAAGATACTGTGCATGTATCAAACAAATTTCTCATATCTCATGGCTGTGAGAGGGAAAACTATAGGACAAAGGTCTTGAATTGCGCAGGATGTCAAGAACTGAATAGGGAAAGTCTACCTTTTTACTGAAAGAAATGGGTGTGGGGGGGCTAACTGTGGGGGGGGGGAACTATGACGGAAATTCATAAATGGCAATTTGATAGCAAAAACAACAAGATATTAGCCTCTTATGTTACAATAACTACAAATAGATTTTTTTGTTTTCAAAAGTAGCAAAAGAGCAAAAAATCTACCAGTGATCAAAACAAAAAGGTTGCTTTGGGATTTTCAAAGTGCGATCAGATATACAAAATGTTCAGTGTGCAGCCTAGATGTGCATACTGCCTACTCTCAGTTCCTTGTGGAATGTGATTACTTTCATAGGAAAGGACACAACTGCCCGCTTAAACACATAGTGCCAAAACTGCTATCGATGGTATCTACATAAAACTGTGATATGCCAAGCATTAGCCAAAGAAGCTTGCTGAGTGACTAAACCACGCAAATAACATTTTATAACAAAAACGTATGTTAATATATTTGCTAGCTCAAGTTAGCGCAAACTCAAGCTAGCATTGCAGCTACTTTATTTCAATCGAACGCTGCTGGCACCCGCCCACCCGACTAGAATCACTACTCTCGACGGGTCTGACCTAGAGTATGTGGACAACTACAAATACCTAGGTGTCTGGTTAGACTGTAAACTCTCCTTCCAGACTCACATTAAGAATCTCCAATCCAAAGTTAAATCTAGAATCGGCTTCCTATTTCGCAACAAAGCCTCCTTCACTCATGCTGCCAAACATGCCCTCGTAAAACGGACTATCCTACTGATCCTTGACTTCGGCGATGTCATTTACAAAATAGCCTCCAGCACTCTACTCAGCAAATTGGATGTAGTCTATCACAGTGCCATCCGTTTTGTCACCAAAGCCCCATATACTACCCACCACTGTGACCTGTACGCTCTTGTTGGCTGGCCCTCACTACATATTAGTCGCCAAACCCACTGGCTCCAGGTCATCTATAAATCACTGCTAGCCAAATCCTCGCCTTATTTTAGCTCATTGGTCACTATAGCAACACCCACCCGTAGTATGCGCTCCAGCAGGTATATCTCACTGGTCATCCCCAAAGCCAACACCTCCTTTGGCCGCCATTCCTTCCAGTTCTCTGCTGCCAATGACTGGAATGAATTGCAAAAATCTCTGAAGCTGGAGACTCTTATCTCCCTCACTAACTTTAAGCATCAGTTATCAGAGCACCTTACCGATCACTGCACCTGTACACAGACATTTACATTACATTTTAGTCATTTAGCAGACGCTCTTATCCAGAGCGACAGCCCATCTGAAATTAGCCCACCCAACTACCTCATCCCCATATTGTTATTTATTTTGCTCATTTGCACCCCAGTATCTCTATTTGCACATCATCTCTTGCACATCTATTATTCCTGTGTTAATACTAATTGTAATTATTTTGCACTATAGCCTATTTATTGCCTTACCTCCATAACTTGCTACATTTGCACACACTGTATATATATTTTCTGTTGTATTTTTGACTTTATGTTTTGTTTTACCCCATATGTAATTCTGTGTTGTTGTTTTTATCGCACTGCTTTGCTTTATCTTGGCCAGGTCGCAGTTGTAAATGAGAACTTGTTCTCAACTGGCTTACCTGGTTAAATAAAAATACAAAAAATACAACAACAAAATAAGGACGCAGTTTGAGCACCTCAGAGGCCAGTGTAGCTGATTGTGTACAATGCTTACCTGTGTGTGAGTGTAGGGATATGCAACATTCAAGCTAAGTGGTTAGCAGTGTACACATACAATGAGATACAGTGTGTATACACACAGCAAAGAGACATAGTGTGCAGTGACAGCTTGACTTCCTTTGATCGCTATTGACTATCAGAGTAAAAAAAAAAACCTCTGACAGAATGGGGACCGTGCTGTGGAGCAACAGCGGTGATACACAGAGAGCGAGAGCTCAGGGAGAAGGCATGGCACCAGAACGAGAGCTGACACTTTGAAACCTTTGTTGAGTTCAGTGGATGTGACATTGCAGAAAATGAACATTTGCATTCTTACACATACTTACCCCACACAAAATATATTAAAAAAATTAATGTACAATTCTTAAGATGGTGAGTTCAAACAAGGATCTACTGAGCTGTTACCAGTAGCATGACTATACATTTGACTAATTCTAAAGAATTATTTATTCTAATAAATTAACAGGAGTAAAAGCACTACCATGCAAGTGTATATAGGGTCAAATGGCCACTGTGGAACAGCATATGAACTACAAAGCTCTCTCTGGTAAAATTGGTGATAGACAGACACAAAGTTACAGATAATCTCATGGCCTTCTGCTCATGTGGTCACCATGACAACAGATGTACTATAACAGAGGCTTTCGGTACACTGCGATCCGGTCAATTATAGCTATCCATACTACAGGCTACAGCCTCGCCTCAACCAATCACATCAGGTCAAAAAAGAAATGCACCAATCAAATGATAGGGAGAGCAACAGCAGTCACAAAGTAAAACCAGAAATCATCAATTTACTGTAATCCACTAATGTTGTGTGCTACTGAGGGAGGGTTCAGTGAAGGAATATAACTGAGATTTGTAGCTTCATCCCCTCAATTTAGATTGAACTGTTTTGATTAGCTCCACAATGCAATGGACTTATTATAGACATATTGTAATATACTGAACACAGGTTTTCCAACATGTACGTAAACTGCAAGTGAATAATGTCCGATTGTTATGCCAGTGTTGGTATGAATCTGCCCCACAAAAGGGCCATTTTGTCTCTGTCTCGGTAAAATAGGATAAGAGAGGTGCTTGTAGTTTGCAGTTTGCAGTTTGACTATTGAGTTTCATGGGTATTGTTGCTACATGTGAGCTTACTGATGAAACATATATGGTCCACAAAGAAATTAAGAAACATAAACGTGGTGATAAATATAATCAAGACATCCCTATAGCCTTACCTGCCCATAACTTAAACACTTAGCGATAACTGTATTATCCCCTGTAAATATTGTAATATAGTACCACATCCTGCCCCATAAATAGACCACACCTCTAATATTAACACTCCTATAAAAAAAAGAACGTACCTACTTTAAAAAACAGCCCCATCAATATAAATTAACCACACTCTCTAATTAACATAAACCCTCCCAATTTTGTGCAATACCAGGGGATACTTCCTGGTTTAAAGGGAATTGGTATACATACTGTATTCTGTGGCCACATTCCTTCCCAGATGTGTTTTATTTTTAAATTGTTCAAGCATGCAAGTAATATAATGTTTATACCTATGGGTGGCAGAGGCTGGAGAAGGGTGGTTGTGATGCACTCTGTTGTGAACTCTGATTGGATAAACCATCCCCTTTACACACCCACCCAACCGGTAGGACCACATGGATATCGCAAACAGTCTTGAATGTGTAGGCTATATATTTGTGTATACATTCGAATATGTCTTTATATATATATTCAGATTTTTATTTTGAAATCCTCAATCAAGTCTTTTGTCGTTAGTGATTCCTGAAAGTCTGGTCAGATTTGTCTCGTTCCCAGTGGTCGTCTCAATGGTTGCGGTAATTTTTCATAGAAGCGAGTGGTCCAACCGTACAAGTCCATGTTGGGTGGGGTTACGGTGGTCTGGTTGTGTCTCTTTATTTCAGGCGGAAGGGTTCTATTTAATTATTTATTTATCTTTCTAAGAGAATATGATTGAAATAGTAGTGGTGGTGGTGGCGGTTTTTCGACAGAATACCCACTCCGAGAAATTTTGGAACATTTTGGGAGATTTTTCTGAGCTGTCCTAATACTCGCCCAGGGTGTGCCACTTGGCAATCTGCCGGCGGGGGTTGTCGCAAACCTCTCTCCAGTGGGTGACCCCAGTGGGCATGAGGCTCTGGCCACCCAGCACCAGGTGGCCCACCACCTCGTTCTTGGTGGTACGGTCGAAGTCGACCACCAGGAACTCCACAGAGACGTCGGCCAGCAGCTCAGCGGGCACATCGTAGATGAATGACTCGTTGAAAACAGGGTTGAGTGTGCACTTCTTCACGTGCGTCTTATTCTTGGCGATGCGCTTGCGGCTGTAGAGCACGTTCACCTTCACGTATGGGTCTGTGAGGGATGGATAGAGCGGAAAGGGGGTGAGATGTGTGTGTGTGTGTGAGTGTGTGTGTGTGTGTGTGTATGTGTGTAGTACTTACTGCCTGATAGGCAAGTGATGTCCATCCTGGGCAGGCGTTTGGCCTTCAGCACCACCACATTGAGCTTGTGAGTGACAGGCTGGTAGGACAGAGACACCAGCAGTTCCCCACGGCTCACACACTGCAGAGAGAACGCAGGGTTAGAATGTAGATCCACACACACTGCAGAGAGAACGCAGGGTTAGAATGTAGATCCACACACACTGCAGAGAGAACGCAGGGTTAGAATGTAGATACACACACACACTGCAGAGAGAACGCAGGGTTAGAATGTAGATACACACACACTGCAGAGAGAACACAGGGTTAGAATGTAGATACACACACACACTGCAGAGAGAACGCAGGGTTAGAATGTAGATACACACACACTGCAGAGAGAACGCAGGGTTAGAATGTAGATACACACACACTGCAGAGAGAACGCAGGGTTAGAATGTAGATACACACACACTGCAGAGAGAACGCAGGGTTAGAATGTAGATACACACACACTGCAGAGAGAACACAGGGTTAGAATGTAGATACACACACACACTGCAGAGAGAACGCAGGGTTAGAATGTAGATACACACACACTGCAGAGAGAACGCAGGGTTAGAATGTAGATACACACACACTGCAGAGAGAACGCAGGGTTAGAATGTAGATACACACACACTGCAGAGAGAACGCAGGGTTAGAATGTAGATACACACACACACTGCAGAGAGAACGCAGGGTTAGAATGTAGATACACACACACTGCAGAGAGAACGCAGGGTTAGAATGTAGATACACACACACACTGCAGAGAGAACGCAGGGTTAGAATGTAGATACACACACACTGTGGGGAGAACACATAGTTAGAACACACACACGTACACACAAAGTACCCATAAAGTACACTCATACACATAAAACCTGCCTTGCACACAAATATGGCAGTCATTATACCTTCATAACCCACCGACCTACACTTCCACTATGCACACAATTCATACACCATAGATCATTTCAGTAAAAGTAATCTACTGTATTGAGACCTGCGGCTATCCCCATCTTTCTGTTCATCTCGCTCTGTTTTACTCTTGGACTCTCTTTTTCACTGCTTTCATGCCTCTCACTCACTTCTCAGAGCGTGAATTCTTATACTACACCTAGGTGTCACCATGGCAATGCACTGTGGGAGGCGGCCCAAAGCTGAGCTTGAACTTAGAAAGGAGAAATAGGGAATTACCCAGGCCAGGACGTGTGTGTTGGCATGCGTGCGTGTGCATGCAAAGTATGACATAAATAGATAGCCTCCTAATTGTCTCTAGTACAGTGCATCTGGAGCTTTTTCATTAGTGAGCAGGACTTAATGCCACATCTCATTTAGAATCACCACTAGGGGAGGGGGAGCTCTGCTCAACGAAAGACAAATAGTCTGAAACCACTGAAGTCTGTACACAACCATTTGTAGTGTACAATAGTTCAGTTCCCTAACACTGTAATCCTTTTGACTATATTCTAAAGTACTGCTGTAGTAAATGGTGCATTTCATACTTAAAAGCACCTTTTGAGTATATAAATTAACATGCCATAGACTCACTGCAGTGCGAAATGCAGAAATGACCCACCATTTTTAGCGTTGCTTAGTTCCCTGACATTTTAATATTTTTAAAATATTTTCTTTAAAGTACAAGTAAATGGTACAGTTCTCATCCTTTCAAGCACCTTTTTAGTATATGAATGAACACACCATAGACTCAGTTTGCGCTTGGTTTATTTCTTTAAGTCTTAAAGACAGAGACATTACAGGAGGCCTATCCCATTTACCACAGTCTCCTATGGCATCATTAGTCAAGATGAGCTGAGAGAAAAGTCATAACAGCGCTAGGAGCTAATGCCGCCATATAAACCTGTCACGTTCGTTTACAGATGGGTCAGACCAAGGCGCAGCGTGATATGCATACATGTTTATTTGGAACGAATAAACAAGCGACAAAACAACAAACGAAACGAAACGTGAAGTCCACGGTACACAAACAACATACCTCACACGGAACAAGATCCCACAACCCACTAGTGCCAATAGGCTGCCTAAGTATGGGCCCCAATCAGAGACAACGAGCGACAGCTGCCTCTGATTGGGAACCACATCGGCCAACATAGATCTAGACATACTAGACTATAAACATAGATCTACACCACATAGAAAATCACACCCTGACTCAACAAATAAGAGTCCGCAGAGTCAGGGCGTGACAGTACCCCCCCCCCCCCCAAAGGTGCGGACTCCGACCGCACAACCTTTACTTAACAGGGTAGGGGCCGGGTGGGCATTCCGCCTCGGAGGCGGATCCGGCTCCGGGCGTGACAACCTCTTACTCTCCGCCTCCCTGTTGCGCCCCTGGTCTGGTCTGGACCTCGGCGCGCTGCTTCCCCTCTCCTTCCTTCCACAAAGTACCAAGCCCTGTCTGGACCCTGGTGTGGGAGACCCCGAACCTGGAGAGGGGCTGACGTCTGGGTCTGGACTGGAACCGCTGACTGGAGCTGGACCCGACGACGGTGGAGCGAACTGCTCTGGCTCCGGAGTGGAGCCGCTGACCGGAGCTGGATCAGGCACCGGTGGAGCGGACTGCTCTGGCTCCGGAGTGGAGCAGCTGACCGGCGCTGGATCAGGCACCGGTGGAGCGGACTGCTCTGGCTCCGGAGTGGAGCAGCTGACCGGAGCTGGATCAGGCACCGGTGGAGCGGACTGCTCTGGCTCCGGAGTGGAGCAGCTGACCGGTGCCGGACCAGGCACCGGTGGAACAGGCACGGGCCGTGCCGGACTGGACACACGCACCACTGGCTTGGTGCGAGGAGCAGGAACAGGCCGGACCGGGCTGGCGACGCGCACCACTGGCTTGGTGCGGGGAGCAGGTACAGGCCGGGCCGGGCTGGCGACGCGCACCACTGGCTTGTTGCGAGGAGCAGGAACGGGCCGGGCCGGGCTGGCGGCGCGCACCACTGGCTTGGTGCGAGGAGCAGGAACGGGCCGGGCCGGGCTGGCGGCGCGCACCACTGGCTTGGTGCGAGGGGCAGGAACGGGCCGGGCCGTACTGGGAACACGCACCACTGGCTTGGTGCGGGGAGCAGGAACAGGCCGGGCCGGGCTGGCGACGCGCACCACTGGCTTGGTGCGGGGAGCAGGTACAGGCCGGGCTGGGCTGGCGACGTGCACCACTGGCTTGGTGCGAGGAGCAGGAACGGGCCGGGCCGGACTGGCGACACGCACCACTGGCTTGGTGCGAGGGGCAGGAACAGGCCGGACTGGCAACACGCACCACTGGCTTGGTGCGAGGAGCAGGAACGGGTCGGGCCGTACTGGGAACACGTACCACTGGCTTATTGCGGGGAGCAGGGACGGGCCAGACCGGACTGGCAACACGCACCACTTGCTTGGTGCGAGGAGCGGGACTGGGTTCCTTTATTAACCCCCGCTCCTTCTGCTGCCTAACCAGCTCCTCTCGCCGTGCCTCTACACTTTCCTTCTCCCTTTTAGCCTCCTGTAGCGCCTCCCTCTGACCGAATAACTCCTGCTCCCTCTGAACCAATAGCCCCCGTAACATGGTGGCCTCCTCTCCTAACCTGCAGATTCGCCCTTCCACTGCCTCGTCATCCACCCCGTGTGCCCCCCCCAAAAAAAAAAATTATTGGGGCTGCCTCTCGGGTCTCCGTCGTCGGCACGGTTGGCGCCGTCTCTCCTCTCCTACCTGGGCATCAACCTTCATCGCCTCCCGATAACGGACGGCCTCCTCCTCAGTAATTCTCCCCCAACCGAGGAGGACATCTACTAAAGTTACCTCCCGTTGAATCCCCGGCGTTTGCTCCTTCTGGGCACGCTGCTTGGTCCTTGTTTGGTGGGATCTTCTGTCACGTTCGTTTACAGACGGGTCAGACCAAGGCGCAGCGTGATATGCATACATGTTTGTTTAAATGACTAAACAACCGACAAAACAACAAACGAAACGAAACGTGAAGTCCACTGTACACAAACAACATACCTCACACGGAACAAGATCCCACAACCCACTAGTGCCAATAGGCTGCCTAAGTATGGGCCCCAATCAGAGACAACGAGCGACAGCTGCCTCTGATTGGGAACCACACCGGCCAACATAGATCTAGACATACTAGACTATAAACATAGATCTACACCACATAGAAAATCACACCCTGACTCAACAAATAAGAGTCCCCAGAGTCAGGGCGTGACAAAACCAATGTGACATTTGGACGGCTTGTGCTGAACGGTAGTTTTGAAGCGTTTCAGCACTGTAGAATGGTAGAGAATCACAATGGCAGTACTCAAAATATACCTTTTTATGTTCTAAACGGGTAATAGCTTTTTTGAACAACCGCTAAGTGTGTGAGCTACCGCTGTCGTAATGAGTGTGACGTCTTTACTGCCCGCCACTTCAATAATTTAAGCTTCCCCCTCCACTTAAGTTCCCCCACGATAAAAGTTTAATGGACGTCTCCTCTGGACTTATGGTCCAGCCACACTCATTTTTATCGCATTGCCATCTCTCTCTCCCTCCGGCCAATAGCGCCCTTCTCGCTCTCATTCGTCCCCTCCTACTGTTTCATCCATCTCGCTCTCTCTCCGGCCAATAGCGCCCTTCTTGCTCTCATTCGTCCCCTCCTACTGTATCATCCATCTCTCTCTCTCGTACTCTTATTCTTTTTTCCCTCTTCATCTGTTCAGTGCCATCGCTCTCTTTCTCCACTTCATCAGCAGATACCTATGTCTTTCTTTTTCATTTACTGAAACTAATCTCTCTCTCCCTCTCCTTGTTCCTGTTCCTTCTCTCTCTCTACTGGAAGATCGATTCCCTCATCTCTAAACCCCTTCAGGCTACAGTAAAATGGGAGGGAATTCAATTTAAGGCCCTCTTCTGAATGAGGGAGTAAAGAGATAAGGAGGAGAGAGAGTGAGAGAAAGCAAGAGAGGAGATGGTGGAAGTATGTACTTATAAATCTCCATAGGAGGGAGAGGGGTGTGAAATAGTGTGACGAAATTGAGAATGTTGGAGTGGGTGTATGTGTATATGGAAGAAGATATTATGCATGTGTGTATACATATCTGTACTGCCTCGCTTGACAGGCTTACAGTGGCACTGGGAATGATACTTATGCATGTAATGTGTTTACACATGTGTCTGCTGTCTTTGAAGAGTGGAAAAGAGACAGTGGTTGTGTGTACTGAATGCGTTCTTATGTTTTAATCTCTCTCTCTGCCTAATGGCTGTGTGTAGTATGCATTCAGTGCTGGTTTCTCTGTATCTTTGTAATCTTTTTCTCAGTGCAGATTGTGTTGGGCGGAGGTCTCTCTCTCCATGTCTCTCCCTCTCTGTGCTATGGGTGGGGCTCTTTCTTGTCAATGGGAGTAGCCTCCCCCCTCTATTTCTCTTTCTCTCTCCATTACCCTCCCTCTCTCTCTCCATCACCCTCTCTTCTCTCTCTCCATCACCCTCCCTCTCTCTCTCCATCACCCTCTCTTCTCTCTCTCCATCACCCTCCCTCTCTCTCTCCATCACCCTCTCTTCTCTCTCTCCATCACCCTCTCTTCTCTCTCTCCATCACCCTCCCTCTCTCTCTCCATCACCCTCTCTTCTCTCTCTCCATCACCCTCTCTTCTCTCTCTCCATTGCCCTCCCTCTCTTCTCTGTCTTTCTGCTCTCCCACACCCCTCCCTCCCCCTCCTCTCTCTGTCATATATGGATAATGTGTAATGATGTGGGGATGAGGCTTTTGTTTCCGTTGCTGACTCTAATGGATGTCTTCCTACAGTCAGAGATAAGACCAGCCTCTCTCAGCTTTTATGGGTCTAATGGGCCTCCAATCAACACACACACACACACACACACACACACACACATTGCAGCTGCATGTGTGTGTGTGGAACGTTTGTGAGTGCATCCGTGTATGAAAATGATTAAATGAGAGAGAGATTGGTTGTTTATACCATTTCATCATTCATATTGAAATCTGTACATTTATTTTGCAAATGTATCGCCCTTCTGCCAAGACAATTATGATGATTGTTGCTCTCCCTCTCTTCTTTCTCTCTTTCTTCCCCCTCTCTCTCATTATCCCCTCCCCCTCTTCATCTCTAGTGTTGCTGGCCATAAAAGCCCCTTAACTGCTCCACTTCTCCATCCTAACCTCCTCCTCTCTCTCCTTCCTTCCTTCTCTCCCTCCTTACCATTCCAACTCCTCCCTCTATCCTCAAATTCTGTCTACTCATCTCTCTATGAATTGCTCTCTTTTACCACACCCCATTCCCTCCCTCCCGTTCGTCCTCCTTCCCCTTTTCATCTGTCCCTCATTCTAGAGTAGTTTTCATCATCTATCCTCCATCCCTCGATTCCTCACCTTTATTCCTCTCAATAAAAACATTCCTTTCTCACTTTCATCCGGTTTCTCCTCTCTCTCCCTCCTTCTCCTTCTCTCCATTCCTAATTCCCATTCTCTAACCAGGATGTGTATTTTGTCAGGTCATTGTTGTAAAAGAGAATGTTCTTAATAACCTATTTAAATAAAGGTAATAAATACAAGTAATTCCTTCTCTCCTCCCTCCCTCCCTCCCTTTCCCTTCTTCCATCCCCATCCCTCACCTGGATGTGTCTCTTGCTGATCTGTTGGGTGATGTGGACTCGTCCCGTGCTGGTGTCCACACCGGCCAGAGGCACTGCCACCTCCCCGATGACATCATCACGGGCGAAGCGGTCGAAGCTGAGCACCAGGAAGTGCAGTGTGAGGTCAGGTAGTGCACTGTAGGCCACACCGTAGAACGTAAACGTCTCGTCAAACACTGGCTCCAGGGTCTTCCTCAGAACGCGGGTCTGCAGAGCAATTGGTCATATTTCAGTCTGGTTGCTATTGTGACAGTAGCACTTAAACAGTTACACTCACAGTAACACTTAAACACTTCCAGTAACTCTTTTACAATAAACATTTGAGGGATAATGCAGGGGTCTTCAAACTTTTCTTGCCCAGGGCCCCAATCATGTTTGCACAATTTTTATTTTTATCTTATTCTGTAATCATGATAATTCAAATAATTCAATAATAACAGTATTAGCCTAATTGGGACCGCAATCCCAAATACCTAAACCCTCAACAAAGCAAATCAGAGAAAACAGTGGAAAGGATCAACCCTGTAGGTAGGAAGAAACCTCCAGAGGAACAAGTCTCACCTTGACCCGATGCTTCTTTTCTGGTAGTATGGTCATCTTCATGTAGGGGTCCGAGCTACCCGACTGCTCGTCCATAACGGGAAGACCCTGGGCGCCAACAATGGTCACCACCAGCGCCTTCTTGGGGAAGTTGTAGTCCACGGACAGGCTGAGGGTGCCTAGGGCGGCGGGCGGCGTGGTGGTGCCCTCCCCCTGACACGGGGTAAAGGGTGAGGCTGTCTTGCTGGCATCACAGCTACTGCTACTGCTGTTACCCCCGGAGCTGCTCTCCAGGCAGCAGTAGTCGGCACGGATGGGCAGCGCCCGCTCTAGCCTGGGCTGTCCGGCAGGGGGCAGCAGGTGGCTCATCTGCAGGTGGGTGGAGCCATTGAGCAGGCCCGTTTCTGGGTCAGCATCCACCAGCATCACCCTTCCTCCCCCTCCACCTCTTCCTCGCTCGCCATTACGACCCCACTCAACGCCAGATCCGCCGCCATTTCGCGAGGAGCCCGGGCGTCGACCCACGCGGACGATCTTCTTGTTACTGAGTGTCTCCGGGTAGATGCTGATTCCCTTGAGCATGTGGATGAACTTGTAGGGCGGGTCCACGGCCGGGTCGCAGGGTCCCGACTGGAGCTTGTAGCTCCCCGTCAGCTGTCGGTAGCGACGCTGACAGCAGGTCCAGAGGAAGACGGCCACCGTGACCGAGACCACCAGAACCCCGGCGCCCAGGAAGCCCGCCAGCACCGGGGACACCTCTGAGAGGTGCGAGGAGGAGAGAGCAGGGAAAACGTATTAATTGTATCTTATAATTTCCTTCTGTCGTTATTTTTCCCATTCCTTCAACACTGATGGGTTGAAAGCCTTACTAACAGGAAGATATAGCCTTTTAAAAACTGCCATCAAGAAACAAATAAAGAACACGTGCGGTATGAAACAGAAGGTTGGATTCCATCAAAAAGCATAATTCTTTGCCTAAAGTGAGAACATGAAAGGCTGTCAAAAATATGTGCTAAAAAGCAGGAAAAACTGGTTAACCTTGTTAAATGGATGGACTTGATCAAAGTATTTCATTTTTTCCCTGTTCGTGTTTTTTAGGGCCTTGCCACATACAGTCAGTCAGATGAGGAAGTTGAAGTTGCTGTAATCCTACTGCAACGGCTTATACTATGTTCTATACCATGTTTTACCAGGCGCATTTTGGAAAACACACAACACCACTGACCTACATTTGGACTGAGCATGTGACCTAGTTTAAAAAGTGACTTACAGCTGTGGCACCAGCCTGGATCTAAGCTTTGGGTGGCACTTTATTTGACAGTACACATTTAACTGGTATTTAAAATCAAATCAAATTGTATTTGTCACATGCGCCGAAGACAACAGGTGTAGACCTTACCATGAAATGCTTACTTACAAGCCCTTAACCAACAATGCAGTTAAGAAAAATAAGAGTTAAGAAAATATTTACTAAATAAACTGAAGTAAAAAATAAAAGAGCAACAATAAAATAACAATAACGAGGCTATATACAGGGGGTACCGGTACCGAGTCAATGTGCTGGGATACAGGTTAGTCGAGGGAATTGAGGTAATATGTACATGTAGGTAGGGGTAAAGTGACTATGCATAGATAATAAACAGCGAGTAGCAGCAGTGTAATAGTCCAGGTAGCCATTTGATTAGCTGTTCATGAGTCTTATGGCTTGGGGGTAGAAGCTGTTATGAAACCTTTTGGACCTAGACTTGACGCTCCGGTACCGCTTGCCATGCGGTAGCAGAGAGAACAGTCTATGGCTAGGGTGGCTGGAGTCTTTGGCAACTTTTAGGGCCTTCCTCTGACACCGCCTGGTATAGAGGTCCTAGATGGCAGGAAGCTTGGCCCCAGTGATGTACTGGGCCGTACGCACTACCCTCTGTAGCGCCTTGCGGTCGGAGGCCGAGCAGTTGTCATACCTTGAATAGTGGTGCGAAATAAAGTGCTACCTAGTTTTGAGGTGTGGCTATGGATGTGAGGAGGAAGTGAGGTTAGTTAAGGACACAGAGAGAGGGAGACCTTTTCTGAAAACATACTTTTAAGAGATGGATAGATAAGAGCAACAAACGTGTGATGGAAGACCTGGTATTCTGATTAAGGTAATTATAGTAGATTAACATAAGCAGTGCAATATGTTTGCTAGTTATAAACATAATCAGTGCAATAAAAAGTCGATTTATTAATGAACGGTGCATAGTACTGTGTATTGTGAGTCACTGAAAATGAGTAACAGAAATATAGTTGGATTGATGTTGATATAGACACTGCAACCAGTCAGGGAACGCTTCACTGTGTAGAATATTAAGCACTACAAGGTATTATAATAGGAACAAATCTGAATAAAGTATTCCATTACTGTGGTCATGTTCAGTATAATTTGATATAAAAGTAATTCTGCACTTGGCTTGCTGCTACCACTCATATTACATTGCCTCTGTTGGGGAAATTATATTGTTAGCCTAATAAAAATAAAATAATTGCAAGAAGAAAAAAAGAGTATGTTGATCACTATGATGTACAGTACAGAGTACTCTTTACTGTTTGACTGTCCAATCATGTTCAATATGGGTGCTTGTAGCGATGTAGACTGTAGGTGACAAACATGAAAACACTCATTGTAGTAGAAGTAGGTACTTCATCAACTCAAGACCCTCTGAACCCTGTTGTTTTGACAGCCATTTTGACGTTACGAAACACGACTGTATTGGTCACAACATCTATGGCGGCATTTCTTTCAAAACCTCTTTGAAAGTCATCTATTAAGAATGCTGCAATAATTTGTGTCATTCTGGCTCAGACAAGTCTTACTTACTTACAGTCTCTTTAGTACTGGCTCATTCTCTGAGTAACCTGAGAGAGATAGCCTCTTCACCAACCCTGTAGTCACACACACACACTAGTCAGTATTGTAATGAGTCCAAAGACTAACCTGAGTGACAGCACTACCTTCTTGGTTCTGTGTGGTTCAGTTGGTAGAGCATGGTGCTTGCAATGCCAAGGTTGTGGGTTTGATTCCCACAGGGGACCAGTACGAAAATAAAAAGTCTGAAAATGTTTGCACAACTCACTACTGTAAGTTGCTCTGTGTAAATGTAAAATGTTATAACTCTTATAACTTCAGTAAAGACTGAAATGCCAGAGTAAAAAATAACAAGCCTATAATTGGCTTTGACAGACTTGCTCCATTGGCCTGCAATTAAGCCCGCACATATGGTGCCCTTATGCCCAAGTGCCTGCCTGGAACACGGCCATTGTAAGTGCTATCAGCTATCTGCTGATGGTGTGGTAGGTAGATCAGGGTTTGGTGATGCTGGTCACATTTTCTAAGGGACTGATTGACAGAGGCACAATGCTTATCTTTGAGTAAGTAGTGGGTTTTCTGTCTAGTTGCTAATGTTTGAACTATGTCTGTATTGTTACTTTGGTGTGTATGTTTACTACCATTGAAACTTGGTTTA
>NC_139990.1:22836707-23108124 GCF_964263955.1 Coregonus lavaretus
CATAATGTTGCTGCTACCGTCTCTTATGACCGAAAAGAACTTCTGGACATCAGAATAGCGATTGCTCATCTTGAATTGGACTAATAATTTTTCTTTTATGAGTCGGACAAGAGGGATTTGCTCCAGACACCCGACAGGGCCCTCATCCCCGTCATTCGCAGTAGAAAGAAAAGGAGATATCCCGGAAAGAGATCGGGGTGCTTGGTAAGGAGCCGGCGACGAGTGGATAATCTGCCTTTGGCATCAATACTATTGGCCAATTTACAATAACTTGATAATAAAATGGACGAACTACAGGCACAAATATCCTACCAACGGGACATTAAAAACGGTAATATCTTGTGTTTCATCGAGTCGTGGCTGAACGATGACATGAATAACATACAGCTGGCGGGTTATACACTGTATCGGTAGGATAAAACAGCAGCCTCTGGTAAGACAAGGGGTGGCGGCCTATGTATATTTGTAAACAACAGCTGGTGCACGATATCTAAGGAAGTCTCAATGTTTTGCTCGCCTGAGGTAGAGTATCTCATGATAAGCTGTAGACCACACTATCTACAAAGCGAGTTTTCATCTATATTCTTTGTAGCTGTCTATTTACCACCACAAACCGATGCTGGCACTAAGACCGCACTCAATGAACTGTATACGGCCATAAGCAAACAGGAAAATGCTCATCCAAAGCCGGCACTCCTAGTGGCCGGGGACTTTAATGCAGGGAAACTTAAATCAATTTTACCTCATTTCTACTAGCATGTTAAATGTGCAACCAGAGGGAAATAAACTCTGGACCACCTTTACTCCACACACAGAGACGCATACAAAGCTCTCCCTCGCCCTCCATTTGGAAAAGCTGACCATAATTATATCCTCCTAATTCCTGCTTACAAGCAAAAACGAAAGCAGGAAGCACCAGTGAATCGGTCAGTAAAAAAGTGGTCAGATGAAGCAGATGCTAAGCTACAGGACTGTTTTGCTAGCACAGACTGGAATATATTCCAGAATTCTTCCGATGGCATTGAGGAGTACACCACATCAGTCACTAGCTTCATCAATAAGTGCATCGATGACGTCGTCCCAACAGTGACTGTACGTACCCCAACCAGAAGCCATGGATTACAGGCAACATCCGCACTGAGCTAAAGGGTAGAGCTTCCACTTTCAAGGAGCGGGACTCTAACCCGGAAGCTTATAAGAAATCCCGCTATGCCCTCCGACGAACCAGGAAACAGGCAAAGCGTCAATACAGGACTAAGATCTAATCATACTACACCGGCTCCGACGCTCGTCGGATGTATCAGGGCTTGTATCACACTGCCCTTTCACACCTGGACAAAAGGAACACCTACGTGAGAATGCTATTCATTGACTACAGCTCAGCGTTCAACACCATAGTGCCCTCAAAGCTCATCACTAATCTAAGGACCCTGGGACTAAACACCTCCCTCTGAAACTGGATCCGGGACTTCCTGACGGGCCGCCCTCAGGTGGTAAGGGTAGGTAACAACACATCCGCCACGCTGATCCTCAACACGGGGGCCCCTCAGGGGTGCATGCTCAGTCCCCTCCTGTACTCCCTGTTCACTCATGACTGCATGGCCAGGCACAACTCCAACAACATCATTAGGTTTGCCGATGACACAACAGTGGTAGGCCTGATCACCGACAATGACGAGACAACCTATAGGGAGGAGGCCAGGCCAGGCCTGATCACCGACAATGACGAGACAACCTATAGGGAGGAGACCAGGCCGTGTGGTGCCAGGACAACAACCTCTCCCTCAAAGTGATCAAGACAAAGGAGATGATTGTGGACTACAGGAAAAAGAAGAGGACCGAGCACGCCCCCATTCTCATCGACGGGGCTGTAGTGGAGCAGGTTGAGAGCTTCAAGTTCCTTGGTGTCCACGTCACCAACAAACTAACATGGTCCAAGCACACCAAGACAGTCGTGAAGAGGGCACAACAAAACCTATTCCCCCTAAGGAGATTGAAAAGATCTGACTGGTTGCATCACTGCCTGGTATGGCAACTGCTCGGCCTCCGACCGCAAGGCACTACAGAGGGTAGTGGGTATGGCCCAGTACATCACTGGGGCCAAGCTTCCTGCCATCCAGGACCTCTATACAAGGCGGTTTCAAAGGAAGGCCCTAAAAATTGTCAAAGACTCCAGCCACCCTACATTTACGTAATTTAGCAGACGCTCTTATCCAGAGCGACTTACAAATAGGTGCATTCACCTTATAGCCAGTGGGATAACCACTTTACAATGTTTTTTTTTTTTTTTTTTTTTTTGGGGGGGGGGGGGGGGGGGGGGGTTGGAGTAAAGGGGGGGGGGCAGAAGGATTACTTTATCCTATCCCAGGTATTCCTTAAAGAGGTGGGGTTTCAAATGTCTCCGGAAGGTGGTGAGTGACTCCGCTGTCCTGGCGTCGTTAGGGAGCTTGTTCCACCATTGGGGTGCCAGAGCAGCGAACAGTTTTGACTGGGCTGAGCGGGAACTATGCTTCCGCAGAGATAGGGGAGCCAGACTGTTCTCTCTGCTACCGCACGGCAAGTGGTACCGGAGCGCAAAGTCTAGGTCCAAGAAGCTTCTAAACAGCTTCTACCCCCAAGCCATAAGACTCCTGAACATCTAATCAAATGGCTACCCAGACTATTTGCATTGCCCCCCCCCACCCCTCTTTTGCGCTGCTGCTACTCTCTGTTTATTATCTATGCATAGTCACTTTAATAACTCTACCTACATGTACATATTACCCCAATTACCTCGACTAACCGGTGCCCCCGCACATTGACTCGGTACCAGTAACCCCTGTATATAGCCTCGCTATTGTTATATTTACTGCTGTTCTTTAATTATTTGTTACTTTTACTTCGTATTATTTTATATAGTATTTTTTTGTGATTTTGTTTTGGTATTCTTTCTTAAAACTGCATTGTTGGTTAAGGGCTTGTAAGTAAGCATTTCACTGAAAGGTCTACACCTGTTGTATTCGGCGCTATTCGGCGCATGTGACAAATACAATTTGATTTGATTTGCCTGACAGGTTTCTAGTACCATGTTAACATTGAGCAACCTTATTTTCCCTTTTTTCAGTAAATTAGTCAGCTATTTAATTATACAAATGACTTTAAAAAGACTGTCAAAATGAATTATGTTTGCCATGATATTTCTTGTAGAATGGCAGAATATTTTATTCATGTAGATTCGATTAGATTGACAGGAGTAGGGCTAACTTATTTCAGACTGTCCTTCAAATAGCTCCTATTCAGCTACTCACTGACTCAACAAGTCTTTCTCCCCTTCAGGCAACTCCTACGCCACACGTTCACCGTCATCATGACCATACATTTACATTTTACATTTTAGTCATTTAGCAGACGCTCTTATCCAGAGCGACTTACAGGAGCAATTAGGGTTAAGTGCCTTGCTCAAGGGCACATTAACGTCATTTAGCAGACGCTCTTAGCCAGAGCGACTCACAAATTGGTGCGTTCACCCTATAGCCAGTGGGATAACCACTTTACAATTGGGGGGGGTAGAAGGATTCCTTTATCCTATCCCAGGTATTCCTTAAAGAGGTGGGGTTTCAAATGTCTCCGGAAGGTGGTGAGTGACTCCGCTGTCCTGGCGTCGTGAGGGAGCTTGTTCCACCATTGGGGTGCCAGAGCAGCGAACAGTTTTGACTGGGCTGAGCGGGAACTATGCTTCCGCAGAGGAAGGGGAGCCAGCAGGCCAGAGGTGGATGAGCGCAATACCCTCGTTTGGGTGTAGGGACTGATCAGAGCCTGAAGGTACAGAGGTGCCGTTCCCCTCACTGCTCCATAGGCAAGCACCATGGTCTTGTAGCGGATGCGAGCTTCAACTGGAAGCCAGTGGAGTGTGCGGAGGAGGGGGGTGACGTGAGAGAACTTGGGAAGGTTGAACACCAGACGGGCTGCGGCATTCTGGATGAGTTGTAGGGGTTTAATGGCACAGGCAGGGAGGCCAGCCAACAGCGAGTTGCAGTAGTCCAGACGGGAGATGACAAGCGCCTGGACCAGGACCTGTGCCGCTTCCTGTGTAAGGCAGGGTCGTACTCTCCGAATGTTGTAGAGCATGACCATCCCCTCCGTCCACATGCATGCCTTGGATAATAAGTGATGGTGTGTATTGATGGTTAGGAATAGAGTGGGGTCCAATGGAACATAGTTTCACACTCCAATATCGTTTTCAAACTATATCATGCTGACCCGAACAAGCTGTGAAAGTGACTGCCCCCGCAGCATTGTTTTTCAACTTTAGTAGTTTTTTTATGTTATATATAATATATACGGCCATGTTTTCATGAATTTGATTTTATAATATTGAAGCCCATTCAAAACCATACGGGACTGGATACGGAAGTAAAGCGGGGGGGTCATCACTTTCACATCGTATTTCATTTTCACATTGTCCTTTCCAGAAAACTTACAGCAACTATAGAGGATGAATAACCAGGCCAGCTCAGTACAGCTTGTTTTGGCATGGCTCGGCTCAGTAGTGTGTGAGCACTCAGGTGGGGTTCCCTCCAGCTTTGGCACTGGCCTCAACTAGGAGGGAAATTCCTGAATCAAAAGAAAAACCATGCAAATTGCTCTGGGCGATAGCTATCTGTTAAGGAGAGGGATTATGGTAATATGAATTTAACAATGCACATAAATTGGTATTGAAGAGAGTGCTTTTGTTGGTGTAATTAGACTCCCCACGCCCTCTCACCCAGGATCTGCTCTAACACTCCAGACAAACAAACACAGATTAGCACCTCACCCCTCCACTGCAGACAAAGAATATAATAATCTCCACAGGAGCTCATTTATTTTCGGAGACTTTGTGCAGGTCGGAGGAGAGGAGAATTAGACTGTTTCTTACTGCTTTTGTCAATGTGATATGTCCCATCCTGTCCTATTAGTTGTCTGCACTGGTTGTTGTGTATTGTGTCATTGATTGTTGAGTAATTGTAGGTGTAAACCATATATTTATACAGTAGACTAAATATATGTTTGTGACTGGGTGTAGCCAGTGTTTTTTCATTTTTTGTCCAGTCATTCTCAAAATAACACCATCGTCTGTGTTTTAACTCTGACAGGGGTGCGTGATGCACTATTGGCAAAACATCCATCAATGCTTCCGACCGTCCCACGGTTACATAACTACATTACAATGAGCACGCGAATTGATCGCCCAGCGAGTGAGGTATTTTGGGAGACGTGAGACCACCCACCCTGCCCAAATGTTCTGTTCTTCTATAGACAACGGGTCCAGTTCAGCAATTCGGGTAGATGTTCATTAAAACAATAGAAGAGCGAGCAGTCGGGCATAGTTGATGCCAAGCCTCAAGAAGAGACATAACGTCACTATCCTCTCTAACCCACATGCGCAGTCAACGCCATTAGAGAAGGCTGGAGAAAGCATGAGCGCAGTAGGTGCAGGCCAAACGGGTCTCACCCTTAACAATAAACACGTACCGCAGAAATCAACCTTATTTGTTTTTACATAATGTCAAAGGCACATTTTTATTCAGTCCATTTCCCTGCTAACATTCCTCATACAAGCCTAAATCTGACGAAGCAATAGTGTAGTTTACAAATAACTCGTGTCTTATTAAATATTAAATAGACGTGTGCCATTTAATTTCAAACATCAAATTAATTGAATATATAAAAAACGATGCTTTCGGAAGGCCAACAAGACACAACATTCATTTTTCCTCGGTTAACCTAAAACAGTTGGCTGGTATCCAATAAGTAGCCTAAACAGTTGTTTTTCGTTATTTTTCATGAGGAAAAACATTTAATAATATGTCTTACCATATGTTGGTCTTAAATTGGTTATCTCAGTCATTTTGGGGTTCAAATGGCTGTGTTTTGTCAGAAAAAAAAAGATTAAAATAAAAAAAAACTCAAACCCACAGGTCTCTATTTTATTTCCATGAATGATCTTGTCCCTCCGCTTTTTCTTTAGGTCAGCCGGGCGATGAGGCGACGATGTTTGACAGTGGTATTTTTCTCAGTCCGAAATTATTGTTTTGATTCTGTGGCTTCTCAATTATGCGCTCCGGATGGCGTTTGCTTCCTCCCACTCCTGTTTCGACCTCAAATCGGATGCGGCTGCTGAGCAGCACTACAACAACCGGCTTTGGACCCCCCCCACCCCCCCTCAAATCGGATGCGGCTGCTGAGCGGCACTACTACAAACAGCTTTGGACCACCCCCCAACGGTGAGTCTATGGGAGATTCTCAATTGATTCTCTTAATTCCTCGCGTCCCCTCTTCTCGCCTCTTTCTCAAAACCCATTGGATGAGAAAGTTAGCGGTCCCGCCCCTACAACCTTCTCATCCAATCATATCGCCCTTCGCTACCAAGAATTGGCGAATGAGAACAAAGCAGTGGAATTGGCCAATGGGGATAGTGCTAGGGCAGGACACAGAAGATAACAAACTGTCCTTTTCCTTTTTGCACTAGTGAATTACAACTGTTTTTCACAGCAGAGCAACCACCTTGGAGAAAATCAATGGATGTTGATGTACTCTTATTTTTAACCCCTACAGATGTCAGATCTTAACTTGATCACTCTTTTGTCTGGGAGAATTTTGCTGTTGCATCAGGAAATTCAAACGATTCTATTGAGCCTTAAAATGAGCAGTTCTCTTTCTCTCCAGGCTGGGGCAGTAGAGTCATTGGTATCAGGCCTGCTATCAAAATAATATTCTCTCTCGCTCACTCAAACACTAGGCCTAGGTCCTATTACCGCAACATTCAAATGTACAAAAATGTATCTGACATGCAGCCATACACGTCAACAAGCATCATTTTCTATAGCTTAATAACACAAGATATATATTGTACTCCACTAGGCTATGACATACAAGCATGGAGTGTGTCCTAAGGTTATGAATGAACTGCCAAAATTGAATTCAATCGTAGCCTGGTGTGGTCTAGCGTTTAGGGCTGCATCCTTCAGCGTGCACATATAGACCTACTGTATCAGCGTGGGTTAGATTCCCGCTAATTAGGAATATAAACCCTGGATTGCTGATGCTACAGTGCCGTCAGAAAGTATTCACACCCCTTGATTTATTCCACATTCTGTGGTGTTACAAAGTGGGATTAAAATGTATTTCATTGTCTTTTTGGTCAATGATCTACACTAAATACTAGAAGTGGAAGAAAAATTCTAACATAAAAAAAATATATATATGAAAAATAAAACTCTAATATATCTTGATAAGATAAGTATTCAACCCCCTGAGTTAGAATCACCTTTGACAGCAATTACAGCTGTGAGTCTTTCTGGGTAAGTCTCTAAGAGCTTTGCACACCTGGATTGTACAATATTTGCACATTATTATTTAAAACATTCTTCAAGCTCTGTCAAGTTGGTTGTTGATCATTGCAAGGTAGCCATTTTCAAGTCTTGCCATAGATTTTCAAGCCGATTTAAGTCAAAACTGTAACTAGGCCATTCAGGAACATTCAATTTCGTCTTGGTAAGCAACTCCAGTGTATATTTGTCCTTCTGTTTTAGGTTATGAATTCATCTTTCAGCAGGACAATAGAAAGCAGACTGAACCAGGTTTTCCTCTAGGATTTTGCCTGCGCTTAGCTCCATTCCGTTTCTTTTTTATCCTGAAAAACTCCCCAGTCCTTAATGATAGTATTTAGCATTTACTGGTAGATATTATAAATTGAAACGTCTTTCCTACCGGATACCGATTTCATTCTTCTGTGAGCTGCTCCATGCGACAACTAGTTGAGAGGTGCGTGCTCTTGCTGCCTGCAGATGATATTCAGCTGAAACTAGGCTAAACCTATGTGTGCTGCGCACATATGAATATATTTCACGTGCTTTGCGATTGTGTAGGCTACTCTGTGCATGATTTCTTTACTGTAATACATAATTAATAAGTTGTATACCTCCACTACACTACTTTGATATGCAACAGAAGGGATTAAGAAGTGAGTATAGGCAATGCCCACAGAAAAAAAGTGGGTATAGGGCGTATATCTGCGTATAGCCTCCACTATGCCACTGGCCCATTGTGTTTGACAAAAAGTGCACTCTCCAACATGAGTGCGCTGTTATTACGGTTGCTGTTCTTTCAGAATCACGAGCCTGTCACACACTGAAGGCCTAGGTCAAATAGGTTCGCCACTGTGCAAACATGTCTATAATAGATATTAAGACTGTTACAATTTTCCCCGTCTCCCCTTTACTAATAGTAAGAGCGCAACTCCAACAATTTCCCCCACTCTTCCCTACCAGCAAGTCAAGGAAAGTTGGACAAAGTTTGAGGATATTTTTCAATGAAAGTAAAGGACAGTAATGTTACGAGTAAAGTAGGAATCCCAGATTTCAATAGGTGATAAGATATTAATGTTTCAAGAAAGCAGTGTAGATATTTGGCCTGGTGAAGCGTTTTTATGACTGACTGAATGGAAGCTGGAATTATGAGTTTTTTTGCTCTGCTGGTCTCGGCTTGTCTCAGGAAGAAATTATGACTCCTCACTGTCCGAGACCGAGTCAAGACCAAGAAAAATGTATCTGACACCTAGACAAGAACGAGAAAATCAATATGTGGTCTCGAGACAGGACTCGAGTACTACAACACTCACTGCTAAAAACATAATTTCACTTTGACATTATGGGGTAATGTGTGTAGATCAGTGATACAAAATCTCAATGTATTTTATATTCAGGCTGTCACACTTTCTGAAGGCACTGCAGTTGAGGAACGCTCAACTCCGTTCTTTTATATCGAGGCAGAGTTGAGTATTGATAACCGGGGAGGAAATGGCGACTGTGCTTGAATCTGAAAGCACGGCAAGTGAAGTGTGTGACAATGAATGGTAAATAGTGAAATCAAACAATGGAAGAAAATGAGCAAAAGTTCTGGTAGAAGACCAATAATGCATTTCTTATTGGCATTTTTTGGACAAGGAACTTCATTTGGAAAATCAATTTGTAATATCGCAGACAGTGAAGAAAGCAGTGGGAAAGGTGGCTTCAATCAAGTTGACTAGATATGGCCTTGTTTGGTTAATTGTGTCAATAAAGCATGCACTGGATCTGGAAAAATTGTCCATGTCAGAAGTAACATTTATTGATCTTCGGAGCAGGGTGCCTGCCAAAGGAGTTATAGCTGGAGTCTCATTGGATAAATACTGATCAAAAATATAAACGCAACATGCATCAATTTAAAAGATTTTACTAAGTTACATTCATTAGGCCCTAATCTATGGATTTCACATGACTGGGCAGGGGTGCAGCCATGGGTGGGCCTGGAAGGTCATAGGCCCACCCACTTGGGAGCCAGGTCCACACACTGGGGAGCCAGGCCCAACCAATCATAATGAGTTTTTCCCCACAAAAGGGCATTATTACAGAGAGAAATACTCCTCAGCACCCCCACTCCCCCTCCTCAGACGATCCCGCAGTTGAAGAAGCCAGATGTGGAGGTCCTGGGCTGGCATGGTTACACGTGGTCTGTGGTTGTGAGGCCAGTTGATGGACTGCCAAATTCTCTAAAATGACGTTGGAGGCGGCTTATGGTCGAGAAAATAACATTACATTCTCTGGCAACAGCTCTGTTGGACATTCCTGCAGTCTGCATGCCAAATGCATGCTCCCTCAAAACTTGAGACATCTGTGGCATTGTGTTGTGTGACAAAACTGCACAGTTTAGAGTGGCCTTTTTATTGTCCCCAGCACAAGGTGCACCTGTGTAATGATCATGCTGTTTAATCAGCTTCTTGATATGCCACACCTGTCGGGTGGAAGGATTATCTTGGCAAAGGAGAAATGCTCACTAACAGGGATGTTGTCACGTCTCCTCCCGTTGCTCCCCTCCGGCGCTCTGATTCGCCGGTCTACTGAGCCACCGGTCTGAGCGCACCACCTCGGCAACACCGGAATGGAAACCCAACCCTTCCTCGCTCGGTTCAGGGTGGTGTTCGATCATCCCACGGAGGGAAAGGACAGGGGTGAGCGTCTCCTCCGTCTACAACAGGGAGAGGAGGCTGCATTCGAGTACACCCCGAGCTTTTGCACGGTGGCGGCATCTTCCGGCTGGAACGAGCATGCTCTGTGCACGGCCTTCAGGAGAGGCTTACGGGAGGACATCACGACAGAACTCGCATGTCGGGACGACGAGATGGACCTGGATACCCTCATCGCCACGTCCATTCGTCTTGACGACATGTTGAGAGAACACCCGGAGCCTCAACGCTCACTCCAAATGAGCTATGGAAGCTGCCCTGCCTCCGAGTCCTCACCCATGGAGGTGGGCAGCACACCCTACACCACCATGGACCACATATCTCCTGGCGTTTCCCTATCTAGGCGGTATGACTCCCGTCGCCGCTCCGTGAGTGTTCCGCCATCACCTGTCACCAAACCATTGTATTTAGTTCCCCTAACGGTGAATGGTTCTTCCTTCTTCTCTTCGCTTTCCACAGCAATGATAGATTCCGGATCAGCAGGGAACCTTATCAATAGGGAGCTGGTCTCTGAATGGGGGTTGCCCACCGTGCCACTGCCTTCTCCGCTAAACGTCACCTCGCTGGACAATAAACCACTTGGATCAGGCACTATTACGCATGTCACTCTGCCCATCACCATCACCATTCCCACACTACCGGAGCACCACGAGGAGATGTCCTTCCACATCGTCATGTCACCCCTTCACCGGATCGTCTTGGGATTGCCCTGGCTCAGACTACACAACCCCACCATCAATTGGATCACCAAGAGGATCACAGCCTGGTCCCCCTCATGCCAGAGGACCTGCCTGCCGGTGGTTTGTTGTTCCACGTCAGTGGAGAGTCCGGAGTCCGCCCTCCAGTCCAACATTCCATGTGAGTACGTAGATCTCTCCGATGTCTTCTCTGCCTCCAAGGCTAAGTGTCTCCCTCCTCACAGGCCCTTGGACTGCGCCATTGACCTGCTGGAGAGACAACACCCCCCGAAAAGTCGCGTTTACTCCCTCTCCATAGCGGAGACTGAGGCCATGGAGAACTATGTGGCGGAGACCCTGAAACAGGGGTTCATCAGACGCTCTACCTCTCCTGCCTCCGCCAGCTTCTTCTTCGTGCATTGACTACTGGGGGCTGAATGCAGTCACCACCAAGTACCGGTACCCCCTCCCTCTGGTTCCGTCGGCCATCGAGCAGCTGCGAGGGGCCCGGTACTTTACCAAGTTGTACCTGAGGAGTGCCTTCAACCTGATCCGAATCCGTGAAGGAGATGAGTGGAAGATGGCATTCAGCACTACCTCAGGCCACTATGAATACTGCGTCATGCACTACGGCCTCGCCAACGCACCTTCCATGTTCCAGTCCTTCGTCAATTACGTGTTCCGAGACATGCTGAGTAGACAGGTGGTGGTGTACATCAACGATATCCTGATCTAATCGGCTACGTTCGAGGAGCACGTAAGGGATGTCAGAGCGGTCCTACTCCGCCTCCAGGAACACAGCCTGTTGGTGAAGGGGGAGAAATACGAATTCCATCAACAGGCCATCTCCTTCCTGGGATACAGGATTAGTCCTCAAGGGGTGTTCATGGAAAGAGTAAAGACAGACGCCGTCAGGTCATGGCCAGTGCCCACCACCATCAAGGGCCTACAGCTTCCTGGGCTTCGCAAATTTCTACCGGCATTTCATCAGGTCCTTCAGCTCCATAGCCGCCCCGCTGACCTCACTCCTTAAGGGTGGACCTCAGAAGCTGGCCTGGAACCCTGAGGCTGACGCTGCCTTCGAGAGAATGAAGGAAAGGTTCACCACAGCGCCCCTCCTAAAACACCCAGATCCAGCTCGTCCTTTCATCCTGGAGGTGGAGGCATCTGAGGAGGGCGTGGGTGGAGTCCTCTCCCAGCAGCAAGGTAAGCCAGAGGAAATGTATCTCTGTGCCTTTTTCTCAAAAAAGCTTAACCCCGCAGAGAGGAACTATGGAGTTGGAGATAGGGAGCTGTTGGCGGTGGTTCTCGCTCTGGAGGAATGGAGACACTGGCTGGAGGGCGTAGTCCATCCATTCCGGATAATCACTGACCACCGGAATATGGAGCACATATGGGCAGCGAAACGGATGAACTCTCTTCAAGCCAGGTGGGCCCAATTTCTTACTTACTTTCAGTTTATTCTGTCCTACCACCCAGGATCCCAGAAGGTGAAAGCCGACGCAGTCTCCAGGATGCACCATACCGGAGAAAGGAAGGATCTAGGGGGTCCCATCCTGCCTCCGTCTCTCATCGTGGCACCTGTCGTTTGGGATGTGGACGAAGACATCCGCCTGGCGGGTCAGGAGGACCCAACGCCCCTCCAGGGCGCGTGTACAGGGTGGGAAAAAAAGTATTTGATCCCCTGCTGATTTTGTACGTTTGCCCACTGACAAAGAAATGATCAGTCTATAATTTTAATGGTAGGTTTATTTGAACAGTGAGAGACAGAATAACAACAAAAAAATCCAGAAAAACACGTTTCAAAAATATTATAAATTGATTTGCATTTTAATGAGGGAAATAAGTATTTGACCCCCTTCTCAATCAGAAAGATTTCTGGCTCCCAGATGTCTTTTATACAGGTAACGAGCTGAGATTAGGAGCACACTCTTAAAGGGAGTGCTCCTAATCTCAATTTGTTACCTGTATAAAAGACACCTGTCCACAGAAGCAATCAGATTCCAAACTCTCCACCATGGCCAAGACCAAAGATCTCTCCAGGGATGTCAGGGATAATAATAATATATATCAAATGCCATTTAGCAGACGCTTTTATCCAAAACGACTTACAGTCATACGTGCATACATTTTTTTGTGTATGGGTAAGATTGTGGACCTACACAAGGCTGGAATGGGCTACAAGACCATCTCCAAGCAGCTTGGTTAGAAGGTGACAACAGTTGGTGCGATTATTCGCAAATGGAAGAAACACAAAATAACTGTCAATCTCCCTCAGCCTGGGGCTCCATGCAAGATCTCACCTCGTGGAGTTGCAATGATCATGAGAACGGTGAGGAATCAGCCCAGAACTACACGGGAGGATCTTGTCAATGATCTCAAGGCAGCTGGGACCATAGTCACCAAGAAAACAATTGGTAACACACTACACCGTGAAGGACTGAAATCCTGCAGCGCCCGCAAGGTCCCCCTGCTCAAGAAAGCACATATACATGCCCGTCTGAAGTTTGCCAATGAACATCTGAATGATTCAGAGGAGAACTGGGTGAAAGTGTTGTGGTCAGATGAGACCAAAATGGAGCTCTATGGCATCAACTCAACTCGCGTGTTTAGAGGAGGAGGAATGCTGCCTATGACCCCAAGAACACCATCCCCACCATCAAACATGGAGGTGGAAACATTATGCTTTGGGGGTGTTTTTCTGCTAAGGGGACAGGACAACTTCACCGCATCAAAGGGACGATGGACGGGGCCATGTACCGTCAAATCTTGGGTGAGTACCTCCTTCCATCAGCCAGGGCATTAAAAATGGGTTGTGGATGGGTATTCCAGCATGACCATGATCCAAAACACACGGCCAAGGCAACAAAGGTGTGGCTGAAGAAGAAGCACATTAAGGTCCTGGAGTGGCCTAGCCAGTCTCCAGACCTTAATCCCATAGAGAATCTGTGGAGGGAGCTGAAGGTTAGAGTTGCCAAACGTCAGCCTCGAAACCTTAATGACTGATCTGCAAAGAGGAGTGGGACAAAATCCCTCCTGAGATGTGTGCAAACCTGGTGGCTAACTACAAGAAACGTCTGACCTCTGTGATTGCAACAAGGATTTTGCCACCAAGTACTAAGTCATGTTTTGCAGAGGGGTCAAATACTTATTTCCCTCATTAAAATGCAAATAATTTTATAACATTTTTGACATGCGTCTTTCTGGATTTTTTTGTTGTTATTCTGTCTCTCACTGTTCAAATAAACCTACCATTAAAATTATAGACCATTTCTTTTTCCCTAACTGTATAATGGCGTTCGCAACAATTGGATGTGCATTCCGCCATCTACTGTGCGTGTGGATAATAAAGATCCAAAAAGGAAAAACAATATGGGTAAAAATAAATAAAATATCATACAAACTATCAAGAAAGGAATTAACTAAACAAAATCAACCTGCTTTTCTGTTAAAAAAAAAATCATTCTAAATCAGGTCCCTACACAGGCTCAGTAAACTCCTGTGAGGGTGGGACATTTCCTAGCGACAAAAGTCCTTGCAGTGCTTCAAGTCTTGGAGCCCCAAAAACTTCTCGGCTGCAGATAATGATATCCAGCTTCTTGGACTTCTTAGACACTTGTGCTGTACAATTAATCACTGTGGCTATAAATGCCACAAAATCCACCTTCACAATGATTGTATCCAGATCACTCGATTGACTTAAAACACTAGCAACTCTTGCCCCTTCGACTCTCTTTACCGCCTCCACATAGGAGTTCCGATGCACAGCCCTGATCCTTAACACCTTGACCTCCTTCACCCTAACAGGGCACTCAAGGAAGTCAAGAGTATGATCCCCACCACAGTCGCAACATTTTCCATTCACAGATTCTTCAATACCATACTTCTCCCATCTGCAAATATTTGACACGTGATCATATCCTTTACAATTCCAACACCGTAATGGTTTGGACACAAATGCTCTCACCGCATACCTCACTTATCCAAGCTTCACATATTCAGGTAGAGTCTCCTCAAACAACAATAATATCGATAGGCTTTTCTCCTTCCTTCCATTTACTATATGGATCAGGTGACATACACTGACCACTCCTGGGATTTTCTGACTAAGGTACTCGTCAGCTATACTGAACAAAAATATAAACACAACATGTAAAGTGTTGGTCCCCTTTTTCATGAGCTGAAACAAAAGATCCCCGAAATTTGTGACGACTACTGAGGATACGAAGAGGCAGGACGCAGATGCAGGAATGAACAATGTAAAGGTTTACTTAACACTGAGCAAGAGAACAACAAAGAGCGATTACATGAAATGACACTAACAATCACACACAACACAACACTGAAAAGTCCAGGGCTGTATAGGGGTGGTGATGAGATGATGAGGTGCAGGTGTGCTGGAGGTGATTAGGGTGCGTTGGGTTTCCATTCCGGTGTTGCCGAGGTGGTGCGCTCAGACCAGTGGCTCAGTAGACCGGCGAATCAGAGCGCCGGAGGGGAGCAACGGGAGGAGACGTGACAGTACCCCCCCCCACCCCCCACCCAGACGCGCAGCTCCCACCGCAGGACGTTGCCAGCCAGGAGGACGACCCCGAGGACGAGGAGCGGGCCGGTCAGGGCGGGGACGGTGGAAGTACCAAATTAAGTTGTGGCCCAGAACATCCCCAGCCGGAACCCAGCTCCTCTCCTCAGGACCATACCCCTCCCAGTCAACCAAGTAACGGAGCCATCCCCCACGGAACCTGGAGTCCAGCAGGTCCCTCACCGCACATGCCAGACTCCCGTCAATGTCCAGGGGCGGGGGCGGGGGGGGGCGTACCCCAGGGGACGGCATCCACCAGAGAACCAGGAACTACCGGCCTGAGGAGAGACACATGAAAGGTGGGTGAGACACGGTAGTGAGGGGGAAGGAGCAGCCGGTACGATACCTCATTTATCCGCCGGAGGACCTTAAACGGCCCCACAAACCGGGGGCTCAGTTTCTTGCAGGGCAGGCGGAGAGGGAGGTTTTTAGTGGACAGCCAGACACGATCACCAGGCTGGAATACAGGGGCCTCACTGCGGTGGCGGCCGGCTTGGTCCTTCTGCCGACGAAAGGCCCTCTGGAGATGGACATGGGCGGCGTCCCAGACCTGTCCGGCCCTGCGGAACCACTCATCGACAGCGGACGCGTCGGTCTAGCTGGGTGTCCAAGGGGCCAGGGCCGGCTGGTACCGCAGGACGCACTGGAAGGGAGTGAGACCCGTGGAGGAGTGAACGAGGGACCGCCACCGCAGGGAAGAAACCTTGCCCCCTCACCCTGCTGGTCCTGACAGTGGCAACGAAGAAACCTCCCCAGCTCCTGGTTCATGCGCTCCACCTGCCCATTTGACTGAGGCCTATTCCCGGAAGTGAGGCTGGCCGTAGCCCCGATCTTCTCCAGGAAAGCCTTCCACACTCAGGAAGTGAATTGGGGGGCCACGGTCCGAGATGATGTCCTCCGGAAGTTCATAATGCTGGAAGACCTGTTGGAACAGGACTTCAGCGACCTGGAGAGCAGAAGGAAGACCAGTTAGTGGCAAAAAACGGCATGATTTGGAGAACCGATCTACAACCACCAGGACTGTGGTGAAGCCGTCAGAACGTGGGAGGTCGGTGACAAAGTCTATGGACAGGTGTGATCAAGGTCGCTGAGGCACTGGGAGAGGAACTAGTTTGCCTGCCGGGGCGTTCCAAGGTGTCTTCGTTGGGGCACATACGGAACAGGAGTTGATATAGCGGGAGACATCAGTAGCCAAGGTGGGCCACCAGTATTTTTGTGAGAGATAATGTAAGGTGCGTGTAATACAGGAGTGCCCTGCCGTAAGGGTGGTGTGCGCCCAGATCAGCAGGCGGTCACGGACCCTGGTGGGTACATACAGTGAGGGAAAAAAGTATTTGATCCCCTGCTGATTTTGTACGACAAATTCATGATCAGTCTATAATTTTAATGGTAGGTTTATTTGAACAGTGAGAGACAGAATAACAACAACAAAATCCAGAAAAACGCATGTCAAAAATGTTATAAAATTATTTGCATTTTAATGAGGGAAATAAGTATTTGACCCCTCTGCAAAACATGATTTAGTACTTGGTGGCAAAACCCTTGCAATCACAGAGGTCAGATGTTTCTTGTAGTTGGCCACCAGGTTTGCACACATCTCAGGAGGGATTTTGTCCCACTCCTCTTTGCAGATCTTCTCCAAGTCATTAATGTTTCGAGGCTGACGTTTGGCAACTCGAACCTTCAGCTCCCTTCACATATTCTCTATGGGATGAATGTCTGGAGACTGGCTAGGCCACTCCAGGACCTTAATGTGCTTCTTCTTGAGCCACTCCTTTGTTGCCTTGGCCATGTGTTTTGGGTCATTGTCATGCTGGAATACCCATCCACGACCCATTTTCAATGCTCTAGCTGAGGGAAGGAGGTTCTCACCCAAGATTTGACGGTACATGGCCCCGTCCATCGTCCCTTTGATGCGGTGAAGTTGTCCTGTCCCCTTAGCAGAAAAACACCCCCAAAGCATAATGTTTCCACCTCCATGTTTGACGGTGGGGATGGTGTTCTTGGGGTCATAGGCAGCATTCCTCCTCCTCGAAACACGAGTTGAGTTGATGCCAAAGAGCTAGATTTTGGTCTCATCTGACCACAACACTTTCACCCAGTTCTCCTCTGAATCATTCAGATGTTCATTGGCAAACTTCAGACGGGCATGTATATGTGCTTTCTTGAGCAGGGGGACCTTGCGGGCGCTGCAGGATTTCAGTCCTTCACAGCGTAGTGTGTTACCAATTGTTTTCTTGGTGACTATGGTCCCAGCTGCCGTGAGATCATTGACAAGATCCTCCCATGTAGTTCTGGGCTGATTCCTCACCGTTCTCATGATCATTGCAACTCCACGAGGTGAGATCTTGCATGGAGCCCCAGGCTGAGGGAGATTGACAGTTCTTTTGTGTTTCTTCCATTTGCGAATAATCGCACCAACTGTTGTCACCTTCTCACCAAGCTGCTTGGAGATGGTCTTGTAGCCCATTCCAGCCTTGTGTAGGTCTACAATCTTGTCCCTGACATCCTTGGAGAGCTCTTTGGTCTTGGCCATGGTGGAGACTTTGGAATTTGATTGATTGATTGCTTCTGTGGACAGGTGTCTTTTATACAGGTGTTCAAACTGAGATTAGGAGCACTCCCTTTAAGAGTGTGCTCCTAATCTCAGCTCGTTACCTGTATAAAAGACACCTGGGAGCCAGAAATCTTTCTGATTGAGAGGGGGTCAAATACTTATTTCCCTCATTAAAATGCAAATCAATTTATAACATTTTTGACATGCATTTTTCTGGATTTTTTTGTTTTTATTCTGTCTCTCACTGTTCAAATAAACCTACCATTAAAATTATAGACTGATCATTTCTTTGTCAGTGGGCAAACATACAAAATCAGCAGGGGATCAAATACTTTTTTCCCTCACTGTACCATAGAAGAAGTAGTAGTATTGATAACTGGTCTCCCGATTTGCTATCAACAACATTGAGTCAATATCAGTCGATACTTATAAATATGTACATTCTGAAAAGGCTTACCTGTACCTATGTTTGTCCTGTACAACTGCAGTCCTGGGTTCGTAGCCAGATGCGATCAGAGGTAAGTTGCACTTTAAATACCTTCTGCCTTTGTAATATTATATTTTTCTGGTATAAAATAAGTATTTCTCAGATATAATTATACTGTTGAAATTGTGTTTGAGGGGAAGTGCAAATCAAATGGCCAAGTAGTGCACTGTGGGGGCTGAAATTCTTACTTTTAATAAAAACTTTTATTGAATACAACCACCGACTTTTTCCTCATTTGTGTTATTCAACTAGCAGCCTTGACATACTAGCTAGCTACATAAGCTGAGATTCAATTTGCACAAACACGTTCGCGTTGAGTTGAGCAACACAAATGTGGAAAAAGTCGGTGGTTAAAAGTATGAATTTCAGCACCCCGCGGAAGGGCCGTAATTGTACAAGACAAACATAGATACAGGTAAACATTTTCAACTGATGGTGATTCAATGTTGTTGCTAGCAAATCGCGCGACCAGTTATTAATACTCAACTCTATATAAAATAACAGAGTTGAGTGGTCCTCAGCTAACACGAATGAGAAAGCAATGGAGTGGGAGGATGCTGGGCTGGACTGACCGGTTGACCTAGCTAACTTTAACTAACTACATGGTTTACACTGCAGCTAGCTAGCTTAGCCAGTTTATCCAGTGGCAAACTAATGTGATAGCTAGTTAACTATTGCCAAACACATCTGATTAATCTGGTCATTCTTTATGCCAATGACAAGGTGGCTATTTAGCCAACAAGCAGAGATCATATGGGGAGCTAAAAACAGGAGATTCAACTTTGTCAGATTCTGGGTTAGCCAAAGCTAGTTAGCTACCTAGCCATTTGATTTGCACTCACCCTCAAACACATTTTCAACAGCAAAATTGTATCTGAGAAATACTTATCTTACTCTAGAAATATGATATTACAAAGGCAGAAGGTTATTAAAGTGCAACTTACCTCTGATCACGTCTGGCTATGAACCCACAAACAAAAATGTCCTCAGGAGTGATGATGTGCACTTCACTTCAAGAGCCGTGGTGGAGATACGGAGTTCGACAGACAACTTTGAGAGCCAATGGACTTAAGAGTTTTGATGACAAGTTATTTTGAATACATTTAATAGGTCAAGGGGTCGTGAAATGTTCATACAGACGTAATGGGGAAACAATAGTATCGATTCATGTACAAAAAAACTAACACCAAATTTGGAGTTATGTTTTCATCCAACAATGACGATATAATAATATAAATCTATGTAACTGAAGTGATTTGTAAAACATATCGGAGTAAAAAGTAAGTTAGTTCCTTCAGAAATTACTTGAGTAAGAGTACAAGTACAGCCCATGTTGACTCTGGCAGCTGTAACCGTTGTACCACAGGCACTGACGCACCAATAAGTTATTTGGCTTATTGCTTGCCTTGAACATAAAATCAAACAATTGATAAAATAAAGTTTTTCCCTAACAAAGTATACATCAACCCCCTACAAATATAAGACTTCACACAAGACGTGCAGGCGTAGCCTAGGATACTTGAACTGACGCCCAATGGACCTAAAGTCCAAGTTATTGGATAGCACAGATTATCCATTATATTGAGCAGATACTCAAGTGGCCACTCTAACAATGAAAATAAATGTCTTAAAAATGGAAGTCAGGAGGCAAGATCAGGTGGGACCATTCTAGTCAATGAGAGTGCAGATACACGTGTGAACAACTCTGATATCTGTAAGTCGCTCTGGATAAGAGCGTCTGCTAAATGACTAAAATGTAAATGTAAATATAAAGTGGGTTTATCACGTGTCTATTACAAAACTTCTATTCGATCAAATAAGCCACACGTACCAAATATTGTTAACCAAATTCGACACCCTCCTTACAAAAACTCCTCGCTTGGTGAGCGGAAAAAATTAAATGTGCCACCTGCTTGACAAGACAGATTTTGGGCCCAGTTATTCCTCTCGCTTCGCCTCTGTGTTCTGTGTATAGCCTACAAACACCGCTTCCAGCTGCCCCCTGGTGGCGATTATGAATATTTAATATTCATTAAACTCCTCCTGCTGCAGGATTATTATCCTCCTGCAACGAAAGGGGTCAAATTAAGATCCAACATCTGTAAATCTAAGCCTCTAGATGGCGATATCTACTAAACTAACATATGGAATTGTTTTAATTTGGTCATAAGATGGACCATTTAGCTATTTACTTTTGAGTTTTAGGACCCGTGTAGTTACCCCCACAAAGAATATTTGATGAAACATTGAATTAGGCCATACTCTTATTAGTCCATAGAAACACATTGAATAATACATTCATCTATGGCAAAAAAGGAAGTATGGTTTGAGGTGTCTGAAATGAATCAAGATTTTTACATCACAGTCACAGATAAGCTTCTCACGATACCTGTGAAAATTGTGGGTGTTGTAGAGCCAAACGGAGAATGGAGACTCAACAGACGTTTTCGTGAGAAGACAGATTTTTGGGATGTCTTCTGGTCTGATAAACACCACTGTAGTTCTACCTCCTTCCACCGCAGATGCAGAAGGCCGACATCCACCCATTCCATTCACTGCAATAAAATACACTTTATATTAATTTGGTGTTGGCTTTAGAGAAAAAAAATTGTGCCAAAGTAAAAGTGGGGTTGGGAGTACTTAGTAGGGTCTGTAGAATATATATATGGTGTTATTTCATGGGGGACTGAATAGTATTGAGTGTTGCTCGCCTTTTACTCCACCCACTCCATTGACTTCAATTCAAATCACTGAATATGAATTACATATTGGCTTATAGACAGGGTTGGGGAGTAACTGATTACACTAATTAATCAGTTACTTGTAATCTGATTACCAAAAAATCAGTTACGTTACCAGCAAAAAATATTGTAATCAGATTAGATACTTTTGAAAAACTTTATTTACTTCTTGGATTACTTTTAAATTCAGAAAGGATGTTTGTGGGGAAAAAACTACATTATGACACCTTTCTGTTTTCTCAATTACATTAAATTCAGCATTGAAAAATGCAAGTTTAAGTTTGTTCCACCTGAGCAAGTCTGACCACAAGTCAGAGACCACTATGAAGACTAAATGTGTTTGATGGATCCTGTTTGTCTTATTCTTTTTTATTATTAATTTATTTACCCCCTTTTTCTCCCCAATTTCGATCTTGTCTCAACGCTGCAACTCCCCAACTGGCTCGGGAGGTGAAGGCCGAGTCATGCGTCCTCCGAAACATGACCTGCCAAACCACGCTTCTTAACACCTGCCCGCTTAACCCAGAAGCACCAATGTGTCAGAGGAAACACTGTTCACCCCTGGGCGCCCAGCCTGCCACAAGGAGTCGTTAGTGTGCGATGAGCCAAGTAAAGCCCCCCCCACCAGCCAAACCCTCCCCTAACCCAGGTAACGTTGGGCCAATTGTGCAGCCGCCCTAAGGGACTCCCGATCACGGCCAGTTGTGATACAGCCCGGGATCAAACCCGGTTCTGTAGTGACGCCTCTAGCAGTGCCTTAGACCGCTGCACCACTCGGGAGGCCCTTTGTTTGTCTTATTCTAAAGCCTATTAAGGGGAAAGTAATCCGAAAGTAACTGAAAGTACAGGTAACTATAACTATAATGGATTACATTTAGAAAATAACCTACCCAACCCTGCTTATAGAGAAAAAACTATTATTTGTGCCGATGTAAAAGTGGGGTTGGGAGTACTCAGCAGGGTCTGTAGAATCTGATTGTCATTTAATGGGGAACTGTGGTCTAAATACCCAGCAGCACTTTCTTCTCTACCCCCTCCATGCACTGCAATGCACTGATTACACTGTATTTGAAACCACAAAGACATTTTGGGCTGTAGATAAAATTAATGTGGGTCTGAAATTAATAAAAATTAAGAACAGTGGTGAAAAAGTACTAAATTGTGATACTTGAGTAAAAGCAAAAAGTAAAAGTAAATGCTATACATCAAATTACATACATTAAGCAAACCAGATTGTTTATTATAAATTAAATATACAGACCGCCAGGGGCACACTCCAACACTCAGACATGATTTACAAGTGCAGTATTTGTGTTTATTGAGTCCACCAGATCAGAGGCAGTAGCGATGACAACGCATTATACTGATAGGTGCATGATTTGGACCATATTGCTGTCTGGCTTGAGCATTCGAAATGTAAGGACTTTTGGTGTCAGGGAAATCTATGGTAGTAAAAAGTACATGTTTTCTTTAGGAATGTCGTGGAGTAAAGTAAAGTAAAGCATAAGTTGTCAAACATATAAATAGTAGAGTAAATTACAGATACCCCAAAAAATTACTTAAGTAGTAGTTCAAAGTATTTTTACTTTACACCACTGCTGAGGACACACGGACACACACGTGTAACAGTATTGCTTCTGTCCCTCTCCCTCGAAGCACCGTTACCCGTCGCCCCACAAAAGCCGGTGCCCTTGCAGAGCAAAGGAAACAACTACTTCAAGGTCTCAGAGCGAGTGACGTCACCGATTGAAACGCTACTAGTGCGCACCGCTAACTAGCTAGCCATTTCACACCGGTTACACATGCACACACACAACAAGCGTGTGTGTATTACTGTGAGGTAGTAACAGCTGAGCATTGGTATTGTGATTTATGTTTATTTGTTCAGAATTTATATTGGTTACCATGGGATTAATACTGGTATGCAGAATAACAACTTTTGCTCCACAGCGCTGCACATCCATCCCCATACAAATGAAAAATGTTATGAATGCAAAACTGGTCAATAAAACACAAATTAGTAGACGTGAGTGTGGTTGTGTGTTTCGCGATGAACAGGACAAACTGGACTTAAACTTTATATTTCTGCAGTGTAGCGAATCCTTGATTGGGCTGAATAAAAACATCTGAGACACACACCAGGGTTGAATTAAGAATGCCTCATAAATTCCAATTCAATTCTTGAATTTTAATTGTAGTGAACAGGTTAAAGAATTGCGATTTGAATTAAAAGGAAATATAATTGAATTCAGTGAAATTCAATGAAATTCAAATACCTCTTCTATTATAATAGGTGTAGTCTATAAAAAATATATACATCTTGTACATAAAACGTCATTATTTACAGTACATGTATATACAATATTGTCAGAAACAATTGATTTTCAGGACAAACGCTTAAAATGAATGATCAAGGAAAATAAACCTGTATGTGAATATTCTAAGCTATTATATTTCATTATTCACTTACATTTAGTTCAATATGGGGAAAATACTCAATATCCCAGAATACAATAGTTTAACCCTCAAGCTGACCCTGAGGCCTCCAAAAAGATGCCAAACAAATGACATGGTTGGTGGAAATATAATTGGCTAGTCTAATGCCGCGTTCACGTGCTATCGGTGTTAAAGGGAGCTCTTAGTTCCCAGTGGGAAACCCTCCAATTCGGAATTACAAGTGGGAGACAGACAAAATGTTGTTACCCAAGTTGCCGAGTTGTGACGTTTCACCACTGACCTTTTACCTTCAACCAAAGGATGACAACAAATCAGTTTTTGACAATTACAACCTTATAATTATGGAGAATGTAGATAGTTTGACCATATATAATAATAATATGACATTTAGCAGACGCTTTTATCCAAAGCGACTTACATACATTGCATTAATTTTTTTTGTGTATGGGTGGTCCCGTGGATCGAACCCTCTACCTTGGCGTTACAAGCGCCGTGCTCTACAAGCTGAGCTACAGAGGACCATGTTAAGCAAGCTAGCTAACTTTACTATTAGCAATGTTAGCTAGCTTATCAAGCTAGCTAAAATCTTATTGATTGAAAAACATTTCTGACTTCAAAGGCACGTGAACACATTCATGTCGGACTTGCTGTCTTCCCTTTTCCTAGTTTCCCATTTCCCACGAGCGCTTGAAGCCACACTAAGGTTAAAATAGTATATGAACATTGTTTCCAGAGAATAGTGATATATTCTTATCTGGAAGTGTGATCTGTCAGATTCATTAAAAAATATGTTCTATGACAGTTGAATTTCTTTGAATTGCACTAAATCACAGATTATCCATTATACTGACCAGATACTCAAGCGGCCGCTCTAACAATGAAAATAAATGCCTTAAAAAATGCAAGGCAGTCGGGAGGAGGCAAGAGCAGGTGGGACCATTCTAGCCAATGAGAGGGCAGATATGCGCGTGAACAACAGGCACAACTCCGATATAAAGTGTTTTTTCTCAAAGTTGCCAGGATGTCAAATGTCCTACTTATATCAGTACACTCGTAACAACTTAATCATTAGGAAACTTCTATTCGATCAAATAAGCCACACGTAGCAAATAAACCATTCCATTTTTTGTTGACCAAATATGACACTCATTGACCTGCAAAAAAAAAAAAGTCCTGGCTTGGTGAGCGAACAAAAACTAACAACCACCACCTGCTGGAGAAGACAGATGTTGGGCCCAGTTATCCCTCTCGCTTTGCCTGTTCCTCTTTGACTGAATTAAATTCCACTTCCTGTCACTCAAACTCAAATTCTACATCCTGTGGGGTGTGGCATTTTAAATTTGAATTTCAACTCATGAGTTGAATGAGAGTCATTTCCAAAATGCAATATTAAGCCCAACCCTGACACACACACACAGGGAGCATCACAATTGCATACTCCATGTCCTCGCTCCCTTCTCAAAATCCATTGGAGGAGAAGGTCAGAGGGGCAGGACCTCTGGCTTTCTCATCCAATGGGTTTTGTGAAGGACGCGAGGCGAGAGAGGACGCGAGGAGTATGCAATTGAGATTTGGTCAGTGCTAATTGGGATCCTAAGGACGTTCATACCCTAAACCCTAACCATTTAAAATGTCAACTTCAATGGGGGGTAGGGACGTCCCAAGGACCCCGGATAGCACAGACCATTGAGATTCTCCCACAGACACACCTCTCTTCCTTTCCCCTCCCTGATGGACAGATAGTGTAGTTGTCGCGCTTTCATTCAGTCTGTGACCTGTTGTAACAATGTGTTACCTGGTAATATTCATTCTCCTCTGCTCCGGAACTCTCCTGTCTATTACACTCATAGACTACTACCAACACCAAAGGTACGTTTGTAATGCTGTGTGTGTGTTTCAACCCAAAAAGTCAATTTAATAATGTATTGTGCTTTTATGTTTTTGGACAGACATCGGTTAATTGATAATTGACAGCCCTCCCATCCATTTGGCCTGCTAATTATGTGCAGGTGATTAAAGGTGTGGGAGAGGCACATGGGGAAGATCTCAATTGCATACTCCTAGTGTCCTCTCTTCTCCTGCTCAAAACCCATTGGAAGAGAAGGTCAGGGGGCAGGAACCTCTGGCTTTCTCATCCAATGGATTTTGAGGAAGAGACGAGGACACGAGGAGTATGCAATTAGATCTTACCAACTAACAATTTTAGGGAGAGAGAATTTTTATTACGTTATCCGTAATGTTCCCTTGATGTTTGAGTGTCCAGTGTTCCATTAGTTAGGGGAAAATTCCATGTATGTTAGCAAAAACTTAATGAGAACCTATTTAGCATGTTTGCCATTAGTTAAGAGAACATTCCGTTAATGTCAAAAATAACTTACCCAGAAAGTGGTTACCATGTTCTCAAAATATCCAATATTAAGGTTCTAGACACGTTTCATGGAACGTTGCAAGAACATTAATGTGTCCAGTTTTCTGATGGTTAGGAGAATATTCCATCAACGTCCCACCAAACATACACAGAACATGATTGCCATGTTCTCAGAATATAAGATATGAATGTGCTAGACACGTTTCATGACCGGGAGACCCATGGGGCGGCGCACAATTGGCCCAGCGTCGTCCAGGGTAGGGGAGGGAATGGCCGGCAGGAGAAGTAGCTCAGTTGGTAGAGCATGGCGTTTGCAATGCCAGGGTTGTGGGTTCGATAAAATAATGTATGCGCTAACTGTAAGTCGCTCTGAATAAGAGCGTCTGCTAAATGACTAAAATGTAAAATGTAAATGTAATGAAACGTTGCGGGAACATTTCTGTGTATCAGTTGTCAAAATGTCACCTGATGGTCCCGAAGAAACATTCTCCCCCTCCAGAGTTTTTTAAAATTACACATCACGACTTGTTACAGAGCCCATCAAGGCCCTGATTGGTGAACCACTGATCCATTCACAGTTCTTTGTCTGTTGGCAAGGTTAGGGAAAACACACAGTGCTTTTAACATAGTGTTTTCAACTTACATATTTGACATACATGATTACATTGTGCATGTTCATTTATACAGTCGTTATTATTCAGCATGTCCTCACCAGGAATTTCAACTCGCTCTGAAAAAGATCTGATGTAATTGGTCAAAAGACCAGGTGCGTTTCTAGGATTTGAAGACATTGTGGGCTTAGCCCAATGCCAGTAGGGGGGTCTGGGGGCCTCCTACCCCGGCAAAAAAAAAAAAGAATTTCAACAGCTAAATGCATGAATTTGGTGCACTTTGAGATGAACACTGAGAGAGTAGATCTTTTTCAGGTAACTTGCACTTTCCACAGCACACACTTCCAGTACTCAATTACAGTAACTACTGTGGGTCTCTCTACTCTGGAACACATATCTACAGTAGAGGTCTTCACGGATCCACCTGTACCTGAATACCCAATTCGGGACCCAAGCGGGTCCATATCCAGAATTCTAAATAATGTCAAGGGTCTGGGTCAGATCTGATATGATGGTCTCGGATATATGTAATTTTAACTGACTTGTCCAGAACGGCCTGCACAGATCCGAACATGACTGCTGCAGTAGAGAGAGATATTTTAGAATTTATGCTGCTGCTCTTGCTTTTCACAAGAGGGAGAGACCAATCATAAGTCATCAAAGCGGCAATAGGCTACAGTCATAGAGCCTCACTGTGTGGCAAAAGTTAGGAGATATCAAATCAATGGAAGATGGAATTAAAATGATGGAGTTAAATGAGAAGGATAGAATACAACGACCAAGAGCCAACAGGTAGGCTGCTGCTTAATATTCTGAATGGAGATGTCGTTATTTGTAACTGTAGGATGAGAGTGCATGCACTGCAGCCTCAATTAGCCTAGCTAGCTAATGTTAGCTAGCTTGACTAGCTTCTCCCGGTTTGATGCAGTCAAGACAGGTATTACGTAATCATTTTTGATGATAAATAACCTAGCTATGACAGCTAATATTCTACTATTGCGCAAGTCGGCTTTGTTGGTTGCTGTCTCTGGTCTCTCCCTCTCTGCTCCCCATTTCACTCGTTCACAGTATGGCCCCTCCCCCGCCCACTAGAGCGGCACCTCAACCTCCCTCTCGCACTTTGTCAGCTCTGGTTAATAAAGTAGCTTAAAAAATGACTTTTCTGCTGCTTCCCTCACTCGGATCAGATCGGACCGGGTCTGGATCCGACCAGGTCTATACGGAACGGGTCTAGTTGTCCTCAGGTCCGTTCGGAACAGGTCTCTATTAAAAAAGCTTGTTTATGCATATTGGGTCCGGGTGGGAAGGCCCCAGGTCCCTTTCCAACTATTTGGACCTGTAAAGACCTCTAATTCACACTGTATTGCCAAAAACCTCCACACCACCCAACAACTTCAAACAGACTCTGACCTGTCCAATGAGACAAACTGATTAAAGGATCCAACAGCACCCAAACACTCTCTCTCTCTCTCTCACTCACACACACACTGTGCAGTAATTAGAATCCATAGAGCAGCTTTAAGTTATATTCTACTGTGTGCTCACCCTTCCTCTGCCTCTCTCCATCATCTCTCTTGTCTACCCCCCCCCCCCATGTTTTACCTTTTTACTGTATTTCACCTGTTTATAATTTGTGCAAATAAATACAACTAATTAGTCTATAGAGCAGCTTCAAGTCATACAGTCTACTGTGTGCTCAACCCACCTCTTCTATCTCTCCCCGTCTGCCCTCTTTTTACTTTCTTTGTGTGTTTGTTGCCGTCTCAGGTTCTTGTCTCCTTTTTCTATCCTCTTCTGTTATATTCTGTTCTTATTGTGTCACTCTCCATCTTATCCTATTATTCTGTTGCTGTCTCTGTGTTTTGTCTGGTGTGTCTCTCTCCATCACTTATTATTCTGTTGCGGTCTCTGTTTCTTGACTGGTGTGTCTCCATCATATCCTCCTATTCTGTTGCTGTCTCTGTCTTGTCGGGTGTCTCTCTACATGATCTACTCTTCTGTTGCTGTCTCTGTCTTGTCTGGTGTCTCACTACATGATCTACTCTTCTGTTGCTGTCTCTGTCTTGTCTGGTTTCTCTCCATCATATCCTCCTATTCTGTTGTCTCTGTCTGGTGTCTCTCTACGTGATCTACTCTTCTGTTGCTGCCTCTGTGTCTTGTCTGGTGTGTCTCTTTGCAATCTAAAACAGTCAAGGGGATGCTGGGGTTGCATAACTTGTTTTGGGCCTTTGTCTGAGTGACCTAAATCATCAACTTCCCTACCAGTTGCCCCTGGCAGCTGCTGTTCTAAGTGCTCCACTGGCCTGCTGTTCTCATCTGTCCTCCTCCTTGGCTCATATGCAAGGTAGCAAGGTAGCAAGGCAACATGTCATTAGTTGGTTTTAAAGGGTGATTGAACTTCCTGATTTGGCATCGTCTTTAGATTTGGTTTATTGAGAAATGCTAGCGGCCATGACTGAATTCAAATGTGAGTTGGTTTCGGGGTGTGGTTTGATGTGAGTGTCTCGTGTGTGGGTGTGTGTTCGCAGGTGGGAAGAGTCAGCCAAATTATTTCAACAATACGTTTTAGCCGGCTGGTGTGCGACCAGACTTTTAATTTGGATGGCCTATCTCGGGGGCTAGTTAGGGGACAAAAATAAATTATACAATGTAAAAGAGATACTATTTTCATGTTGCACACCTTTTAGTTTTCTCATTAAATGCTTTCAATATTTGTATATTAATTTCTACAATTTAGAGTTGGTTGGAGGTTTTTAAGTCATTGAAATTTGGAGCTATTGGAATTTTATCACATTGTCCCGTACATTGTTTAATTTACAGATGGTCCCTAACTAGCCCCATAGGGATATCCAAAGTCAACCCAAATGTACCACATGCATTACAATCGGTTCACGTGCAGCTGCACTTTGAATTGATGATATCTTGTGTGCTGCCAGCTGTGGACATGTGGGTAGGACTGAAATTAACCCAACCTTAATTTACATTGTGATGCAATCACGACCACAAGTCTCACAAAACTCAGTGTTTGACGAGACTGACCTCATGACAAATGTATCCTTTGTAGTCAATTTTGACAGTAGAATAAATGTTTCTGACTCTTATCAATGCCACGGGCTGTTTTCTAAATGGGAAGTTGTTTTTTAGGGGTAGTTGCTCTTTAAAGTTACTGTATACAGGCACGACCAGGGCAACTCAACTGTAAAGAAAAATTCAGATGTCCGCATAACCGAGCAACACAACTCCAAACATGATAGATAAGAAGCTACATAGCCCCTAGGCTATATGAATATAAAGAGACATGAGCCAAAACATTTTACCTGTAGAATGGAATAAGACCGTGACCAGATTTCTATCCAACCTTTTTATGCCTTTTCTGTCTGGCTTCCCCTTTTCTGGCTGCCCTCCCCCTTCACTTCTAAATTCAAGTTTGTTTACTTGTCATATACACATGATATACAGTGCATTCGGAAAGTATACAGACCCCATCCCTTTTTTCACATTTTGCTACGTTACAGCCTTACTCTAAAATTGATTAAATTAAACGTTTTTCTCAACAATCTACACACAATACCCCATAATGACGAAGTGAAAACAGGTTTTTAGAAATGTTTGCACATTTATTAAAAATAAAAAAACATACCTTATTTAGATAAGTATTCAGACCCTTTGCTATGAGACTCAACATTGTGCTCAGGTGCATCCTGTTTCCATTGAGATGTTTCTACAACTTGATTGGAGTCTACCTGTGGTAAATTCAATTAATTGGACATTATTTGGAAAGGCACACACCTGTCTATATAGGGTCCCACAGTTGACAGTGCATGTCAGAGCCAAAACAAAGCCATGAGGTGAAAGGAATTGTCCGTAGAGCTCCGAGACAGGATTGTGTCGAGGCACAGATCTGGGGAGGGTCCGAAAAAATTTCTGTAGCGTTCAAGGTCCCCAAGAACACAGTGGCCTCCATCATTCTTAAATGGAAGAAGTTTGAAACCACCAAGACTTCCTAGAGCTGGACCCCCGGCCAAACTGTGCAATCGAGGGAAAAGGGCCTTGGTCAGGGAGGTGACCAAGAACCCACTGGTCACTTTGACAGAGCTCCAGAGTTCCTCTGTGGAGATGGGAGAACCTTCCAGAAGGACAACCATCTCTGCAGCACTCCACCAATCAGGCCTTTATGGTAGAGTGGCCAGACGGAAGCCACTCCTCAGTAAAAGGCAGATGATAGCCCGCATGGAGATTGCCAAAAGGCACCTAAAGGACTCTCAGACCATGAGAAACAAGATTCTCTGGTCTGATGAAACCAAGATTGAACTCTTTGGCCTGAATGCCAAGCGTCACGTCTGGAGGAAACCTGGCACCATCCCTAGGTGAAGCATGGTGGTGGCAGCGTCATGCTGTGGGGATGGTTTTCAGCTGCAGGGACTGGGAGTCTAGTCAGGATCGAGGGAAAGATGAATGGAGCAAAGTACAGAGAGTTCCTTGACGAAAACCTGCTCCAGAGCGCTCAGGACCTCAGAATGGGGCAAAGGTTCACCTTCCAACAGGACAACGACCCTAAGCACACAGCCAAGACAACGCAGGAGTGGCTTCGGGACAAGTCTCTGAATGACCTTGAGTGGCCCAGCCAGAGCCCGGACTTGAACCCTGTCGAACATCTCTGCAGAGACCTGAAAATAGCTGTGCAGCAACGCTCCCCATTCAACCTGACAGAGCTTGAGAGGATCTGCAGAGAAGAAAGGGAGAAACTCCCCAGATACAGGTGTGACAAGCTTGTAGCGTCATACCAAAGAAGACGCAAGGCTGTAATCTTTGCCAAAGGTGCTTCTACAAAGTACTGAGTAAAGGGTCTGAATACTTCTGTAAATGTGATATTTCTGTTTTTATTTTTAATACATTTTCAAAAATTTCTAAACCTGTTTTTGCTTTGTCATTTTGGGGTATTGTGTATTGATGAGAAAAAACATTTAATCAATTTTAGAATAAGGCTGTAAAGTAACAAAATGTGGAGAAAGTCAAGGGGTCTGAACTTTCCGAATGCACTGTACATGGAGTACACAGTGCAATGAAATGCTTAATTGCAGGTTAACCTGTTGACATGCAACACCAATAGAACAAGTAAGTAGCTAAGTGAAAAAAATGAGTTGTATTTGTTTTCATATATATCAATTTTTTACAAATAGTTACATAGCCTATATGATAATAACAGTCATGAGCCAAGCATGTTTACCTGTAGAATGCAATAGGTTATAAGCCCTCTATGATTAATTTCATTTTGTCAGTTCTACCGCCTCAACATTACCAATTTTTAAACAGGGTTAAATGTCTAGTTGTAGTAAAGTTCAGCTTCCTTCCACAGGGGGGCACTGTGTCACTGTCAGAAGATTGACTGAAGCACATCAAATCAAATCAAATTTTATTGGTCACATGCGCCGAATACAACAGGTGCAGACATTACAGTGAAATGCTTACTTACAGCCCTTAACCAACAGTGCATTTATTTTTTACAAAAAAAGTAAAAATAAAACAACAACAAAAAAAGTGTTGAGAAAAAAAAGAGCAGAAGTAAAATAAAGTGACAGTAGGGAGGCTATATATACAGGGGGGTACCGGCTAGTTGAGGTAGTTGAGGTAATATGTACATGTGGGTAGAGTTAAAGTGACTATGCATAAATGATTAACAGAGTAGCAGCAGCGTAAAAAGGATGGGGTGGGGGGGCAGTGCAAATAGTCCGGGTAGCCATGATTAGCTGTTCAGGAGTCTTATGGCTTGGGGGTAGAAGCTGTTGAGAAGTCTTTTGGACCTAGACTTGGCACTCCGGTACCGCTTGCCATGCGGTAGCAGAGAGAACAGTCTATGACTAGGGTGGCTGGAGTCTTTGACAATTTTGAGGGCCTTCCTCTGACACCGCCTGGTATAGAGGTCCTGGATGGCAGGAAGCTTGGCCCCAGTGATGTATTGGGCCGTACGCACTACCCTCTGTAGTGCCTTGCGGTCGGAGGCCAAGCAGTTGCCATACCAGGCGGTGATGCAACCAGTCAGGATGCTCTCGATGGTGCAGCTGTAGAATTTTTTGAGGATCTGAGGACCCATGCCAAATCTTTTCAGTCTCCTGAGGGGGAATAGGCTTTGTCGTGCCCTCTTCACGACTGTCTTGGTGTGTTTGTACCATGATAGTTAGTTGGTGATGTGGACACCAAGGAACTTGAAGCTCTCAACCTGTTCCACTACAGCCCCGTCGATGAGAATGGGGGCGTGCTCAGTCCTCTTTTTTTTCCTGTAGTCCACAATCAAGTGGTCGTCTGTAGCTCAATTGGTAGAGCATGGCGCTTGTAACGCCAGGGTAGTGGGTTCGATCCCCGGGACCACCCATACGTAAAAATGTATGCACACTTGACTGTAAGTCACTTTGGATAAAAGCGTCAGCTAAATGGCATTATTTATTATTATCAGCCTTTCAAAGCACTTCATGGCTACAGACGTCAGTGCTACGGGTCGGTAGTCATTTGGGCAGGTTATCTTAGAGTCCTTGGGCACGGGGACTATGGTGGTCTGCTTGAAACATGTTGGTATTACAGACTCAGTCAGGGACATGTTGAAAATGTCAGTGAAGACACTTGCCAGTTGGTCAGCACATGCTCGGAGTACACGTCCTGGTAATCCGTCTGGCCCTGCGGCCTTGTGAATGTTGACCTGCTTAAAAGTCTTACTCACATCGGCTACGGAGAGCGTGATCACGTAGTCATCCGGAACAGCTGGTGCTCTCATGCATGCTTCAGTGTTGCTTGCCTCGAAGCGAGCATAGAAGTGGTTTAGCTCATCTGGTAGGCTTATGTCACTGGGCAGCTCACGGCTGTGCTTCCCTTTGTAGTCTGTAATAGTTTTCAAGCCCTGCCACATCCGACGAGCCTCAGAGCCAGTGTAGTACGATTCAATCTTAGTCCTGTATTGACTCTTTGCCTGTTTGATGGTTCGTCGGAGGTCATAGCGGGATTTCTTATAAGCGTCCGGGTTAGAGTCCCGTTCCTTGAAAGCGGCAGCTTTACCCTTTAGCTCAGTGCGGATGTTTCCTGTAATCCATGGCTTCTGGTTGGGGTATGTACATACGGTCACTGTGGGGACGACATCATCGATGCACTTATTGATGAAGCCAGTGACTGATGTGGTGTACTCCTCAATGCTGTCTGAAGAATCCCGGAACATGTTCCAGTCTGTGCTAGCAAAACAGTCCTGTAGCTTAGCATCTGCGAGTAGCCAGCCAGTAGCTACAGAAACAAAACCCATCAAATACACTTTTCTTAATATCATGACTTATATCAACATCCTTAGCTTGCCCATTCACTAAATATACTGTTAAATAGCTCTGACTGACAACCAATAGCTTAAGGATGCTGAATGCTAATGCTAGCTTATTAGCATTAGCCAACCCTTCTGCTGAGGGAGACTAGCTACTTGGCTACCACCAACCCTGCACAATCCTGTGGCTAACGCTGCTGCTGCACTTAGATTTTCTGGCTGAACTGCCCACTCCACCTCATTCGCTGTTGCCTGCTCATGCACAACCTGCTAGCCTTTCAATCAATCAATCAATCAATCAATTTTATTTTATATAGCCCTTCGTACATCAGCTAATATCTCGAAGTGCTGTACAGAAACCCAGCCTAAAACCCCAAACAGCTAGTAATGCAGGTGTAGAAGCACGGTGGCTAGGAAAAACTCCCTAGAAAGGCCAAAACCTAGGAAGAAACCTAGAGAGGAACCAGGCTATGAGGGGTGGCCAGTCCTCTTCTGGCTGTGCCGGGTGGAGATTATAACAGAACCATGCCAAGATGTTCAAAAATGTTCATAAGTGACAAGCATGGTCAAATAATAATCAGGAATAAATCTCAGTTGGCTTTTCATAGCCGATCATTAAGAGTTGAAAACAGCAGGTCTGGGACAGGTAGGGGTTCCATAACCGCAGGCAGAACAGTTGAAACTGGAATAGCAGCAAGGCCAGGCGGACTGGGGACAGCAAGGAGTCACCACGGCCGGTAGTCCCGACGTATGGTCCTAGGGCTCAGGTCTCTCAGTTGGCTTTTCATAGCCGATCATTAAGAGTTGAAAACAGCAGGTCTGGGACAGGTAGGGGTTTCGTAACCGCAGGCAGAACAGTTGAAACTGGAATAGCAGCAAGGCCAGGCGGACTGGGGACAGCAAGGTGTCAGCATGCCCGGTAGTCCTGACGTATGGTCCTAGGGCTCAGGTTCTCAGAGAGAAAGAGAGAACGAGAGAATTAGAGAGAGCATACTTAAATTCACACAGGACACTGGATAAGACAGGAGAAGTACTCCAGGTATAACCAACTAACCCCAGCCCCCCGATACATAAACTACTGCAGCATAAATACTGGAGGCTGAGACAGGAGCGGTCCGGAGACACTGTGGCCCCATCCGAAGAAACCCCCGGACAGGGCCAAACAGGAAGGATATAACCCCACCCACTCTGCCAAAGCACAGCCCCCGCACCACTAGAGGGATATCCTCAACCACCAACTTACAATCCTGAGACAAGGCCGAGTATAGCCCACAGAGGTCTCCACCACAGCACAAACCAAGGGGGTTTTTCTTTCCTTTGCCTTTCTTTCGGGAAGAAGTTCCGAATGTCAATATTTGCTCTGTGTTATACTGCAGGCTCTGACTGAAATTAGAGAGTGAACATTATTTACAATAAGGGTTGCATGGAGAAAATCTGACCTCTTTGTAATGAAAATGGATGGCCTTCCCTTCAGCAAAGTATATATTTACCTAAACGCTTGAAAAAACAAAAATGACCCTCCACTAAACCCAAAATAATAATTAAAACACAAAGTGGATAGCAGAGAACATCCATACCGTTTAACCTCACTTATTTGACAGACCAGAGCCTTATATGCCGTTTTAGAAACTGTTCTTCGTCCTGTAAGCATTACATGGAATTTGAAAAGGGCACAGGGCTGCGGGCCATAAGGTTGTGGGTTCACAGACCACTGTGGACAAGAGTAGGGGTAGAAAGATCTGCTTCTAGTAAAAGCATTGCATGAATCTATCATCGTATTTGCAGGTGCAAGGAAAAAATTGCCTTTTTAAATATATTTCATGCAATTCTGTCATTTTACATATTAGCAGAATATTTTTTAACACCACACAAATTACTGAAATTACAGGCTAAGAATGGACAGAGATAGGCTTATGTGCTCATCTTATCATGTTTCTCCAATGCCAAATCAGTGTGTCGTGTTTGCAAATGATTTAATCTAAGACATCATTAGGAATCTGAGCGTGGTACTTTCAAAAGTTAGGCCTACCTTTCCACCCCAGACAGTAGGACTACTAACACAGAAAAATTTAAGCTTTAACTGCTACTCTTCTTCCGTGGCTTAACCCAAAGAGAGAAGGTCACAAGTGTTTCCCTAAAAGCGGTCTAGGTTTAAACATCTTCTATTGTACAGAAAGTGAATATCTTAATCAATTGCAGCCGGCCGCGACCGGGAGACTCATGGGCAGCGCACAATTGGCCCAGCGTCGTCCAGGGTAGGGGATGGAATGGCCGGCAGGGATGTAGCTCAGTTGAGAGCATGGCGTTTGCAACGCCAGGGTTGTGGGTTCGATTCCCACGGGGGGCCAGTATAAAAAAAATATGTATTCACTAACTGTAAGTCGCTCTGGATAAGAGCGTCTGCTAAATGACTAAAATGTAAATGTAATTGATAGTGACAGATATAGATTACTTCTCATGCAAAGTCCATTTGTTTATCTCCTCGGCTATAGAAGGTTGTAGCTCAGCCTCTGGATGTCAAAGAAATGAAACAATGAAATCCCATATGCATCGGAGTCCTGGATAATTGACAGCTTGATTCTAGCAGAAAGCATTGCGGACCAATAGTCCGGGTGGCCATTTGATTAATTGTTCAGTAGTCTTATGGCTTGGGAAGCTGTTTGTTAAGGAGCCTTTCGGACCTAGACTTTTTGAGTATCTGGGGACCAATGCCAAATATTTTCAGTCTCCTGAGGGGGAAAAGGCATTGTCATGCCCTCTTCATGACTTTCTTGGTGTGTTTGGACCATGATAGTTTTTTGGTGATGTGGACACCAAGGAACTTAACTCTCGACCCTCTCACTACAGCCCCTTCGATGTAAATGGGGGCGTTAACCTAAGAAGAAACCTAGAGAGGAACTAGGCTCTGAGTCGTGGCCAGTCCTCTTCTGGCTGTGCCGGTGGAGATTATAAGAGTACATGGCCATTAAGGCTAGATTGATCTTCAACATGTTCATAGATAACCAGCAGGGTCAAATAATAATCACAGTGGCTTTAGAGGGTGCAAGAAAAAAATGTTTTGATCAGCAAGAGCATGGCAGGGCTCAGGGATGGAATATCCATTGCTGTGTGTAATGCAGCCTAGTTTTATTTACACCATCCCAGTAGCTATCTTAGAAATATACTGTAATCTTGCTCTGTGCGTCTCTGAGCATGCACTTCGTAACCTATAGGCTATGGATCATTTGATTGAGACCACACTAAATAGCCTATAGGCACAGTTCTAGCTTTTTGACTTACTGTATGTTCGTCCAACTCAATCTGCTTAACTAAATCACAATTAAATTGCTTTTGTTTCGATCAGCCTAATGCTTTCGGTCGGTTTCTGTAGGTACAGATGTAGGATCTTAATTTGAGCCAGTTTGCTACAGCAGGAAAATAGTCCTGCAGCAACAGGAAATGTGAATTATTATGTGGATTATAATTAATGGACATTTTTGTAGGGGTTGATAAATTTTTTTGTTAGGACAAATCAAGTCTGAAATTTCAAAGTGGAAATCACAAACTCTAGAAGCCTTTTTAAAACTCAAATGCACTCACTACAAGTTTGCATTTCTTGAAAATTCTGGTGGACTCACTAAACACATACTGTGTGCCCCTGGCAGTCCGTAAATAAATAAACAAGAAATTTGTGTCATCTGGTTTTCTTAATATAAGGAATTTGATGTATAGCTTTTACTTTCTACTTTTACTAAAGTATGACAATTGACCCTTCGCTAAACCCTGCCCCCCTTGGTTACTGTTGCAACCTCGGACAACGCATTCCCTGGAAGCCCATTTCCCCAATACGAACCACTGGCGAAATCCCCTCACAATGATCTCAAACTGTTTTTAGTATTCAATGAAATTAAACACAGACAACCCCTTGCTAATTAGGAGACTCTCAGGTATGTTTTGGTAGACTGTCATGACAATTGCTTCACGGGAATAGTATCCTGATGTTGACAGCAGATGATAGTTGTATTCATAACATGGCTAGCTTAGCTAGCTAACATACATTAAGAAAAAAATAGTTATATTAATTAGCTAGCTAGCATTAGCCACTTTGGGCGGTCAATGAGCTAGCAAACAATGTAACAAAAGTAGAATTTCGGATTCAAAAAATACTCCAGCAGGCTACATTTCAAGAATCACAGTAGCAGCCAAACCTGGTGCACTGTTAAATTATTTAGCCATTTAAACTATTTGTTTTGGATGAAAACTTTGTTATTGCAACGCCCTCAATGGCTTCCATGCATTTAAAACGTGTGCGTGTCCAAGGTGTTGGACTCGACAACGGTTGCTATCCATTGGAGTGCTGCGATTGGTTATCTCAAATTCTGGGGCGGGCTTAGCGAAGGGTCAATTGAGTACTTTTTCCACCACTGTACTTAAGTACATTTAAAACCAGATACTTTTAAACTAAAGTAGTATTTTACTGGGTGACTTTTACTTACTTGAGTCATTTTCTATTAAGGTATCTTTACTTTTACTCAAGTATGACAATTTAGTACTTTTTCCACCAATGTTCCCATGAAACATGTCTAGGACATATCTTATATTCTGAGAACATGGCAACCATCATGGCAACCAATGATCTTTTGGAAACAGTCCTTGTACATCACTGGAATATTCCTATGAAAACCTTAGGCAATGACCTAATGAGACTCTTAAGAGAACATTCTCTAAAGTTGTGGGAACATTTGTTTTTCGCTGGATTCCCATGGTTGTCAGTTTTTAACTTGACCTGTTTTTACGTCTGTATTTATTATATTTATGGAAAATAAAATTCATATTTTGGAGTAAATCCTGTTCCAGTCATATTTCAAACATTGTTTAATGTGAGAAGCATCAATCAGCTTCATTACTGTGGGTGTTTCTCAAAATGCATACTACCGTGCTCCGAGCACGCAAATTGGAGCACGGGAGGGTCGGAGTATGAGTCCAAATCAAAGTATGCGAAACGGAGCACAAAGGGCACTTCTCGAATGCATACTCCGTTTGTACATATTTTGAAGCATGCATCGATGCAAGCTTCATCGTAAAGTATGCAAAGAAATATAATGCAACCACTTAAAAAAGGAATGACAATTTATTGAAATCAATGGCGGCCATTATTTGAGCTGAAGCGAGAGAAAATACAATCAGAATGAAATGTTGCCTATTCACATCTCACATGTTGCCTGACTACAATATTTTATCTTGATACGTAAATGAATACATGCTGTGTTAATTTTGGAATGTTTACCTGCCAACGTAACATAGATCGCAAGCCCATAATAAGTAAATAGGGCTAGCTATTAGTAATGTTAGCTAGCCACAAAGAACTGTTAGCTAGCTACACACAAATAATTGATATCTATCTGGTTAGCTAGAATATTACGATTCACATATCTAGCTGATAATGATGAAGTAAAACATTTGCGTTTTGTATATCTTTTTTCATCTGTTGTTGCCATTGTCCTGGTTGGAAGAAGGTTCAGTGAATGGGGAGGTGAAGCGTGAGGTAATACAGTAGGGGGAGTGCGAGTGCTTCTCAAATGTATTGTTTTATGCATTCGTCACACTCTCATCCTCACAAGAATGTACTCAAGAGAACATGGTCAGAGAATGCACTCGGAGCATTAGTGTGGAGCACGGTAGTATGCATATTGAGAAACACCCTGTGTGTAATGGGGAAATTTAAGAGTGATTTAGTTTAGTGATCAACGCAATGCTTAGCATATTTTGAGTTTCTGTAAAACACATCCTTCTGTTTCACATGTTCACATGTTCTGTTTGTGACACTCAAAGTGCGGGTGTATGGTCACTAGACTTGAAGCTGAATGTTATGGATTATTCTCATATCGTTGATATTGATAGTGATTGATGCAAGACTGGTGGTACAAGGACCGAGGACACACGGATTATTCACTGTTGTATTGATGACATTCTATGAACACTGTGATTCTGTAGCAGCTGACAAAGTCACTACCTTTTCATTTGGGTTTCATACAAGCCTTTCTGGCTGGTGTTTACAGAACATTTGGTGCTGTCTGATTAAGAGGCCATTTTTATACTTTTTTTCTCTGTGCTTGTTTTTTCCTTCTGCTTCTACTTCTCCTTGTTGCAACTTGTATTCAACCGGATTGATTGTCCCCCACGATGAAATCGAGGAGGGGACTGTGGATCTGTCTCCGTCCGTTAGTACATTCGTAGGTTCATTCGTCACACACGATATCTCAGACAGCACTGGCCCGATTTGGACGAAACTTGGGCGAATGATGTGTCCTGACATAGAGATCCGGAATTAAAAAAATACATGGATTGGCCACCTGGTGGCGCTATAACAAGCAATTGAAAATGCTAAGTTTAAAGGTCATGCGCCTCACCCCTAAAGTCCTAAAGTCATGAAATTCTGTACATGAATCTTTCTCCTCACAAGGAACACATTTGCCTCAGGGACACGTAAGGTTCATGGATTTTCCGCTATTTCGAATTTTGTGAAAACTTCAAACGCTATTCCTCTGGCACCAAATGACCGATCTGCACGAAACTTGATATGTGGCATCTACGGACAAAGGTCTCTCAATGCAATATTTTCCAGATTAGTACCTAAAACAACATGGCCGCTATTGACCAATAAACAATTGCGTGGTCTGGTACATAAATGCATATAAATCAGTCCCAGATATTTGTATTGTAACATTTGGTACAGATGTTGCAAACACTGTCAATTCAACATATGCAAGAACATTCATGGTGCTATAACGGGCATATGTTTTTTTTTTTTTTTACTATCAGTATAGTCTAGTTTTAATTGGCCCCAGGGAGGTGGCGCAGCATCATTCGTGGATGACATGTTTACTGTTGCTTTGTTTTTAATTAGCTTCACCAACGACTGCTCTCCTTTGTTCATGGCGCTTGTAACGCCAAGGTAGTGGGTTCGATCCCCGGGACCACCCATACACAAAAAAAAAATGTATGCACGCATGACTGTAAGTCGCTTTGGATAAAAGCGTCTGCTAAATGGCATATTATTATTATTATTATATTATTCATGTGTGTGTGTTTTCATGCTTGCGTGTTGCAGAGATGGGTTCCTGGACTCTGTTCAGAAGAGGTTGCAGTGCAGGAGACTGAGAGAGAGACTGGTGACCATGACTACTATGAAAAAGTAGGTGGAGTTTTGAATTTGAATATTATTAGGATCCCGATTAGCTGACACCATGATGTCAGCTAATCTTCCTGGGGTCAGTGAGTGAGTGAAAGAGTTTCTCCCTTGCCTGACTTGCTTTTACTATGGTTTATGCTCATTCTAGTACATACAGTATAGTTCTGATCAGATCAACATGACAATCCAACTTCCATCCTGATCCAACAAGTTCTCCTCCATCTATATGTCTATGTACATTATGAGTTCTGTGTGTGTGTGTGTGTGTGTGTGTGTGTGTGTCAGAGTGGACATTGCCCTGTTCTCTCAGGAGGTGAGAGAGCTGATGGACTGTCCTTGGAGAATCAACCTCACACACAGAGAACTACACAGGTGAGATACACACCTTGCTCAGTCTTGCGATCTTCTCCAACAAACGTCCTGCCCCCCCCCCCCCCCCCAGGACAGAGTTGTGGTCGTGCTGTAATGCATCTGATAGGCTGATGGTGACCAGACAGAACACCGATCTGAACCAGAGTCTGTCCTACGAGATACAGAGGTGGAGGAAGAGAAAGGTGGACCAAGCACTATGGGAGATGCTGCCTCAGGTGTGTGTGTGCAAGTCTTCAGTTCTCAGACAAAGTTAGTCATTACACGATTGTGGTTTACCAGCATGGTGTGTGTGTATGTCTGTCTGTAGACCGTACCCTGGAGTAAAGGTTCGTTGAGTCGTTGTGCCGTGGTGGGAAGTGGAGGAATCCTGCAGAACAGCAGCTGTGGAGCAGAAATAGACAATGCTGATTATGTCATCAGGTATCAGCAACAACATCAATCAATCAATCAATCAATCAATCAAGCAAGCAAGCATAGATCAATCAATATGTTATTGGTAGTAAACTATTGTAATGTAGTGCTATTGTGTAGTGTTTAATGTTGATATGATGTGGAATGTGTTTGTAATATTGTTTGAATGTCTGAATGTTGTTTTATCCTATTGAAACTGGCACCTCTTTCTGAGTATATCACCCGTTTGTACATGGCGTTCTTTTTCAGTTAATTGTAATGTGAATGTTGTTGTGTCGTGTATTATTGAAGTAATGTCATGTGAATGTTGTGTGAATGTTGAATTAATATTGTGTGAATGTTATTTATAATCTTGTGTGGACGTCGTTGTTTCTAATTTGTGGTGTTTTTGTTGTTGACAGGTTTAACCTGGCTCCTATCAACAAGAGTTGTGATGTGGGAGTGAAGACAGACCTCATAACAGCCAACCCTAGCCAGATCATTAAAGGGTATATACACTACCAACAGGGTGGGGAGTAATTGATTACTTGTAATCAGTTAGATGTAATCTGATTACAAAAAACGTTAATCAGTTACGTTACCATCAAAAATATTGTAATCAGATTACAGATACTTTTGAAAAAGTAGATTACTTCTTGGATTACTTTTAAATTCAGAAAGGATGTTTTGTGGGAGCAAAAAAAAAAGACAACTTTGTTTTCTCAATTACATTCAATTCAGCATTGCAAAAAGCAGCATTCGCGCAAAACTGAAAGCGTGAACCACCGCATTTAACCATGGCAAGGTGACTGGGAACATGGGCCTGTACAAACAGACCAGCTATGCCCTACGTAAGGCAATCAAAGAGGCAAAATGACAGTACAGGGACAAAGTGGATTCGCAATTCAACGGCTCAGACACAAGACGTACAGTGGGGAGAACAAGTATTTGATACAATGCCGATTTTGCAGGTTTTCTTACTTACAAAGCATGTAATTTTTATCATAGGTACACTTCAACTGTGAGAAACATAATCTAAAACAAAAATCCAGAAAATCACATTGTATGATTTTTAAGTAATTAATTTGCATTTTATTGCATGACATAAGTATTTGATCACCTACCAACCAGTAAGAATTCCGGCTCTCACAGACCTGTTAGTTTTTCTTTAAGAAGCCCTCCTGTTCTCCACTCATTACCGGTATTAACTGCACCTGTTTGAACTCGTTACCTGTATAAAAGACACCTGTCCACACACTCAATCAAACAGACTCCAACCTCTCCACAATGGCCAAGACCAGAGAGCTGTGTAAGGACATCAGGGATAAAATTGTAGACCTGCACAAGGCTGGGATGGGCTACAGGACAATAGGCAAGCAGCTTGGTGAGAATGCAACAACTGTTGGCGCAATTATTAGAAAATGGAAGAAGTTCAAGATGACGGTCAATCACCCTCGGTCTGGGGCTCCATGCAAGATCTCACCTCGTGGGGCATCAATGATCATGAGGAAGGTGAGGGATCAGCCCAGAACTACACGGGACCACAGTCTCAAAGAAAACCATTAGTAACACACTATGCCGTCATGGATTAATGTCCTGCAGCGCACGCAAGGTCCCCCTGCTCAAGCCAGCACATGTCCAGGCCCGTCTGAAGTTTGCCAATGACCATCTGGATGATCCAGAGGAGGAATGGGAGAAGGTCATGTGGTCTGATGAGACAAAAATAGAGCTTTTTGGTCTAAACTCCACTCGCCGTGTTTGGAGGAAGAAGAAGGATGAGTACAACCCCAAGAACACCATCCCAACTGTGAAGCATGGAGGTGGAAACATAATTCTTTGGGGATGCTTTTCTGCAAAGGGGACAGGACGACTGCGCCGTATTGAGGGGAGGATGGATGGGGCCATGTATCGCGAGATCTTGGCCATCAACCTCCTTCCCTCAGTAAGAGCATTGAAGATGGGTCGTGGCTGCGTCTTCCAGCATGACAACGACCCGAAACACACAGCCAGGGCAACTAAGGAGTGGCTCCGTAAGAAGCATCTCAAGGTCCTGGAGTGGCCTAGCCAGTCTCCAGACCTGAACCCAATAGAAAATCTTTGGAGGGAGCTGAAAGTCCGTATTGCCCAGCAACAGCCCCGAAACCTGAAGGATCTGGAGAAGGTCTGTATGGAGGAGTGGGCCAAAATTCCTGCTGCAATGTGTGCAAACCTGGTCAAGACCTACAGGAAACGTATGATCTCTGTAATTGCAAACAAAGGTTTCTGCACCAAATAGTAAGTTCTGCTTTTCTGATGTATCAAATACTTATGTCATGCAATAAAATGCAAATTAATTACTTAAAAATCATACAATGTGATTTTCTGGATTTTTGTTTTAGATTATGTATCTCACAGTTGAAGTGTACCTATGATAAAAATTACAGACCTCTACATGCTTTGTAAGTAGGAAAACCTGCAAAATCGGCAGTGTATCAAATACTTGTTCTCCCCACTGTATGTGGCAGGGACTCCAGACAATCACAGATTATAATGGGAAAGCCAGACACGTCGCGGACTAAACACCTCCTTCGCCCGCTTCAAGTAAAACACAGAGCCGCCGCCGCTCACGAGGACTGTGAGCTCTCGTTCTCCGTGGCCGACGTGAGTAAGACTTTTAAGCGTGTTAACCCTCACAAGGCTGCCGGCCAGACTGCATCCCAAGCTGCGTTCTCAGGGTATGTGCAGATCCACAGATGATGCAATCGCCACTACCCTATCCCATCTGGACAAGAGGAATACCTATGTAAGGATGCTGTTCATTGACTACAACTCTGCTTTCAACATCATAGTGCCCTCCAAGCTCATTGCTAAGCTTGGGCCCCTGGGTCAGAACCCAGCCCCGTGCAACTTGGTCCTGGACTTCCTGATGGGCAGACCCCAGGTGGTGAAGGTAGGCAACAACACCTCCGCTACGCTGATCCTTAACATGGGGGCCACAATGGAGAGGTTGAAAATCTTAAAGTTCCTTGGCATGCACATCACTGACAACCTGAAATGGTCCATTCACACAGACCGTGATGAAGAAGGGACAACCTCAGGAGGCTGAAACATTAGGCTTGGCCCCTACGACCCTCACAAACTTCTACAGATGCACCATAGAGAGCATCCTGTCGGGTTGTTGCAACTGCACCGTCCACAACCGCAGGTGTCTTTGCCCCCATGTCACAGGAAGGCTAAGAAGATCATCAAGGACCTCAGCCATCAAGGACCTCAGCCACCTGAGCCATGACCTGTTCACCCCTCTACCATCTAGAAGGCAGAGACAGTACATGTGCATCAAAGCTGGGACAAAGAGACTGAAAAACAGCTTTTATCTCCAGGCTATCAGACTGTTAAATAGTCACCACCAGCCAGCCTCCTCCCAGTACCCTGCCCTAATCTTTAGTCATTGTTACTAGCCGGCTACCACCCGGTACTCTGTCCTGCCCTTAAAGCCCTTGTTTACAGTGAGGGGAAAAAAGTATTTGATCCCTGCTGATTTTGTGCGTTTGCCCACTGACAAAGAAATGATCAGTCTATAATTTTAATGGTAGGTTTATTTGAACAGTGAGAGACAGAATAACAACAAAAAAATCCAGAAAAACGCATGTCAAAAATGTTATAAATTGATTCGAATTTTAATGAGGGAAATAAGTATTTGATCCCTCTGCAAAACATGACTTAGTACTTGGTGGCAAAACCCTTGTTGGCAATCACAGAGGTCAGACGTTTCTTGTAGTTGGCCACCAGGTTTGCACACATCTCAGGAGGGATTTTGTCCCACTCCTCTTTGCAGATCTTCTCCAAGTCATTAAGGTTTCGAGGCTGACGTTTGGCATCTCGAACCTTCAGCTCCCTCCACAGATTCTCTATGGGATTAACGTCTGGAGACTGGCTAGGCCACTCCAGGACCTTAATGTGCTTCTTCTTGAGCCACTCCTTTGTTGCCTTGGCCGTGTTTTTTGGGTCATTGTCATGCTGGAATACCCATCCACGACCCATTTTCAATGCCCTGGCTGAGGGAAGGAGGTTCTCACCCAAGATTTGATGGTACATGGGCCCCGTCCATCGTCCCTTTGATGCGGTGAAGTTGTCCTGTCCCCTTAGTAGAAAACCACCCCCAAAGCATAATGTTTCCACCTCCATGTTTGACGGTGGGGTTGGTGTTCTTGGGGTCATAGGCAGCATTCCTCCTCCTCCAAACACGGCGAGTTGAGTTAATGCCAAAGAGCTCCATTTTGGTCTCATCTGACCACAACACTTTCACCCAGTTCTCCTCTGAATCATTCAGATGTTCATTGGCAAACTTCAGACGGGCATGTATATGTGTTTTCTTGAGCAGGGGGACCTTGCGGGCGCTGCAGGATTTCAGTCCTTCACGGCGTAATGTGTTACCAATTGTTTTCTTGGTGACTATGGTCCCAGCTGCCTTGAGATCATTGACAAGATCCTCCCGTGTAGTTCTGGGCTGATTCCTCACCGTTCTCATGATCATTGCAACTCCACGAGGTGAGATCTTGCATGGAGCCCCAGGCCGAGGGAGATTGACAGTTATTTTGTGTTTCTTCCATTTGCGAATAATCGCACCAACTGTTGTCACCTTCTCACCAAGCTGCTTGGCAATGGTCTTGTAGCCCATTCCAGCATTGTGTAGGTCTACAATCTTGTCCCTGACATCCTTGGAGAGCTCTTTGGTCTTGGCCATGGTGGAGAGTTTGGAATCTGATTGATTGCTTCTGTGGACTGGTGTCTTTTATACAGGTAACAAGCTGAGATTAGGAGCACTCCCTTTAAGAGTGTGCTCCGATTCTCAGCTCGTTACCTGTATAAAAGACACCTGGGAGCCAGAAATCTTTCTGTTTTGAGAGGGGGTCAAATACTTATTTCCCTCATTAAAATGCAAATTAATTTATAACATATTTAACATGCGTTTCTCTGGATTTTTGTTGTTATTCTGTCTCTCACTGTTCAAGTAAACCTACCATTAAAATTATAGACTGATCATTTCTTTGTCAGTGGGCAAACGTACAAAATCAGCAGGGGATCAAATACTTTTTTGCCTCAATGTACATACTGTTTTAACCACTTCATATACTGTATTCTAGTCAAGGCTCATCCTATATAACTACTGCTGTACACACCTTTTCTATTCATAACTGTCCATACTGTCTTTCACACCATTATACAGTGGACACCACTTCAAATTAGTGGATTTGGCTATTTCAGCCACACCCGTTGCTGACAGGTGTATACAGTCGCGCACACAGCCATAGACAAACATTGGCAGTAGAATGGCCTTACTGAAGAGCTTAGTGACTTACAATGTGGCACTGTCATAGGATGCCACCTTTCCAACAAGTCAGTTCGTCAAATTTCTGCCCTGCTAGAGCTGCCCCGGTCAACTGTAAGTGCTGTTATTGTGAAGTGGAAACGTCTAGGCGCAACAACGGCTCAGCCGCGAAGTGGTAGGCCACACAAGCACACAAAACGGGACTGCCGAGTGCTGAAGCGCATAAAAATTGTCTGTCATCGGTTGCACCACTCACTACCGAGTTCCAAACCGCCTCTGTCAGCACAAGAGCTGTTCGTCGGGAGCTTCATGAAATGGGTTTCCATGGCCGAGCAGCCGCGCACACAAGCCTAAAATCACCATGCGCAATGCCAAGTGTCAGCTGAAGGGGTGTAAAGCTCGCCACCATTGGACTCCGGAGCAGTGGAAACACGTTCTCTGGAGTGATGAATCACTCTTCACTATCTGGCAGTCCGACGGACGAATCTGGGTTTGGCAGATGCCAGGAGAATGCTACCTGCACTAATGCATAGTGTAAACTGTAACGTTTCGTGGAGGAGGAAAAATGGTCTGGGGCTGTTTTTCACAGTTCGGGCTAGGCCCCCAAGTGAAGGGAAATCTTAACTCTACAGCATACAATGACATTTTAGAAGATTCTGTGCTTCCAACTTTGTGGCAACAGTTTAGGGAAGGCCCTTTCCTGTTTCAGCATGACAATGCCCCCGTGCACAAAGCGATGGTCCATACAGAAATGGTTTGTCGAGATCGGTGTGGAAGAACTTGACTGGCCTGCAGAGAGCCCTGACCTCAACCCCATCGAACACCGTTGGGATGAATTGGAACACCGACTGCGAGCCAGGCCTAATCGGCCAACATCAGTGCCCGACCTCACAAATGCTGTTGTGGCTGAATGGAAGCAAGTCCTTGCAGCAATGTCCCAACATCTAGTGGAAAGCCTTCCCAGAAGAGTGGAGGTTGTTATAGCAGCAAAGGGGGGACCAACTCCATATTAATGCCCATGATTTTGGAATGAGATGTTTGACGAGCAGATGTCCACATACTTTTGGTCATGTAGTGTACATACATTAGTACAAAACATTAGGAACACCTTCCTGAAATTGAGTTGCTCCTCCTTTTTGCCCTCCGATCAGCCTCAATTCGCCGGGGCATGGACTCTACAAGGTGATGAAAGCATTCCACAGGGATGCTGGCCCATGTTGACTCCCATGCTTCCCACAATTGTCAAGTTGGCTGGATGTCCTTTGGGTGGTGGTCCATTCTTGATACACTCGGGAAACTGTTGAGCATGAAAAAACCAGCAGCGTTGCAGTTCTTCACACACTCAAACCCCACCCACTTGGGAGCCAGGCCCACCCACCTGAGAGCCAGACCCAACCAATCAGAATATGTTTTCTGCCATAAAAGGGATTATGACAGACAGAAATACTACTCAGTTTCTTCAGCTGTCCGGGTGGCTGGTCTCAGACGATCTCGCAGTTGAAGAAGTCGTATGTGGAGGTCCTGGGCTGGCACGGTTACACGTGGTCCATGGTTGTGAGGCCGGTTGGACAGACTTCCAAATTCTCTAAAACAACGTTGGATGCAGCTTATGGTAGGGAAAGGAACATTCAATTATCTGACAACAGCACTGGTGGACATTCCTGCAGTCAGCATGCAAATTGCACGCTCTCTCAAAACTTGAGACATAGTTGGCATTGTGTTGTGTGATAGAACTGCACATTTTAGAGTGGCCTTTTATTGTCCCAAACACAAGGTTATGATCATGCTGTTTAATCAGCTTCTTGATATGCGCACCTGTCAGGTGGATGGATTATCTTGGCAAAGGAGAAATGCTCACTTACAGGGATGTAAACAAATGTGTGCACAAAATGTAAGAGAAATAAGCTTTTTGTGCTTATGGAAAATTTCTGGGATCTTTTAATTCAGCTCATGAAACATGGGACATACACTTTACATGTTGCGTTTATATTTTTGTTCAGTGGGTATATATATTCCTGACTCTGACAATGATCGTTCTGGAATTTCTTGATTTCTGTTTTTATTTTTTGGATTTGTGTGTATTGTTAGCTATTACTGCACCGTTGGAGCTAGAAACATGAGCAAAATATGTGAACGCAACCAATACAATTTGATTTGAAATAGAATTAAAGTGAAATATACCCGACAAGTGTGAGTGGTTTAGGTTAATTTCCCATCCTTTGTGGGCTCTACCTGTCATTCAGCAGAAGGGCGCATTTGCCAATGTACTATTAGCTGATAATGTTTACTTTGCAAGCTACCGATGGAAACTTTTTACAGTTGGCTAAACATAGTTGAAGTAGACTTAATGTACTTTTCTCCAACCAACATAGGCCTACCTAGCGAAGTTAGCTATCTCCTTTTCAACATTGTTTTAAGTCTTTAATCACGATTGCTGCTTACAGACATGATATACAGTGGGGGAAAAAAGTATTTAGTCAGCCACCAATTGTGCAAGTTCTCCCACTTAAAAAGATGAGAGAGGCCTGTAATTTTCATCATAGGTACACACACTATGACAAACAAATTGAGAAAAAAAAATCCAGAAAATCACATTGTAGGATTTGTAATGAATTTATTTGCAAATTATGGTGGAAAATAAGTATTTGGTCAGTAAAAAAAGTTTCTCAATACTTTGTTATACACCCTTTGTTGGCAATGACACAGGTCAAACGTTTTCTGTAAGTCTTCACAAGGTTTTCACACACTGTTGCTGGTATTTTGGCCCATTCCTCCATGCAGATCTCCTCTAGAGCAGTGATGTTTTGGGGCTGTCGCTGGGCAACATGGACTTTCAACTCCCTCCAAAGATTTTCTATGGGGTTGAGATCTGGAGACTGGCTAGGCCACTCCAGGAACTTGAAATGCTTCTTACGAAGCCACTCCTTCGTTGCCCGGGCGGTGTGTTTGGGATCATTGTCATGCTGAAAGACCCAGCCACGTTTCATCTTCAATGCCCTTGCTGATGGAAGGAGGTTTTCACTCAAAATCTCACGATACATGGCCCCATTTATTCTTTCCTTTACACGGATCAGTCGTCCTGGTCCCTTTGCAGAAAAACAGCCCCAAAGCATGATGTTTCCACCCCCATGCTTCACAGTAGGTATGTTGTTCTTTGAATGCAACTCAGCATTCTTTGTCCTCCAAACACGACGAGTTGAGTTTTTACCAAAAAGTTATATTTTGGTTTCATCTGACCATATCACATTCTCCCAATCCTCTTCTGGATCATCCAAATGCACTCTAGCAAACTTCAGACAGGCCTGGACATGTACTGGCTTAAGCAGGGGGACACGTCTGGCACTGCAGGATTTGAGTCCCTGGCGGCGTAGTGTGTTACTGATGGTAGGCTTTGTTACTTTGGTCCCAGCTCTCTGCAGGTCATTCACTAGGTCCCCCCGTGTGGTTCTGGGATTTTTGCTCACCATTCTTGTGATCATTTTGACCCCACGAGGTGAGATCTTGCGTGGAGCCCCAGATCGAGGGAGATTATCAGTGGTCTTGTATGTCTTCCATTTACTAATAATTGCTCCCACAGTTGATTTCTTCAAACCAAGCTGCTTACCTATTGCAGATTCAGTCTTCCCAGCCTGGTGCAGGTCTACAATTTTGTTTCTGGTGTCCTTTGACAGCTCTTTGGTCTTGGCCATAGTGGAGTTTGGAGTGTGACTGTTTGAGGTTGTGGACAGGTGCCTTTTATACTGATAACAAGTTCAAACAGGTGCCATTAATACAGGTAACGAGTGGAGGACAGAGGAGCCTCTTAAAGAAGAAGTTACAGGTCTGTGAGAGCCAGAAATCTTGCTTGTTTGTAGGTGACCAAATACTTATTTTCCACCATAATTTGCAAATAAATTCATAAAAATTCCTACAATGTGATTTTCTGGATTTTTCTTTCTCAATTTGTCTGTCATAGTTGACGTGTACCTATGATGAAAATTACAGGCCTCTCTCATCTTTTTAAGTGGGAGAACTTGCACAATTGGTGGCTGACTAAATACTTTTTTTCCCCACTGTACTACATTGAGTGATGGACCATGTCAAATTGGCTAGCTAGCTAATAACAGATCACGTCAATATGGCTAGTTAACAAGCTAACTTTCTGGGAATAAACTAGATGGCTGTATTTGTTTGCCATCTATAGTGGTGATGACAGTAGTCCGACTGACAGCTTCACCAAGACGAGGACTTTCCAAAAGCCTAATCTCTGATGAAGCAAGCTAAATGACAAATTTTTTGCTTAGCTAGATACATGCCAAATGGATAGGCAACCCTCACATATCTGAACATACTTGATCAATTGATGTTTACTGATCATGAAAAGCATGCAGTTACTTGCTGTATAACTCTGATGATAGCGCTAAATTTGGAATAATCTGAAATATGTAGTTCTGACTATGCTCTTCAAGATGTGACCAAATACAGTGTAGTTCAAAAATGTATTTAACAATCCCTTGTAAATGGCATGAGTTATCAATGGTTTTAGCATAGCTGGGGGCCTCCTTGCCCCCCAGCAGCCAAATCGAATGCTCTGCACCATATTGTGATGTTTTTTTTAAACAATCTATACATTATCAATACTCACCATCATTATACATGATCAGTACTCGCCTGTCTCTGCCTCACACTTGTTCAACATGATTTCACAAACTCAAATTGATTCTTGACGTCAAGTCGATTTTACACATTTGTCCAACTGCCACTAACATCAACTGCCACTAACTCCTCCCCTCACTTTTCTCCTACCTCCGCCCCTCACCTGTCTCCTCCCCTCCCCTGTCCTCAGGTACCCTGACCTCCAGCGGAACCCTGGACCCCTGACAGAAGTCCTGTCAGTCTATGGCCACGCCCATCTACTTCTCCCAGCCTTCTCCTTTGCCTTTGGGACCGCCCCCTGCTTCAAGGTGAGCTGCTACCATGAAATGAGAAGGCGGGGAAATAAGTTTCCCTAAAAACACGCCACTTGGAAACCGCTACGACCGGAAGTGACTTTTTTGTGACAGGTTAGGAGAACTTAGGAGACTTCACGTAGCAGGTTAGGAGAATTAGGTTAAGGTTAGGAAAAGGGTTATGGTTAGCGAAAAATGCTTTCCTAACCTGCTTCAAAAAGTCACTTCCGGTCGTAGCTGCATCAGTGGCGTGTTTTTAGTGAGTCCCAGACAGTGGAGGCTGGTGGGATTAGCTGTAGGAGGACAGGCTCATTGTAATGGCTAGAATGGAATACATGGAACGAAGTCAAATGTGGTTTCCATATGTTTGACTTGTTTGATACCGTTACATTTATGCCATTCCAGCCATTACGATGAGCCCGTCCTCCTATAGCCCCTCCCACCAGCCTCCACTGGTCCAAGATGAGACTAGGTAAAGCCCTGGTAACCTGCCCGGGTAAGGGCCTATTTTTTCATCAATAAGTATTCCACGGGCCGGTCTTGGTAGCATTTTTAAGAATGAAAAATTTGAATACTAACATTTTGATCCTGGGGGAGAGGAGGGCTGGGGAAGGAAGGGGGCTGGGAGAGGAGAGTAAATAGTGATGATGTCATTAATCAGTCTTTGTTCCGTACCAGGTGTACCACGCCCTCCAGAAGACCCGCCCCCAACAGAAAGTGGTGTTCTTCCACCCAGACTACCTGATTGAGCTGGGCAGGTTCTGGCATCGTCGCGGGCAACGAGCCCGACGGCTCTCTACTGGTCTGATGCTGGCCAGCACTGCTTTGGAGATCTGTGAACAGGTAGGTGTGTGTGTTTTGTTTGTTGTGCGTCTGCGTGTGTGTTTCTAAGTCTCTATTTCTCTCTTTCAGGTTCATCTGTACGGCTTCTGGCCCTTCCCTCTGGATCTATCCCACAATCCTTTGCCCCATCATTACTATGACAACGTGGGTCCGAGCCGCAGAATGCACGCAATGCCTGAAGAGTTCCTGCTATTACTACAACTCCACAGCCAGGGGGCGCTACAGCTACATGTTGGACCCTGTACACTCTAACCCCTACACCATAACCCCCACAACCTTGTTACTACAACTCCACAGTCAGGGGGCGCTACAGCTACATGTTGGACCCTGTACACTCTAACCCCTACACCATAACCCCCACAACCTTGTTACTACAACTCCACAGTCAGGGGGCGCTACAGCTACATGTTGGACCCTGTACACTCTAACCCCTACACCATAACCCCCACAACCTTGTTACTACAACTCCACAGTCAGGGGGCGCTACAGCTACATGTTGGACCCTGTACACTCTAACCCCTACACCATAACCCCCACAACCTTGTTACTACAACTCCACAGTCAGGGGGCACTACAGCTACATGTTGATCCCTGTCGATAGCCCCTAGTGCAGGGATAGGCAACAGGAGGCCACCACACTAACTTATATTCACACCCTGATCCCTCAGTCTTTGTGGTGAGACAATACTGTGAACACGACTTGAGATTTAATTTGGACCACAACTTAACAGAGCTAACAGTTTAGAACATGACTTAATTCAGCATTTCCCAAACTTGACCCTGGGGACCTCAAGGGGTGCACATTTTGGTTTTTGCCCTGATTTTAAAATAATGAACTAATCATCAAGCTTTGATTATTTTAATCAGCTGTGCACCTCTTGGGGTACCCAAGACAGAGTTTGGGAAATGCTGACTTAACTGTTCAGAACCAAAAATACTAAATAGTTTGGAACCTAACAAACTGAACTGTTTGGAACATGACCTAAATCATGACTGGTGAATTCATGTTGTTCCTTTACCAGTGGTTTGTTTTATTGTGTTACCAGAAGAATGTCGGAATAAAGAGATGAATACAATATTATCAATGTGTGTGAGAGCGAGAGAGTGACTAGGTGTTTTTTCTTCAGCGTCCAAAATGGCACCCTATTCCCTACACAGTGCACTATATCAAAAGGGTGCCATTTGGGACGCAGTCTTGGGGTGCATTCGTAAATTCACCCTGGCTTACTACTCCGATTTCAGAGCACTCTTGTCTGAGTGTGCCAGAGCGCAGAATTACTGATTTAATTTACGAACGCGCAACACCCTTTGAATATGAACCCGCTATTAAATTGTTACCAGCAGCACAGGTACAGTCACCAATGCTCTGGATAACATGAAAACAGCCAGATGGTCAGTGAGTTGTTCTCTCATTTGTGTCTGGGAGTAGCTAGATAGTTAGCCAACTTTAGCCAGTTAGCTTGGGTGTTTGACTACTGTTGTGAGGTCAGAACGCTTGGATCAACTCTCAGCCAGAGCGTCCAGTGTGCGCTCTGATTGCTCCGAGAGCTAAACGCTCTGAATTTACAAACGGACAATCTGACAATGCTCTGAATTTACGAACGCCCAGGGTGCACTCTTAGCCACTCTGGCACTCCAGAGTGAATTTACGAACACACCCTTAGACTGTAGATTCCACTGCCTGCCTCAGAGCGAGAGTACACCTGTAGTGCTGATTTTAAAGGGCAACTGAACGCAAAAAAATAAATGTCATTGATATTAATCAATCATTAATTCCAGAGCCAACATGGACTAAAAGTGTAAGTAGGATAATTTTGGTCATAAAGTCAGTATATTCCAAAACAGCGTTTTGTGAGATTTGTGTAACTGAGGTCGTCACAATTTACATGAGTTTTGGGTTTTGAGCACACTATCTCTGACCAGAATCAACCTACAACCCACCCAGGCATGTGCACAGATAGGGCTTTACCTGTGCAGAGCACATGCCCCTTTGCCCATCCAGTCTCCAAAGTGCCCTTTTGGGTGGTATACTGTATATTATTTGTATTTAGTTTTTTTTGTCTAAATGTTTTGTCATTGCTGTTTGGAACCCACTGCCCGCAAGTCGTCGTGAAGTCGTCATGTTCGCCACCCCCCACCTGATCCGTTGGTTGCGCCTGTTGGTCTACCCTGTGCAGAATTTGCATGCGCCAGGTTGTGCCTGTTTCCCAGTCTTCCATGTGTGGAGATTGCATGATGAGCCGGGATCCAAACATGCATGGCTTGAGAGATGTGGTCACCACCAGGATTTTGGCGGGATTTGTGTGTCCCGAGTGTATGTGTGGTGTGGGGAGTCTGAGCTGACGGGTTTCCATGACTATGAACGAGCGCCCTGGTTGGTTTGTGTGTAACAGGGTAACTAGGTGCAATGGATTACCTAACACTAGGTGAGTAGAGGAGCTACTAAATAAATATTAAAGGGATACTTCGGGATTTGGGCAATGAGTCCGATGAACTCGTGGATACCATTTTTATGTCTCTGCGTCCAATATGAAGGAAGTTACAGGTAGTTTTGCGAGCCAATGCTAACTAGCGTTAGCGTAATGAATACCATAGACTTCCAGTCATTGCACTAATGCTAGTTAGCAATTGCGCTTTTGCTAGTTTGCAAATTCCTTCAAAAGGCACACAGAGACATAAAAAAGGTATCCACAATTTCATCTGACTCTGGGGAAGTAGATAAAGGGCCTCATTGCAAAAATCCCGAAGTATCCCTTTAAACATCATAAAGTGTATCATGTTGCTATAACTTATTGTTCGGATTTTCCATTATTTAGCCCTCCGAAAAGGCTCACCAGGAAGCACACAATGTCATGACTCGTGTTTTGTCCTTAATTTTATTTTAAATCATATGACCACAGGTCATAAACCTGAATTACAACAAACAAATAATGACAATATATTATTCAAATATATAATGTAAATATTATTCAAATAATATAATAATAATAATGAAAATAATGAAAATCAAATAAGCCGACAACACCATCAAAAATGTGGCTAATCTGGCTTAAAACAGCATTGACTACATCACCCAGAATGCCTAGCACCAGAGGAGCATGCGCACAGCGACTCCGCCGTTGCCACGGATGCTGCCACAGGACACAGAACCCATGCCACCACATGCCTCGTCCAAAGGACCCACACACGCACAAACGCAACACAACGCGGCGCTCCACCATGGATCACCGAACCAAACCACCGCTATCACCACCGCCACCAGAAACCAGCAGAGTGCTCTGAACAATCAGCACAACGCAAATGGCTGATAATGATAGCCTAATGCTATACAGCATCTGGGTCGCTGAGCTACCGCACCCAGCGAGCTACAAGTTACTCCCGGCCAACTAACACCGACACAGTGAGGTAAACGTTCAGTGCTCAAACATATAAGTGACTTAAAAATTAATGCTAGACTGTGAGTAGTTCGCAGTTACATACCAACGGGCTGTGTGCTCCTGATGATTGTCTGTCGTGAAATGATTACCAGGTGCCATAATTTAAGTCTCTAGTGAAGCTGCGCATGCGCACATTACGTAACATATCCGAGCATCTAAGAAACTTAAAGAAATCACTCGTTCTCCATTTAATTGAACACATCAGACGCTTCTCTTTTGTATATTTATATATATTTTTTCTTCTTTTTTTTTCTTTTCCTGAGTGAGCTAGAAGTCTCAACACCTCCCATTTGGCCGACTGATCGAAGATCCAAGGAGGGCACAGTCTCTTGAGTCTCTCAGTGAGAATTTCAAACTAAAGTCCAGTCTTTGTAGGCATTTACAAACAAATATGTATTAACTAAGGAGGTAGGCTCCACCACTTTTCCTCCTTTCCACCATTCCTACTGAGTGTAGGTTTGCCCTTGAAGCACTCAGTTGCCTCTCAGGGTTACCCGCTAGCTAAGCAAAGAACAAAGAGTCACAGTCTTTGGGTACCCATGGCGAGGACTCATCTTACCTCCTCTTGGTCTTCAGCAGGAATCAAGATCACCAACCTCCGCACATCCCTGCGAATGACGATTGTCATGTGCATGGTAGAGTCCTTTCTCCGGGCCCTGGGAACCTTGTGAGCAGGAAGACCCATGCAGGTTGTTATGTCCGCATCCCGGACAACCCCCTTCTCGTCTGGATATGTTGTAGCAACCCGGCCGAGCCGGAACTGCCCCCTTAGAGCGTTCTGGTCCGCAATCCAGACTACGTCTCCAACCTTGATACTTCTCTCTGCTCGGTGCCACTTGTGTCGTATGAACAAGTTTGGTCCTGCCAGAACCTGTCGACTCCAGCCTGGACAGCCCTCAGTCTGCGCCAAGAGCGGGTTTCCATGTCGATTCCGTGTATGTCTCCTCCCTGTCCGGTGCGCCCCAGGATAAGTGAGTTAGGGGTCAAGTACTCCACTGAGTCCTCTTGTTCCTGTGCCCTGGCGTCGATGGGTCGCTCATTAGTCAAGTTGGCTGCAGAGTAGAGAAGGGTCTGGAACTCCCCCCAGGTGTAGCAGCCAGTTGTTCCGCCAAGACTGTTAAGAGCTCTTTTAAGGAGCTTGACAGCTGCCTCTGCTGCTCCATTCCTGTGTGGCGAGTCTGCAGGATGAAAGTCCCATTGCCACTCTGTGCTATTTCTGGCAGCCTCGTCTTCAACGGATGCCTTCTGCAAACAGGCCAGGTGCTTGTGTAGCTCTCTCAGAGCAGGCCTGGCGCCCAAGAAGTTTGTGCCTCTGTCTGACCATAGCTTTTTGGGATGCCCCCTCAGAGCAGTGAACCGGGAGTAGGCCTGAAGAAAGCTCTCAGAAGACTGGTCGTCGACGAGATCAGCATGGACGGCTCTGGAAGTCATGCAGCAATACACGACTCCCCAGACCTTTTTCTTGGTCATTTTCTTAACAGCGTCCCTCACTTCAAAGGGTCCAAAGAGGTCTGTGTAGTATACTCGAATGGGTTTGCTCTACTGGTACGTTCCCGAGGAAGAGCGCTCATCACTTGCTTGCACAGCCGGGCTCTTTGCTTCTTGCAAGTGATGCACCTGTTGACCACCTTCACTGTCCTCCGACCTTGCACAACCCAGGCCTTTCTTTTAGTGTGCAGCAGTGTGGCAGCCACCCCTTCATGATTCGCTTCGTGAGCTTCCCTCGCAAGCAAGGCCCCCAGCCACGACCGGAACAGGATTAAAGGTACAGCGGTTCCGTCTTCATTCCAAGACTGGACTCTACCACCACAAAGTAAGAGTCCATTGTTGTCATCTTTAATCACAACAAGGCGGTTTAAGGTCGTATCCTGAAAGTTCACGCCGTCTTGGGCCGCAAGGGCTAGGTCTTGGAAAGCCGCCGTTCTCTCTCCCACAGACAGCCTGGGGCCCCTCACCTCCCACTTTGCTGAGCTTGAGGCTTGGTAGCTTGTCCTCAGCCAGGATTCTGCAGCTCTTCGAACCCAGGCGATTGTTTCACACAATTTAGACAAGCTACTGAATCGTTCGGGCCCAACAAGGCGCACTAGAGCTACACCCCAGGGCTTCCTCTTTGGCCTCTCTACTGCTGGAGTTGGACCTTGGTCTTTCATCTGCGGTTGCGGTGCGGAGTCTTGCAAGTTTTCCCCAACATCAGTATTGCTGGGGCCTGAGAATTTCTCTGCCTGAGACCTGGTGACTACAGCTGAGAAGGCTCTTCTCTGCAACCTTTTAACGTCATCAGCCACGCTGGTCACTATCTCACTGGCCGTTTTCACAGGCCACTCAGCCTCAGGCCAACTCAGGAATTCTGGGCCTTGTTGCCACTCTAACCCTTCATCGAGTTCCTCAGGAGTTGCTCCCCTTGTGATGATGTCTGCTATGTTCAGGTTGCCCTCAATCCACCTCCAGTCTTCCACTGGTCCAGCCTTCTGGATTTCTCCGATGCGGTTAGCGAAGAAAGTTTGGTAGCCATAGCTATCCTTGTGAATTGCTCCCAGGATTGTTTGGCTATCCACGAAGTGGACCCAGCGTGCGACCTTGATGCGGCAGTGCTTTACAAGGTATTTTCCCAGGCGGATCGAAAAGACAGCACCACATACCTCTGCTTTAATCACGTCTCCTTTCTGGTTGAGAGGGGTAAGCTTTGCTTTTGACTCAACCAGCCTCACTACGACCCCATTCTGCGTCTCCCAACGGAGATAGAGCACCACGCCGTAGGAAGCCTCACTCCCATCTGAAAATGTGACTCCCATTGGATGGCCTATGGTTCCGGTTGGTGTGAGGCTTCTTTCGAACCTGATCTGGGCAAGTCTCACATATTCTTCGAGGAGTCTTATGGAAGCCTCCCGTAGTTTTGGTGAGAGTGGGTCATCCCAAGTGTCCTTAACTGGACTGCTTATACTCGCTTCTTGGTAAGCTTCTCTCACAAGCATCACCCCTTTCTGCTTTGCGGGTGTGGCAAGACCAATGGGGTCATAGAATCCAGCGATCTGGCTTAGCAGCATCCGACGGGTCAATGGGTTTGGAGTTTTACCTCTGACTTCCTCTTCGCGCAAATCGACTCCTGTCCTCATCTTTCCTCTCTTCTTTGAGAAATTTACGGAGGTCATCACACGAAGTTTGTCAGTCTCTGGTTCATAGCCGACTTCAAGTGCTTTGCTTTCTTCGTCCCGCATCTGGTTGGGTAACAGCAGCGTTTTGGGCACACTCACAGTTGTCTTACTGATACTGGCATCAGTTGTGGTTGCGGACCTCCCACTTTGGCCTGATAAGACCCATGGCTTAAGGGAGAAGCCTCCAGCCTTTAAGATATTTTCCACTCCTTTGGTGATTTTCTCCAGTATCCGCAAGTCATTGTGGGACGTCAAGATGTCATCCACATAACTATCTTCTACCACAACTCTGCGCTCCTCAACCATGGCTGCCAACTGGGGCAGGTTGGCTGTTTCTCTCATTGCCACCTGGGCAACACAACCAGCAGGTTTATCGCCAATGTTGACCCTGACGACAGCAAAGACTTCGATCACCTCCTCAGGATTGTCTCTCTAGAGGAACCGATGGAGGTGTACTTCTTTGTCTTCTAGCCAGACAGAGTTGTACATTTTTTTCACATCTCCCAGTTCGGCGTACAACCCAGTCCTGAATCTCAGAAGCACGCCCCTTATTTGATTTAGGACGTCAGGACCCTTGTACAGTAGGTCATTTAAACTTATTCCCATGAATTCTTGGCTACTGTTCCAGACAATTCTGACAGGGGTAGTGGTTGAGTGAGGATTGGGAGCAACTAAATGACTGATATACCACTTAGGTCCCTTCCAGCTCTCCATTTCCTCTTGGGTGACTTTAACGGCAGCCCCTCTTGAGACCATATCGTGGATTTGCTCTCTGTACGCAGCCTTCCATTCCGGCTCCCTCTCCAGTCGTTTCTCAGTGTTTAAAAAGGTCGCTTCCACTGCACGTCGATTGTCAGGCAGCGTTGCGGGGTCTCCTTTCCACGGGTAAGCTGCGTCCCAGTGAGGGGATTCGCTGTGCTTGTCAGCTTGCACGTAGGTGAGACATTCCTTTATTTTCTCCAAGTCTCTTTCCTCTCCTAGGGTCATTTCCTTGCCTCCAGGGGGGCACCTACCGCATCTGCAGCCACCGCACTGAGGCCCACAGGTGGCGCCAATACTGTCCCACTTGAACCATTCAAAAATGTATTTGTTGGTAGTTGCAGTGTTTTCGGAGGATTGCGTCTTCTTCTTCCACCGAAACTCCACTGGGTCCTTCCGTCTTCACGAGAATCTCTTTGTACACCCTTGAAGCTGTTCTCATTGACTTAGCGAAATGTGTATCAGACCTGTGCACTGCTAGGTCTATCACTTCAAAGAGGTCAGGATGCGTTCCACCAACAGTCTTCCCAAGGGGGCCATCCCAGAGGACGAGGTCTCCAACTACTCTGACTGGCTGTGGGACCAGGCGACCCTCCCTGTGGCTAATCAACAGGTCGATCTTTTCAGGCCGGACCAAGTCCTTGAGTGGAACATTTGGAAAGAACTTCTGCAGTTGCTGTGGCATGACAGCCTGGTTCACCATCGCAACATCTTCCAAGCCGTAACAAAGGAGTTTGTGCTCTCCTATTGTACCTTTGGGAGTTTTTACTCTCAGCCTCAGGGTATACTTCTTGGTAGTAATGGTTTTCTCCATCCCTCCAACACCTTGGACAATCAACTTAATGTTCTCACCATTTAGCTTGAGACACTCTGCTGCTTTATTAGAGATATAATTAGTATCTGAAGCAAGATCAATCAACGTACCGACTAGCTGGCCAGAGTTTGTCGTCACATCCAACAGCATCTTTATGACAGGGCACTCTTTTGGCTCACAACCAGTGCTAGCACACACTTTTGTCGTGATCTTATTTGAAAAGGCTTCTTTGAACTCTGCTCACAGCTCTGGAGAAAGTTTGGCAAGGAGCTCCTCCTGTTTGTTGGTTAGTCCAAGCCCCCTTTTCCCCAATTTTGCCTCGCTCTGCTCTCCGCTCTTTTCCTCTTTCTTCTTGATCTGTGGCTTTGGACAGAGCAAGTAATTCTGGTCTGAAGAGCCCTCTTTCTGACAGTCATCCTTTGAGTACAGATACTTTTGTGTGCAGCCGCCATCGTCACCATGAAGGCGCAAGCACTTAAAGCATGCTCCTGCTCTCCTAAACTGAGCCTTCTTGCCTGTCAGATTGAGCTTCTTGAAGACCTTGCAGGTGAACAGCCTACCTCCGTGCTCGTTGTCTCCACATGTGATGCATGAGCTTGGTTGAGAGCCGTTTAGGGTGTTTCCTGATGTGGCTCTTGTGAATGCCCTCCTTTCTTTTTTCTTTTCGCTTGACCTCTCAGTATTGTCTGCCGGGCTAAGCTGTAGCTGGTCTAGCTCCTCGAGAATGTCCTCCTGCTCTTTCAAGTATTGCAGTAGACAGTCGAAGTGGTTGCGTGGTGAAAACCCGCTTCCAGGGTCATTTTTGTGTGTTAACCACTTTTCTTTCAGGGAGTCAGGAAGCTTACTTTCAATCAACTGCACAACCACTCGGTTCTTTACAGCATCTTCCTCCCCTAAGACTTGTAGGTCACGAAGAGCTCTCTCCATGGCTTGAATCAGTTCGATTGTCTTCCTCGGATGGTTTCCTTTGATGGGGAAAAGTCCTTGCACTTCTTGTGCAATCAGCAGCACTATTTTCGGCTTATTTCCGTACTTGTTGTCCAGGAGCCTGAACACGTCGTTGGCGGATCCACAGCTGGACAATACGAGGTCTCTCTTGACTTTTTCATCTAGGCTTCCCAAGAGATGGAATTTCCTCACATTTTCCAATCTATGAGGGTTTCCCAGACGTTGCAAGTCCTCCCATTCAGCTTTCCAGCGGTAGTAATCCCTCATATTACCAGCAAACTTTGGCAAGCGTGCACGTTCTAGGCTGATCTGGGGCCTGTAGTTGTAAGCCCCAACTGGCTCCTCCTGCTCCACAATTTTCACTCTTCCCAGTTTCTCTTCGTCGTCGGATTGAGAACCGCCTTTCCATGCCCACTCATCCCACGGTTTTTCACGCCTTTTCTTCAATTTACGTAACATATCCGAGCATCTAAGAAACTTAAAGAAATCACTCGTTCCCCATTTAATTGAACACATCTGACCCATTTGCTTCTCTTTTATCTATATATATATATATATATATATATATATATATATATATAATTATTTTTTCTGAGTGAGTGAGCTAGAAGTCTCAACACTTATTGTATCATGTTGTTGTTATTAGGTTGAAGTTTGGTGTGCTTTGGTACTTCAGTGATGATGGTCAACTTATATTGAATTCTATGAAATTCCTTGTACTCATTTGCAAGTGCATGTTTTTATGATTCACTGCAACAGTGTTTCATGGCTGCTGCTAATCGATTTGAATATCTGATCAATCTGATTGATAATCTACACTAGTTGATTGATTATCCCCTTATTGATTCCATCATTCTATCAATTTTAGAGGAAAGTTAGTGTATATACTGTATTCTCATTTGAGTAGTTTGGAGGCCTTTGTGCAGATAATAATACGACTTCACTTCCTTTTGAGCTCGTGATGTTGCTGATGTTATTGTGTTTTATATTAATTTAATATTGGTGATATTGATTGTAAATTATTATATTTAATTGATTACTCTGAATGTTTCCTGTCATGTCAAATTATCTTTATCAAGTGGATTTAATAGTGACATTTATCAGATATCTATTTCAATCAATCAGATGCCTGCGTTGGGAGGCCCAGTTCTGTTTGTCCAATCAGATGTTAGGGTTGTATCAGATAGCTGATAAGTGTCGAGCAAAAGAGAGCCTAGGACAGAGGACTGCACTGAGTCCTCCACTGGCCTCCCTAAGTCTCTGGAGTAGAGTTTAGAGCCACGTAACATTCTGCTGATTTTTATTGGGCCATAACTTGGCACTAACATGGCTGCCGTTGAGTTATGTGAAGTTGAGGGAACATAAACGTTTTTAGTTTGAATTCTGACAGGTTGTAACCATGGAAGAATCTGACCAGCTAGCACCATACTATTCACACCTGTCCCACCACCGAGATAGGGCTGGTTCTTCTGATCTCACAGGAAACGAAGAGGAAGTACTTCCTGTGATGTCAGTGTGGGTGAACCCGTGACCCATGCTGGGTCAAGAAAAGTCAATAGGATGTACAATCTATTCCCAATGCATAAGCACAGTTAATGATGGATAGCTTAAGAAACTGAAAGATTATGCAACATATGGTGTGTTTTTCCCAGTCTGTCAACAGTTCCTGCTATTACTAAAAGGGTATGGCTGACTTATGCTGGATAGAGAGAGAATGCCCTCCAGTGTTCAACCTGAGCAGTAGCACACCTATGGCCTTCAGAACAATAGTCTCCCCCCAAAGATGCTGTGTGACGGAGATACAGCATCTGTGAGAAGAGACTACTAATTCCATTTGTTTGGGAAACTCTAATCTCACATGTCAGACTTTACAGGACTTTTATGCTAAATTCAGACACACTGGTCTGGCTCTGTGAGATAAGAGAAATTCTGCAAAGTGGCTGCAAAGCCAATTTAACAATGAAGTTACATTGTTAACACTCTTACACTTAACTGTGGAATAACACAAATCTTAATTCACAATCTTAAACAGCTATTATAAGGGTATGAATATCATATGACAGACACTGTTATGACTGTCGTATGAAGGCACTTCATACTTCAAATGTCTTGTAGAAGCCTTACATGCATACATACAGTGCAACATTAGCAGAAACTTTCACTTTGCCTTGGGGCAGTGTTCCTTCTATCATAAACGTTCACCTTGCCTCAAAGCAGTGTTTCCTCTGTCAAATGTTTCCCATTGTAGATTAAATTGCAGCATTTGTACCCTCAGGACTTGAAGGGCTTAAATACTGTAACTAAATTAACATGAAAAGTTGTTCAAACAGTGTCAAAACACGACAAAACAAAGTTTGTATTAAAATGACAATGCTGTATTTCTATTTCACTTTGGTATATAGTAAGCATTACAAGAGCAGCACTTCTTTTTACAAAAAAAAAATAATACAATTACAACAATAATAGAAATAACAATACCCATAAAATAGCCACATTTAGTAATTACACACATTTTTTAAATGAAATAGTTAATTTATTTATGGAATGATGTACGTTTCCTGTTTTCATTCATGACAGGTATGAATGTGGTCAAATGTAGAGGAACATGACATGGGTCTCAATGGTTAAAGCATTGGTTGAGGGGAGATGTAGGGGGGTAGATATAGCACTATGGTAAGCAGAGCCATAGATGGAGCAGAGTGCTATGATGAAACTGGCTCTCATGAGGACCGCCACAGGACAATGACCAAACACACCTCCAGGCTGTGTAAGGGCTATTTGACCAAGAAGGAGAGTGATGGAGTGCTGCATCAGATGACCTGGCCTCCACAATCACCTGACCTCAACCCAATTGAGATGGTTTGGGATGAGTTGGACCGCAGAGTGAAGGAAAAGCAGCCAACAAGTGCTCAGCATATGAGGGAAATCCTTCAAGACTGTTGGGGAAGCATTCCAGGTGAAGCTGGTTGAGAGAATGCCAAGAGTGTGCAAAGCTGTCATCAAGGCAAAGGGTGGCTACTTTGAAGAATCTCAAATATAAAATATATGTTGATTTGTTTAACACTTTTTTGGTTACTACATGATTCCATATGTGTTATTTCATAGTTTTGATGTCTTCACTATTATTCTACAATGTAGAAAATAGTAAAAAATAAAAATAAAAACTTGAATGAGTAGGTGTGTCCAAACGTTTCACTGGTACTGTATATTTAATGTTTGGTCAAAAAAGACTACAATCACCTGGAATTAAGCAAAAAAAAAATGTTTAATTTAGAAAATCTGTTCTGAAGTATTCCCATGAATAAAAGAGATGTGGTCATGTCTCAATGTAATCAAAGTATGAAATTACTGTTATTTTCAAATACAACCTCTTGGGTTTAGTTGTGTTCAATTTGCACTGTACAAATTATTATAATTATGTTCCTGCCCCCCCGACCATCCGCTTGTTAGGGTGTACAGGGTCCAACATGTAGCTGTAGCGCCCCCTGGCTGTGGAGTTGTAGTAACAGCAGGAACTCTTCAGGCATGGCGTGCATGCTGCGACTCGGACCAACGTTGTCATAGTAATGATGGGGCAAAGTATTTTGGGATAGATCCAGAGGGAAGGGCCAGAAGCCGTACAGATGAACCTGAAAGACAGAGATAGAGACTTAGAAACAAACACACAGACACTTAATCTCTTAAGGTAGCAGATTGCATCCAATGATTACCTCTACTGCTTGTGGGTTCACTGTGGACACAGGCCCACCCACTGGGGAGGCAGGCCCTGCAGGCCCATCCCAATCAAATTGAGCAAAAACCCCAAAATAATATATTACTATTACAAAAATACTCCTCATTAAAAATGTATTCAGGCCCACCCACAAACGAATTTCTGGCAACGCCAAAGCCTTCGACAAACTAAACCTTGAACTCCTTTGGAAGATCCTCCTGCAGTATGGCTGCCCTGTGAAATTTGTCAACATCCTGTGTCAGTTGAATAAGGGGGTGATGGTCAGGGTAACAGTTGGCGGTCAGGAGTCTGAACCCCTTGGAGTAGGCACTGGTGTGAGGCAAGTGGTGTCTGCTTGAGCCAGTCCTATGTCTTCCGCCTTTGTGTCCCAACCTTACTGCACAAGGACATGGATAATGGAGAGTGGGGTGACCCTAGACTTCAGATTGGACGGGAACCTCTTCTGAGGCAACACACACACATACAGACACACACACACACACCTGTTCACAGATCTCCAGAGCGGTGCTGGCCAGCATCAGACCAGTAGAGATCCGTGGGGCTCGTTGCCTGTGACGACGCCAGAACCTGCCCAGCTCAAACAGGTAGTCTGGGTGGAAGAACACCACTTCCTGTTGGGGGCGGGCCTTACGGAGGGCATGGTACACCTGGGACAGAACAAAGACTGATTAATGACATCATTACTATATACTCTCCTACCCCAGCCTTCCTCCCCCCCAGGATCAAAATGTTAGTTATCCATTTTGTAATTCTTAAAAATTATACCCAAGCTCGGCCCTTGCCCTAGTTATTGATGAAAAAATTGACATGTACATAGCATCGTGTCGTGTTGGGCCCGTGCCGGGTCACAGGCTTCTATCTAGTCTCATCTCATGGTTGTACTCCTGAGTGGCGCAGTGGTCTAAGGCACTGCATCGCAGTGCTAACTGTGCCACTAGAGATCCTGGTTCGAATCCAGGCTCTGTCGCAGCCGACCGGGAGACTCATGGGCGGCGCACAATTGGCCCAGGGTAGGGGAGGGGATGTAGCTCAGTTGATAGAGCATGGCGTTTGCAACGCCAGGATTGTGGGTTTGTTTCCCACGGGGGGCCAGTATAAAAAAATATGTATTCACTAACTGTAAGTCGCTCTGGATAAGAGTGTCTGCTAAATGACTAAAATGTAATGGTAGCAGCTCACATTGAAGCAGGAGGTGGTCCCATAGCCAAAGGAGAAGGCTGGGAGAACTAGATGGGCGTGACCGTAAACTGACAGGCGATCCGCCATGGGTCCAGGGTTCCGCTGGAGGTTAGGGTACCTGAGTACAGGTGAGTTAGGAGACGGGGGAGGGGGAGACAGGTGAGGGGATGAGTGAGAATATGGGTGAGGGGAGGAGTTAGAAGACAGGTGAGGGGAGGGGTTAGGAGACAGGTGAGGGGAGGGGTTAGGAGACAGGTGTGAAGTGGAGTTAGGATACAGGTGAGGGGAGGAGTTAGGAGACAAGTGAGAGGCAGGTGTTAGTGGCAGTTGGACAAACGTCTAGAATCGACTTGACATCAAAAATCTATTTGAGTTTGTGAAATCATGTTGGACAGGTGTGAGGTGGAGACAGGTGACAATTGATCATTTATATTGATAATGTACACCACCAGTCAAAAGTCTGGACACACCTACTAATTCAAGGGTCTTAATTTATTTTTACAATTTTTTACATTGTAGAATAATAGTGAAGACATCAACACTATGAAATAACACAAGTAGTAACCAAAAAAGTGAAACAAATTTGAGATTCTTCAAATAGCCACCCCTTGCCTTGATGACAGTTTGCACACTCTTGGCATTCTTACAACCAGATTCATGAGGTAGTCACCTGGAATGCATTTCAATTAACAGGTATACCTTCTTAAAAGTTTGTTGAATTTGTGGAATTTCTTTCCAATCAGTTGTGTTGTGACAAGGTAGGGGGGGTATACAGAAGATAGCCCTATTTGGTAAAAGACCAAGTCCATATTATGGCAAGAACGGCTCAAATAAGCAAAGAAAAACAACAGTCCATCATTATTTTAAGACATGAAGGTCAGTCAATATGGAACATTAAGAACTTTGAACGTTTCTTCAAGTGCAGTCGCAATAACCATCAAGCGCTATGATGAAACTGGCTCTCATGAGGACCGCCACAGGAATGAAAGACCCAGAGTTACCTCTGCTGGAGAGGATAAGTTCATTAGAGTTACCAGCCTCAGAAATCGCAGCCCAAATAAAGCTTCACAGAGTTTAAGTAACAGACACATCTAAACATCAACAGTTCAGAGGAGACTGTGTGAATCAGGCCTTCATGATCAAATTGCTGCAAAGAAACCACTACTAAAGGACACCAATAATAAGAAGAGACTTGCTTGGGCCAAGAAACATGAGCAATGGACATTAGACCGGTGGAAATCTGTCCTTTGGTCTGGAGTCCAAATTGGAGATTTTTGGTTCCAACCGCTGTGGTTTTGTGAGATGCAGTGTGGGTGAACGTATGATCTCCGCATGTGTATTTTCCACCGTAAAGCATGTAGGTGGAGGTGTTATGGTGTGGGGGTGCTTTGCTGGCGACACTGAAGAATCTCAAATATAAAATATATTTTGATTTGTTAAACACTTTTTTGGTTACTACATGATTCCATATGTGTTATTTCATATTTGTGATGTCTTCACTATTATTCTACAATGTAGAAAATAGTAAAAATAAAGAATAACACTTGAATGAGTAGGTGTGTCCAAACTTTCGACTGGTACTGTATATACAGTCAGGTCCATAATTATTGACACCCTTGATAAAGATGAGCAAAAAATACGGAATATTTTATACTAATACAGTTGCACAGATAAAGAGATTTTGGTCTCTGCCTGGTAAAATATCAGATAGCTATCCAAGCTAGCTAACTTGGTAGCTACATTAGCTATCATACTGGAAAAAACAGTGTAAAACAATGCATTTTGACTATCATAGCTCTGCGTTCACGGAACATTACTTTGGCTTTGGCATGCATTGGTAGTCCTTTAGCCTTCTGACAATACTGGGTATGACCCCATGGATTTTCGAGAGCTCTATGGTGGTCTGTAAAGGCGTCTGCATGCTTCCCAGCCGAAACAGTTCGGAAGATTTGGTGCATATAGTATGACAACATGTTGTGTCATTCTTGTTCGTTTTGGACTATGGTAAGGGTTTTTTAGGCTTTTCAGGCACACAAAAAATTTTCTCAAGGCTTGCCGAAGTCAGTCGCCAAAGTCTACGCCCCTTCGTCAGTGATTGGTCAGCAGTAGGGATTCTTCAATAACATCTCTGTTGTCATTCAACAAGAGATGACTCGTTTTCATGTACATTTCTTCATTGAGAAATACTGCACTAAACATCTTAGTTAGACTGAACAAAAATGCAACATGCAACAATTTCAAAGATTTTACTGAGTTACAGTTCATATAAGGAAATCAGTCAATTTTTAATAAATTCATTAGGCCCTAATCTATGGATTACACATGACTGGGAACACAGATATTAATCTGTTGGTCACAGATACCTTAAAAAAAAAAAGTAGGGACGTGGTTCAGAAAACCAGTCAGTATCTGGTCTGACCACCCTTTGTCTCATGCAGCACGACATATCTCCTTCGCATAGAGTTGATCAGGCTGTTGATTGTGGCCTGTGGAATGTTGTCCCACTTCTCTTCAATGGCTGTGCGAAGTTGCTGGATATTGGCGGGAACTAGAATGTGCTGTCATACACGTCAATCCAGAGCATCCCAAACATGCTCAATGGGTGATTATGCAGGCCATTGAAGAACTGGGACATTTTCAGCTTCCAGGACTTGTGTACAGATCCTTGCAACATGGGGCCGTGCATTATCATGCTGAAACATGAGGTGATGGCGGCAGATGAATGGCACGACAATGGGCCTCAGGATCTCATCATGGTATCTCTGTGCATTCAAATTGCCATCGATAAAACACAATTGTGTTTGTTGTCCGTAGCCTATGCCTGCCCATACCATAAACCCACCGCCACCATGGGGCACTCTGTTCACAACGTTGACATCAGCAAACTGCCTGCCCACACGATGCCATACACGCTGTCTGCCATCTGCCCGGTACAGTTGAAACTGGGATTCATCCATGAAGAGCACCCTTCTCCAGTGTGCTAGTGGCCATCGAAGGTGAGCATTTTCCCACTGAAGTCTTTCATGATGCCGAACTGCAGTCATGTCAAGACCCTGGTGTGGACGACGAACATGCAGATGAGCTTCCCTGAGATGGTTTCTGACAGTTTGTGCAGAGATTCTTTCATTGTGCAAACCCAAGGTTTCATCAGCTGTCCGGGTGGCTGGTCCCAGACCATCCCACAGGTGAAGATGCCAGATGTGGAGGTCCTCGGCTGGCGTGGTTATATGTGGTCTGCGGTTGTGAGGCCAGTTGGACATACTGCCAAATTCTCTAAAACAACGTTGGAGGCAGCTTATGATAGAGAAATTAACATTCAATTCTCTGGCAACAGCTCTGGTGGACATTTCTGCAGTCAGCATGACAATTGCATGCTCCCTCAAAAATTGTGGCATTGTGTTGTGTGACAAAACTGCATATTTTAGAGTGGTCTTTTATTGTCCCCAGCACAAGGTGCACCTGTGTAATGATCATGCTTTTTAATCAGCTTCTTGATATGCCACACCTGTCAGGTGGATGGATTATCTTGACAAAGGAGAAATGCTAACTAACAGGGATGTAAACAAATTTGTGCACAACATTTGAACGAAATAAGCTTTGTGTGCATATGGAACATTTCTGGGATTTTTTATTTCAGTTCATGAAACATTTGACCAACACTTTACATGTGTCGTTTATGTTTTTGTTCAATATAGATGTAAAATTGCGCAACTAAGATCTCCTCAGCAAAAATGTCCACTGAAGTCTGTTATGATGCCGAACTGCAGTCAGGTCAAGACCTTGGTGAGGACGATGAGCACGCAGATGACCTTACCTGAGACAGTTTGGGCAGAGTTTCTGACAGTTTGGGCAGAAATTCTTTGGTTGTGCAAATCCACAGTTTCATCAGCTGTCCGGATGGCTGGTCTCAAACGATCATGTTGCGTTTATATTTTTATTCAGTGTAGTATACCCTGTGTCGCACAACCCATGTGGAATTCTTGATGTCCATCAGCGTTTGAAACTGCCGAGTTCATCTCAGCCTGTGCTGCCCTTTAGTCCCTAGACTTTTTGGCCCTGGCGGAGTCCGAGAGCATGTGGTGGCACAGGGCTACTCATTGCTCCTAAGTGGAGATCTTCTCTTTTCTTTCTCACTCACTTGTCCATCTCCTCATTTGAATTCCATGCTGTCAATGTCACTTGTCCACTCAAGCTTAACATTTTTGTCATCCATCGCCCACCAGGCGCCCTTAGAGAGTTTCTCAATGAGCTTGACACCTTGATAAGCTCATATCCTAATGATGGCTCACCGCTCATCGCACTGGGTGACTTCAACCTCCCGACATCTGCCTTCAGTTCATATCTTTCCACCTCTTTCTTTCCCCTCCTTGCCTCTTTTGACCTCACCCTCTCCCAGTCCCCTCCCCCTCACAAGGCAGGCAATATGCTTGACCTCATCTTTGCTAGAGTGTGTTCAACTACTAATCTCACTGCAACCCCCCTTCAGGTCTCTGATCAATACTTTATTTCCTTTTCTTTCTCCTGCTCCTCCAACCCTACCCACTCAACACCTACCAGATGGCCATGCGCCGTCGCAATCTTCACTCTCTCTCTCCCACTACTCTCTCCTCTATTGTGTCATCTCTCCCTTCTGCTAAATCCCTTTCCCTCCTGATTCATCAGAGCGCAATGTATGTTGAATGCTGAACGCTAAATGAGAGACCACAGTTTATTGTTTTTCTAAAGTTGTGACAGTGTTTCCTTGTAAAGTTTGATTTGATATACTTTTTGATTTTGGATCCCGCGACTCAGCTGGGCTCAGTTGCTGTGAACTCTACTATCTGTCCCGGGATCCTGACAGATTCCATGTAAAGAGAGAGACACAGAACCCAGCTGGCTCAGCAGTCTCAAATGGAGGTCGCGATTGAACGTTTTCAATGCTTCAGGAGCTGTGTTTATTTTGCTCTATTCCGGGATGTGGACCACCCAGATTTTCAATGTAGCAACTGTTTGCTTGCAGAGGACTACAGGGGCGAAGTGGCTACTCTTAGCAAACAAGTATTGAACCTACACAAGCTACTGGGGAATCCACGCCCGCCTACCTTTTCTTTTTCTTCTACCCCAGTAGCCGGACGCCGCTCTGGTCTGATGGAAGTGTCTGCTGCCATGTCGGCTCTCCACAGCCGACTGGCCGGTACTCTGCAGGGATCCCTCCCCGAACGGGTCTCCCCCTTCCCTGGAGAACTGAGCTAGTAGGATGATCCTGGATGACTTGGGGGATGTTCCTGTTCTCAACCCAACCAACCAGCCATAGAGATATGTCACTAGCCGTGGAAGTCAAGAAAGTGTCCTCTGGCAATGGGGAGATGTTAAGCCTGGACCAGACACAGACCAAAAACGGCTTTGCCACCCTGGATCCAAAGGTTCCAGCGCATTATTCCCTAGGGGCTTCCGATTCGAGATCGGATCCGGAGGTACCTGCGCCTTCGTCCTCTGTTCTGTCTCCCTCTCCCATGGCTTCTACGTCGGGTTCAGATCCTCAGAGCTCCCACCCTCATCAGACCGTGAGGGTGCCTGAAAGACCGGCCCATTCATCAGCCATGATGGATACTACAGCCGGCTTGGGTCCATCGGGCCCACCGCCCTTCGGTCCTCGAGGGGGTTTGCGAAACCACTCGAGGTGAAAGAACAGCCGGACCTCCTCGGCAATTGCACCAGCTGTCGTCATCGGCAGCTCTATTGGAAGAAGAATCTTGGCTCCCGGGGCAAAAACCCTGTGCTAGCCAGGAGCATGAGTACAGGATGTTACAAGGCTGTTTCCGACCATTCTACGACAGATGCCTGGAGCTGACGCTGTCATAGTCCATGTAGGGTCAAACGACATCAGGAGGGCTAGCTCGGAACCTCTGAAAATTGATTTTCAAGATCTGATTCTAGCACTAAAAGCACCAATCATTTCAGGTCCGGTACCATCGCTGGGCTGCAGGTGTGAAAGATTCTGCAGGTTATTGGCATTACACACCTGGCTAAAAGACTACTGTAGCTCTGTTGGAATCACTTTTATAGATAACTTTAACAACTTCTGGAAACAGAAGATACTTTACAGGAATGATGGAGTCCATCCAAATCGTCTTGGCTCCTGGACTCTGTCCTCGCATTTCAAGGCTGTGTTGGGATAATGACTTATCAATGACCAAAGACCAGCTCAGTTAATCCCTACCATTGTGATGCTGAGTTGTCATAATTCTGCATCAAATGTACATTATCCCAGGGGCATTGGCAGACAATGTAAGTAAATTAATTTATGTCCCCCTCACCGCTCTGAATACCTCTGTTGATCCTACATCTATTGTATGCAGTAATCATGTGCCTATGAACCAGATTTACACTGTTAGCACTGAGGCCCTAGTAGGAATTCCACTGTGTGCAGCTCACCGTGCACTATCAGCTTCAATATAAATACATGAGCAAGTCTACTTCTGATAAGCTTCCCTCCCAGTAAAGCATTAAAAACAATCAAGCAACCCAGAAAAGTGCTAAAAATAGCCCATATTAACATATGTAGCCTAAGAAACAAGGTTCATGAAGTCAATAACTTGCTTGTAACAGATGACATTCATATTCTGACTATCTCTGAAACTCACTTATATAATACCTTTGATGATACAGTGGTAGCAATACATGGTTATAACATCTACCGAAAAGACCGAAATGCCAATGGGGGAGGTGTTGCGGTCTATATTCAGAAACACATTCCTGTAAAGCTTTGAGAGGATCTCATGTTAAATACTATTGAAGTAAAATGGCTACAGGTTCATCTGCCTCACCTAAAGCCATTCTTGTGGGAAGCTGCTATAGACCACTAAGTGCTATCAGTCAGTATCTGGATAATATGTGTGAAATGCTTGATAATGTATGTGATATCAAAAGAGAGGTATATTTTAAGGGTGATTTAAATATTGACTGGCTTTCATCAAGCTGTCCACTCAAGAAAAAACTTGAAACTGTAACCAATGCCTGCAACCTGGTTCAGGTTATCAGTCAACCTACCAGGGTAGTTACAAGGAATTAAATCATCACCATGTATTGATCACATCCTTACTAATGCTGCAGAAATTTGTTTAAAGCAGTATCCAAATGCATAGGATGTAGTGATCACAATATATTAGCCATATCTAGGAAAACCAAAGTTCCAAATGCTGGGCCTAATATAGTGTGTAAGAGGTCATACAATAAGTTTTGTAGTTATTCTTATGTTTATGTTTGATATTTTCTGGTCTGTGGTGTGTACTGAGGAGCAACCAGACACTGCACTTATTCCAGTTACTAATAAGCAAGCACCCATTACAAAAATGACTGTAAAAACGGTTAAATCCCCTTGGATTGACGAGGAATTGAAAAATGTTATGGTTGAGAGGGATGAGGCAAAAGGTATGGCAAATAAATCTGGCAGCACAACCGATTGGCAAACGCACTGAAAATGTAGAAATCATGTGACTAAACCAAATAAAAATTAAAATAAACTATACTATGAAACAAAACAAAAAATTATATTAAGAATGATTAAAAAAAAGCTTTGGAGAACATTAAATGAAATTTTGGGCAAACTCGGCTCCATCATTTATTGAATCAGATGGCTCATTCATCACAAAACCCACTGATATTGCTAACTACTTTAATGTTTTTTTCATTGGCAAGATGAGCAAACTTAGGCATGACATGCCAACAACAAACGCTGACACCACACATCCAAGTATATCTGACCAAATTATGAAAGACAAGCATTGTACTTTTGAATTCTGTAATGTGAGTGTGGAAGAGGTGAAAAAATGATTGTTGTCTATCAGCAATGACAATCCACCAGGGTCTGACAACCTGGATGGAAAATTACTGAGGATAATAGCAGATATTGCCACTCCTATTTGCCATATCTTAAATTTAAGCCTACTAGAAAGTGTGTGCCCTCAGGCCTGGAGGGAAGCTAAAGTCATTACGCTACCCAAGAATAGTAAAGCCCCCTTTACTGGCTCAAATAGCCGACCAATCAGCCTTAGTAAACTTTTGGAAAAAATGGTGTTTGACCAGATTCAAGGCTATTTTACAGTAAACAAATTGACAACATACTTTCACCACGCTTATAGGGAAGGACATTCAAAAAGCACAGCACTTACATAAATGACTGGCGATTGGCTGAGAGAAATGTATGATAAAAAGATTGTTGGGGCTGTTTTTTTAGACTTCAGTGTGGCTTTTGACATTATTGATCATAGTCTGCTGCTGGAAAAATGTATGTGTTATGGCTTTACACCCCCTGCTATATTGTGGATAAAGAGTTACCTGTCTAACAGAATATAGAGGGTATTCTTTAATGGAAGCCTCTCCAACATAATCCAGGTAGAATTAGGAATTCCCCAGGGCAGCTGTTTATGCCACTTACTTATTTCAATCTTTACTAACGACATGCCACTGGCTTTGGGTAAAGCCAGTGTGTCTATGTTTGCGGATGGCTCAACACTATACACGTCAGCTACTACAGCAACTGAAATGACTGCAACACTTAACAACGAGCTGCAGTTAGTTTCAGAATGGGTGGCAAGGAATAAGTTAGTCCTAAATATTTTCAAAACTAAAAGCATTGTATTTGGGACAAACCATTCACTAAACCCTTAACCTCAACTAAATCATGAAATGAATAATGTGGAAATTGAGCAAATTGAGGTGACTAAGCTGCTTGGAGTAACCCTGGACTGTAAACTGTCATGGTTATAACATATTGATACAACAATAGCTAAGATGGGGAGAAGTCTGTCCATAATAAAGCGCTGCTCTGCCTTAACAGCACTATCATCAAGGCAGGTCCTACAGGCCCTAGTTTTGTTGCACCTGGACTACTGTTCAGTAGTGAGATCAGGTGCCACAGAGAGGGAAAATTACAATTGGCTCAGAACAGGGCAGCACGGCTGGCCCTTAAAAGTACACGGGGAGCGAACATTAATGATATGCATGTCAATCTCTATGGGGGTGCCACAGGGTTCAAATCATGGGCCGACTCTTTTCTCTGTGGACATCAATGATGTCGCTCTTGCTGTTGGTGACTCTCAGATCCACGCAGACGACACCATTTTGTATACATCTGGCCCTTCATTGGACACTGTTTTAACAAGCCTCCAAACGAGCTTCAATGCCATACAAAACTCCTTCAGTAGCCTCCAACTGCTCTTAAACACTAGTAAAACTAAATGCATGCTCTTCAATCGAACGCTGCTGGCACCTGCCCACCCGACTAGAATCACTACTCTCGACGGGTCTGACCTAGAGTATGTGGACAATTAAATACCTAAGTGTCTGGTTAGACTGTAAACTCTCCTTCCAGACTCACATTAAGCATCTCCAATCCAAAGTTAAATCTAGAATCGGCTTCCTATTTCGCAACAAAGCCTCATTCACTCATGCTGCCAAACATGCCCTCGTGAAACTGACTATCCTACTGATCCTTGACTTCGGCGATGTCATTTACAAAATAGCCTCCAACACTCTACTCAGCAAATTGGATGTAGTCTATCACAGTGCAATCCGTTTTGTCACCAAAGCCCCATATACTACCCACCACTGTGACCTGTACACTCTTGTTGGCTGGTCCTCACTACATATTTGTCGCCAAACCCACTGGCTCCAGGCCATCTATAAATCACTGCTAGGCAAATCTCCGCCTTATCTTAGCTCATTGGTCACCATAGCAACACCCACCCGTAGTATGCTCTCCAGCAGGTATATCTCACTGGTCATCCCCAAAGCCAACACCTCCTTTGGCCGCCATTCCTTCCAGTTCTCTGCTGCCAATGACTGGAACGAACTGCAAAAATCTCTGAAGCTGGAGACTCTTATCTCCCTCACTAACTTTAAGCATCAGTTGTCAGAGCACCTTACCGATCACTGCACCTGTACACAGCCCTTCTGAAATTAGCCCACTCAACTACCAAATCCCCATATTGTTATTTATTTTGCTCATTTGCACCCCAGTATCTCTATTTGCACATCATCTCTTGCACATCTATCATTCCAGTGTTAATACTAATTGTAATTATTTTGCACTATGGCCTATTTATTGCCTTACCTCCATAACTTGCTACATTTGCACACACTGAATATATATTTTCTGTGGTATTTTTGACTTTATGTTATGTTTTACCCCATATGTAACTCTGTGTTGTTGTTTTTATCGCACTGCTTTGCTTTATCTTGGCCAGGTCGCAGTTGTAAATGAGAACTTGTTCTCAACTGGCTTACCTGGTTAAATAAAGGTGAAATAAAATAAAATCTCTCATGGCTCAAAGTGGAAGAGAGATTGACTTCACCACTACTTGTTTTTGTAAGAAGTGTTGACAACCTGAATGTACCAAGCTGTCTGTTTAAACTATGAGGTAGTCACCTGGAATGCATTTCAGTTAACAGGTGTGCCTTGTTAAAAGTTAATTTGTGGAATTTCTTTCCTTCTTAATGCGTTTGAGCCAATCAGTTGTGTTGTGACAAGGTGGGGGTGGTATACAGAAGATAGCCCTATTTGGAAAAAGACCAAGTTCATATTATGGCAAGAACAGTTCAAATAAGCAAAGAGAAACGACAGTCCATCATTACTTTAAGACATGAAGGTCAGTCAATACGGAACATTCCAAGAACTTTGAAAGTTTCTTCAAGTGCAGTCGCAAAAACAATCAAGCGCTATGATGAAACTGGCTCTCATGAGGACCGCCACAGGAAAGGAAGACCCAGAGTTACCTCTGCTGCAGAGGATAACTGCACCTCAGATTGCAGTCCAAATAAAGCTTCACAGAGTTCAAGTAACCAACACATCTCAACACCAACTGTTCAGAGGAGACTGCATGAATCAGGCCTTCATGGTCGAATTGATGCAAAGAAACCACTACTGAAGGTCACCAATAAGAAGAAGAGACTTGCTTGGGCCAAGAAACACGAGCAATGGACATTAGACCGGTGGAAATCTGTCCTTTGGTCTGATGAGTTCAAATTTGAGATTTTTGGTTCCAACCGCCGTGTCTTTGTGAGATGCAGAGTAGGTGAACGGATGATCTCTGCATGTGTGATTCCTACTGTGAAGCATGGAGGAGGAGGTGTGATGGTGCTTTGCTGGTGACACTGTCCGTGATTTATTTAGAATTCAAGGCACACTTAACCAGCATGGCTACCACAGCATTCTGCAGCGATATACCATCCCATCTGGTTTGCGCTTAGTGGGACTATCATTTGTTTTTCAACAGGACTGTGTAAGGGCTATTTGACCAAGAAGGAGAGTGATGGAGTTCTGCATCAGATGACCTGGCCTCCACAATCACCCGACCTCATCCCAATTGAGATGGTTTGGGATGAGTTGGACCGCAGAGGGAAGGAAAAGCAGCCAACAAGTGCTCAGCATATGTGGGAACTTCTTCAAGACTGTTGGAAAAGCATTCCAGGTGAAGCTGGTTGAGAGAATGCTAAGAGTGTGCAAAGCTGTCATCAAGGCAAAGGGTGGCTACTTTGAATAATCTAAAATCTAAAATATATGTTGATTTGTTTAACACTTTCTTGGTTACTACATGATTCCATAGGTGTTATTTCATAGTTTTGATGTCTTCACTATTATTCTACAATGTAGAAAATAGTAAAAATAAAGAAAAATCCTTGAATGAGTATGTGTGTCCAAACTTATACTGGTACTGTACATTGTAATATTGTTGTATGGTGGCATTATACATTTTGTATTGTAGATATATAGTGGTGTAATAATGTTATATGATGTACCTTTTTATAATTTATTTTATATGTAATGTAATGTTTGGACCCCAAGAAGAGTAGCTGCTGCCTTGGCAGCTAATGGGGATCCCTAATAAATACAAATACTCTCCCCCCTTTCCGCATCCTATGACTCGCACTGTCCCCTTTCCTCCCGGCCGGCTCGGCCCTCCCCTCCTTCTCTGTGGCTAAGTGACCCATTATTAGTTTACAGAACAGGGCTGCGGCAGCTGAGTGATGATGGAGGAAAGCTGAATTTGCGGAGGACCTATCATCCTTTCACTCCCTCCTCTCTACCTTTTCTTCCTCTGTATCTGCTGCTAAAACTACTTTCTATCAATCTAAATTTCAGGCTTCTGCTTCTAACCCTTTTACAACTTCTCCTCCCTCCTTAATCCTTCACCCCCTCCCTCCTCCCTCTCTGTGGATGACTTTGTCAACCATTATGAAAGAAGGTTGACGACATTCGCTCCTCATTCACTCAGGATGACTTTGTGAACCACTTTGAAAAGAAGGTTGATGACATCTGCTCCTCATTCACTCAGTGTATTGAGTCCACTGGTCCCACTCACACAGAACTACCCTACGCCTTGACCTCTTTCTCCCCTCTCTCTCCAGATGTGAAGTTTGGCCGCCCAACAAACCTGCCCGCTCAACCTCATCCCCTCCTCCCTTCTCCAGACCATCTCTGGAGTCCTTCTCCCATTCCTCACTTCCTTCATCAACTCACCCCTGATCACCCAGATGCGTCTCCTCTAACTTCAAAATGGCCAGAGTCGCTCCCCACCTCAAGAAACCAACACTCGACACCTCTGACATCAAACACTACCAGTATGCCTTCTTTCTTTTCTTTCCAAACACTCAGAACGATCTTTTTGACAATAACCAGTCAGGCTTCAAGACAGGTCACTCAACCAAGACTGGTCTCATCTGTGTCACGGAGGCTCTTCACATTGCCAAAGCTGACTCTCTCTACTCTGTTTTCATACTCCTAGATCTATCTGCTGCCTTCGACACCGTGAACCATCAGATCCTCCTCTCCACCCTCTCATCAGGGAGTCTCAGGCTCTGAACACTCTTGGATTGCATCCTAACTGGCTGGCCACTTCTACCAGGTGACGAGTAGAGCGTCTGTGTCTTCACCACGTACTCTCACAACTGGTGTCCCCCAGGGCTTGGTTCTAGGCCCTCTCCTCTTCTCTCTATACATCAAGTCACTCGGCTCCGTCATATCCTTACATGGTCTCTCCTATCATTGGTATGTGGATGACACTCAACTACTTTTTTCCTTCCCCCCTTCTGACACCCAGGTGGCGACACATGTCTCTGTGTTCCTGGAAGATATCTCAGCTTGGATGTTGGCCCACCACCTGAAGCTCAACCTCGACAAGACAGAGCTGCTCTTCCTCCCGGGGAAGGCCTGCCCGCTTCAAGACCTCTCCATCATGGTTGACAACTCCACAGTGATCCTAGACAACACCCTGTTGTTCTCTGCAAACATCAAAGAAGTCACTCGCACCTGCAGGTTCATGCTCTACAATATCCGTAGAGTACGACCCTACCTCACACTGGAAGCGGCACAGGTCCTAATCCAGGCTCTTGTCATCTCCTGTTTAGATTACTGCAACTCGCTTTTGGCTGGGCTCCCTGCTTGTGCCATCAAACCCCAGCAACTCATCCAGAATGCCACAGCCCGCCTAGTGTTCAACCTTCCCAAGGTCTCCCATATCATCCCGCACCTCCGCACACTCTGCTGGCTTCCAGTCGAAGCTCGCATCATTACAAGACCATGGTACTTGCCTACGGCGCAGCAAGAGGAACTGCCCGTCCCTACCTTCAAGCTATGCTCAAACCCTACACCTTAACCTAAGCACTCCGTTGACTCTTTAACCCCCTACTAGCACTGAATTTGCTAATAGCTACTCTATTGAGGAAAAATGTATTTACCATGACTGAGATATGTGACCGACCGCCTTGATTTGGTCTTATGTTACAAAATTTGAAATTGTGTTTTTTACATTGGATAAAAGCAGAGACAAAGAGCTACAAAATGGTATATCATACACTGCATTCAAGGTAACAATAGGAAAGTATACTTGATGCATGCAATATACCAAAAAAATATACCAAACAACAGGCCAGCTGACCAGAGTAGGCGCGTAAACAAGATGGCGTATTGAATAGAAATCGGTACAAAACACCTCAAGATAAAAACATAATATTCAAAATCAGTAAGTTAGACTAAATATTAGCATTTCATATATTCGCAGTTAATATAATTCAATCTGGATAATAACAGAAATAAGATCATAAGGCTAGAGAAATATATCGACAAATATTACTACAACAAGCAACACCCAAACATGACTGAAGACAAGCGTGGAGAGCCGATCCCCAAAAGAAAACGCGACTCATCGACAGATACAGATGATATATGCTTTTCACCACTAGGTATGGTAAGTGTGGAAAGCGACCTGTTGAAGTCGATAAATGACAAATTGGGCATATTAGAACTGGTCAGTAAAGACGTAAAAGAGTTGAAAGCGAGTCTTCAAATGAGTGACGAAAAAGCTTTGGTAATGGAGAAAGAAACCAAAGAAATAAAAGTGACAGTCTCTAAAATGGAAACGGACGTTAGGGAATTAAAAAAGGAGAACAATCTTCTGAGAGAAGCCTTACTAGACATCCAAACTAGATCGATGAGGGAAAATCTAGTACTTACGGGTATTCAGGAAAAGGAGGGAGAAATAACAGAGAATATTATGAAGGACTTCCTGCATACAGCGCTGCAAATCCCACTCGAGGCTGTCGATAAAATCCAACTCGAACGTGTACATCGTTTCGGAAAAAGAGGACAGAAATATGAGCGCCCAATCGTTGCCAAATTTGCTTTTTTTAAGGACAAAGCTATGGTGAAAAGCCTGGGAAGGAGACTTGCTGGCACGAAAATAGGCATGAATGATCAGTTCCCGAAGGAGATTGTAGAAAGGCGCAAAGTTCTGTATCCAATCTTCAAGGAAAACAGATTAAAAGGGAAACGTGTTGCACTAGTGGTGGATAAATTATATATTGACAACCAAATGTTCAGAGACACAAAGACTACTCCATGGCTATTCTAAAAGTTGTAATGGAGGAGTCAAATATTGGAGCACCTGATACTAGCAATGATAGGGATTGTAATATTAAATAACATTTATAGTAAGTATAGTATTTTATAAATGGATAAAACGATATAACAAGCAGAATAATACATCTTTATATACAAATAATTAGAACATGGCTTTTTTGGCGGGAGGTTGTTGTTTTGGCGGATGGTTGTTGTGGTTGGTCCTGTGTTCTCTCTGGCGTCCTTTCCCCCTTGCAGCAGATGTGGATGCGGGTGCGTTTGCACGCTCGGCCCATTTCTTCCGCAGTCAACCATGTGGTGTGCATTTTTGTGTTTGAAAAGGTACGGCGTTAAGTGAGTGAGAGGGGAAATAGTTGCATATCCCAGAGCCGACCGGGGGTCTATGAACAGGGGTAGTGAGAGAGAGAGCTTTCAATGTTGTGTAGATGAGGGATATACATTTTTAAATATAGTAAACATCTAATCTAATTATTCATTGTCCTATCATGATGGAAAGATCCCTAACCCTATAACCTGGACACCCACCTGAGCGACCCATACACCAAAGAGAAGTTCCCATCTATTTTATGGACCTGCTGTGAATATGCAGCCTAAATAGAGAAATAAATGCGGTCAGAGACCTACTTGAGCAGCACCGCCCCCTCAAGATTCTGAGCCTGCCTGGCAGGGTTGGTCCTACAAAGCCAGAGCCCCCTGATGGGAGAGCATAATATACAAGGAAATTCTCAAAGCTGCTAATGAGAACCTTGACGACCTTTTACCTAGCCGGTGGGGATTCCGGTGGGGTACTCCCACCCAGGTAGTGGCAGTGCTGGCAACACTGGCTGCAGTAACCCATGGGGAGGGGGTCACACTCGGACAATCAGAGAGGGGGTTTATCATTGTGGCCCAGGTGGCACAAAATAATCAAAGGTCTGACCGCATGGAGATGCTTGGGAAAATGGTTACAACAGAGGATCAGAGTGTTTGTGTCTCAGGTGAAGAGGGTGGATCTGATCTCCATCACCTAGGACTTGACATAGATTAAGTAGATTAATCAAATCTCACATTGTTGTCAATTTCTGCTCATTCTGCATGCTTTATCAATCAGCTGTAACTGTATGTGCACTCGTAGATCAAGTTATTTCTCGGGTTGGGCTCTGGGATATAACAGCCGTTGAGTATTGGATTTTATGGTGGATTGTGGAGGAGGGGGGTTGAGTGTGTTGGAGTATGTGAGTATGTGCGTGTGTGCTGGTCTGGCATCTGTTGTGGGGGGGGTGGGGATGTTGGGGGGGGGGGTATGGGATGGACCGCGGGAATTATTTGCTAGGATAATAATTGCTTGTCAATGAATTAAATGTAATACAATGGCAATCCTGGTTATATGTTAGAATCCTATGCGTGAACTGCCGACATTATTACGCATATTAATTGATAATGATGGAAAATAGGATATGCATAATAAAATAAATAAATAATAGTTATATAGATATATATATATAGAGGTGAAAGCATTGGAAATGCTTTTGGCGGTTAACCTGCTTCTGTTTTGTGGGTGGCACTGTGTGCTGTTTTCGATGGATGGGTCCTGGCCTCTCAGGGCCTTAGGGATACGGAGGGACGTGGGGGGGATGCTGATCACTGGGATGACGGCTCAACTTGGGATGGGGAGGGGCTTTAGCGGGGGAATTAGTGGAGAACAATTGAAGGGTTACTCCGTAGCAATGCAAATATCACGGTACAGCTATATGGACACTCAATCATTACGCTATTTTTTATTGGTAAATTTACAAACATATATAATGATAAATAGACTTGAAACTTGTATCTCATTATGGTGTATGGTGAAATAAGTATAGCCAGTTATAATTGTAATGGCTTAGCTGATAATAACAAAAGAAGAACAATATTTACATGGCTCAAAGAGAAGGAATATAATATCTATTGTATACAGGAAACTCATTCAACAATTCGAGATGAAGTAGCGTGGAAAAAAGAATGGGGGGGGGAAATATACTTCTCCCATGGGCAAAGAAATTCAAAAGGGGTGATGATATTAATTAATAGTAATTTCGATCCGAATGTGCAAATTGTCCAAATAGATACGCAAGGTAGATGGATTATTTTAAATATGGTATTGGACAATAAACAGATATGGCTCATTAACCTTTACGGACCAAATAATGATGATCCACAATTCTTTGACAATATATATAATAAATTATCAAGCCTGCAAGCAACTCAAGACAATATTATTATGGTGGGGGATTATAATACTGTTTTAAATAGCTCAATGGACCGAAAAGGAAATCACACCACAAACAATCACCCACATGCTCTTAAGGAAATTGTGAATGTCATGGATACATTAGAACTAGTAGATATATGGAGGCTTAAATATGCTGATCTAGTGAGATATACATGGCGGAGACTGAATCAAGCTAGTCGTCTTGACTTCTTTCTTATCTCATTCTCGTTGGCACCAAAAGTAAAAAAAAGTGTTGATAGGGGACAGAATGCGGTCGGACCATCATATAATAGGCATATACATTACTCTGACTGAATTTCCACGTGGGCGAGGATATTGGAAATTTAATCAAAGCCTATTAGATGATAATTTATTTATAATTAGAACAAAGGAATTTATAACTGACTTTTTCCAACATAACTTAGGTACAGCGAATCCCCTTATTGTATGGGACACCTTTAAATGTGCCTTTAGAGGCCATGCAATTCAGTACTCATCTCGAAAACAAAAGCAATTTAGGTCAAAAGAGTTTATACTAAGAAAGGAAATAGAAAGTCTAACAGAACAGATAGATGGCAATAAAAACTGTAACATAGAGGCTCAGAATAAATTAGAGGAAAAACAAAAAGAAATGGAAAAACTTATTCAAGAAAGATCAAGTGTAATATATTATAAAAATAAAGCAAACTGGATGGAATATGGGGAAAAATGCACAAAATTCTTTTTTAATCTTCAACATAGGAATGCTACCAAAAAGAACTTAATGAAACTGGTTACAATTGACGGAGTCACCCATAATTCACCTAATGATATTTTGAAGGAAGAAACAAAGTATTTTAAGCATATGTTTTCTTTTCAGTCGCCTCCATCTCCTCTAACTGAAGCTAATTGTAGAGATTTTTTTCCTATTGATAATGTCAAATTAACAGCCACACAGAAAGACTCATGTGAAGGTGAAATTACAGAGGAGGAACTTCTGGATGCAATTAAAGACTTTAAGTCCGGGAAAACTCCAGGGTTGGATGGCATACCAATCGAGGTATACCAAACCTTTTTTGAAATACTAAGAGGACCGTTATTAGCATGTTTTAACCACTCCTATGTAAATGGTAGATTATCTGACACTCAAGAAGAAGGTCTGATCTCATTATTACTGAAACAGGATACAAGTGGAAAATATAAAGATCCAGTCCATTTACAAAATTGGAGGCCCCTTACACTTCAGTGTTGTGATGCAAAAATCCTAGCAAAATGTATAGCGCATAGAATTAAAAAGGTATTGTCGGATATTATTCATTCTAATCAGACAGGTTTTTTACATGGAAGATACATTGGAGACAATATAAGGCAAGTATTGGAAACAATAGAACACTATGGAAAATATGGGAAACCAGGCCTGCTATTCATAGCAGACTTCGAAAAGGCATTTGATAAAGTTCGACTGGAATTCATATATAAATGCCTGGAGCATTTCAATTTTGGAGAATCTCTTATAAAATGGGTCAAAATCATGTATAGTAACCCTAGGTGTAAAATAGTAAATAATGGCTATTTCTCAGAAAGTTTCAAACTGTCAAGAGGAGTGAAACAAGGTTGTCCACTATCGGCATATCTATTTATTGTGGCCATCGAGATGTTAGCTATTAAAATCAGATCCAATAATAATATCAGAGGATTAGAAATACAGGGCTTAAAAACAAAGGTGTCATTGTACGCAGATGATTCATGTTTTCTTTTAGATCCACAACTAGAATCCCTCCACAGCCTCATAGAGGATCTAGATACATTTTCTAACCTCTCTGGATTAAAACCAAATTATGACAAATGTACTATATTACGTATTGGATCACTAAAAAATACAATTTTTACATTACCATGTAGTTTACCAATAAAATGGTCTGATGGTGATGTGGATATACTTGGAATACATATCCCAAAGGAAATAAATGATCTCACTTCAATAAATTTTAATAGAAAGTTAGCAAAAATAGATAAGATCTTACTACCATGGAAAGGAAAATACCTGTCAATTTGTGGAAAAATCACCCTGATTAACTCTTTAGTATTATCCCAGTTTACCTATTTGCTTATGGTCTTGCCTACGCCTAGCAAACAGTTTTTTAAATTATATGAGAAAAAAATATTCAATTTTATTTGGAACGGCAAGCCAGACAAAATTAAAAGAGCATATTTATATAATGAATATGAATTCGGAGGACAGAAATTATTAAATATTAAAGCATTAGACCTATCACTAAAATCTTCAGTCATCCAAAAGTTATACTTAAATCCGAACTGGTTCTCAAGCAAATTAGTAAGATTGTCTCACCCACTGTTCAAGAAAGGCCTTTTTCCCTTTATTCAGATTACAACCTCTCACTTTCAGTTATTTGAAAAGGAAATAATCTCCCAAATGTCACTATTTCTAAAACAAGCCATAGAAAGTTGGTTACAATTTCAATTTAATCCTCCAGAAACGACAGAACAAATAATGCAACAAATATTGTGGTTAAATTCAAATATACTAATTGACAAAAAACCTATATTTATTGACAGAATGTTTAAAAAAAGGTATAATCTTCGTAAATGATATCATCGGTAGGACTGGTGGAGTTATGTCGCACATGCAGCTAATAAAAACATATGGAAATGTCTGCTCTACCCAAAATTACAACCAAATAATTGCAGCCTTACCGCAAAAGTGGAAGAGGAAAGTTGAAGGGGGAGAAAGTAAGGAACTTGTCTGTCGGCCTTGCATTAAAGAACATAATTGGTTAAGGAAAACTGTGATAAATAAAAAAGTATATCAGTTTCACTTAAGGACCAAAGGATTGACAGCAGTCCCATATAGATTGCAAAATAGTTGGGAAGAGATCTTTGACGTACCGATCCCATGGCATAGTGTTTATGAAAAAAAAAAAAAAAAAAAAAAAAAAAGAATAGGAAAGTAATTATGCTTAGAAATGTTATAAATTTGTAATCTCACTTTTGAGAAAATGGCCTTTGAATGTTTTAGGTACATACTGAAGAGCTCTTCTTTGTCAAAACCCATTCAGCATTGTTCACACCCTCTTAAGCTTTAGCCCCACCATCTCATTTCGCTCTCGGAGTGCTCAGAGCGCACACTTGACGCTCTGGCTGATGAGTAGGGTTGATCCGAGCGTTCTGACCTCACATCCGCGGTCAAGCACCCAAGCTAAATTTAGCTAGCTTGCTAGCTACTTCCAGACACAAAATTGGGATTATGGTTCATTGTTTACGTCTGGATAACATGAAAACAGCCTAACCAGCACCCCACTGACCATTTTACTCACCCTAGCAGAGCTGGTTAGGCTGTTTTCATGTATTCAGAGCGTTGGTGACTGTAACTGTGCTTCTGACAACAATTTAATGACGCTTTTTTGCCGATGTTTACTGACACAGGCCATATCCAACGTGTGTCATGTGTTCGTAAATTAAATTAATCAGTTATTCTGCGCTCTGGCATACTCAGACTGAATTTACGAATGCACCAAAATGGTTACTTGCATAGTGGAGTCTTTTGTTAAGACACATAGCTAGCTAGCAAGGTAAACAATGAACCAAGCTAGGTAAACAACGTGTCAAATCATACATGTAACGTTAGCTAGCAAGCCAGCCAGCTAACGTTAGCTAGCTAGCTAAACAATGAACCATAATCCCAACTCATGACGTTACTACCCTGCATGAATCTGCAGGTAGCTAACCACCCAGGTTCAATGTTATAATAATATCTGAAAATGTAGCTAGCTAGACTATTTTACCCGCATACATCATGCATGATGGACGTGACTCCCTGTCACAGATTCCATGGTTGCCCTTAGTTTGAAGATGTAATCTGGAGACAGGTGTTTTCTCCATCTCGTTAGCTACCATACTCTAATTCCACTGATTTCAAAACTCGATCCTCCAGAAAGTGGAGAGCAACACTTATGCAGCTGCACTACACAATACATTTTTTAAAAAGCCGCGTTAGACAGGATTACCTAAACATACTGACCAGCTCAAATGGCAGACCAATCCGAACTCCTCTCTCGGCATGTCCAGCCCACTCATTATCTCAGCCAATCATGGCTAGTGGGATGGTTGCTGTGTTTTTCTGTAGCTTAACCAGCTAGGCTCGTAATTGAACAATTTTATTCGTATTTACAGATGGCATACAAGTTTGTTATTAAGGCACAAGAAAGTTCACATGTTCCAGAAGGCATTTCTGCCAAAAAACGCATTATGATTTTTTAAAAAAAGTTTACGTTCAAATGGCTCTGCTGTGAAGAAGTGACCCACAACATACGCCTAGTTTCCTGAAACTAGTCACATATGTGGTTGTCCCACCTAGCTATCTTAAGATGAATGCACTAACTGTAAGTCACTCTGGATAAGAACGTCTGCTAAATGACTAAAATGTCAAATGTAAAACAGTTGAACACTTTCCACAATTACACTGTACTTTATTCTTCATTTGGATCCCAATTACAAAAAATATTCAATTTGGTGACATCTTTAAGTCGTTTTTTGTGATTTTGTTTCGGTGGTCTGGGTGATAGCTTTGAAGATGGCGCTGTAGTGGATAGCTGCCGTCTTACGGGCTCCTGACCAATTCTGCTATTTTGTGTGTTTCTTTACGCTGATCTAACTTTTGTTGTACATTATGTCTCCGCTATCATTTCCTATGAACGAAAACTGAACATCAGAACAGCAATCACTAACCTCGATTCGGATTAAGATTTCTACTTCAACGTGTCGGCAGCTCTGGATGTTCTCCTCGGACCAGGCCCTGATCATCGGCGAACATGCAGACCGCTATTTTCTTCTATTTTTTGTTGGCAAACGTGCAGTCAGTGGAGAACGAACTTGATGAGCTCCATTCGAGACTATCCTATCAACGGGACCTGATAAATGGTAAAGTCCTATGTTTTTCTGAGTCGTGTCTGAACGAGGACATGAATATACAACTCGCTGGTATTTCTATGCATCATCAAGACTGGACGGCAGACAAGAGGGGGAGAGTGTGTTTCTTTGTTAACAACAGCTTGTGCGTGAACTCTAATGTTAAGGAAGTCTCAAGGTTTTGCTCACCTGAGTTAGAATACCTCATGATAAGGATGTTGCCCCATAGCACTCACATCTGTAGCCATGAAATGCTTTGAAAGACTGGTCATGTCTCACATCAACACCATCATCCCAGACACCCTGGACCCACTCCAATTCGCATACCACCCCAACAGATCCACAGATGACAAAATCTCAATTGCACTTCACACTGTACTCACCCACCTGGACAAAAGGAATACCTGTCTAAGAATGCTGTTCATTGACTACATCTCAGCATTCAACACCATAGACCCCTCCAAGCTCATCACCAAGCTCAGGACCCTGGGACAATAACAAATTGGAATTCGTAACATATCATAGGTTTAGCAAATTCATGCATATTGTACATTTTGCAAATTCGTAACATATTGCACAAATTGCTATTTGTACAATATGTTACGAATTGCAATTTGTACAATATGTTACGAATTTTCAAAATGTTATGAATTCTAATTGTTGTTGCTATCATTAGCTAGGTGGCTAACGCTAACGTTAGCTAGCTCTAGGGGTTAAGGTTAGGAGTTACGTTAAAGGGTTAAGGTTAGGGGAAGATTTATTTATTTGTATACATTTTTTTAATAAAATCACGTTTGGCAGCGATGACATCAAATCACATTTTATTGGTCACATACACATATTTAGCAGATGTTATTGCGGGTGTAGCGAAATGCTTGTGTTCCTTGCTCCAACAGTGCAGTAGTATCTAACAATTCACAACAATACACACAATCTAAAAGTAAAAGAATGAAATTAAGAAATATATAAATATTAGGACGTGCAATCTCAGTGGCATTGATGAGAATACAGTAAAATACAGTATATACATATGAAATGAGTAAAACAGTATGTAAACATTATTAAAGTGACCAGTAATTCCATGTCTATGTACATAGGGCAGCAGCCTGTAAGGTGCAGGGTTGAGTAACCGGGTGGTAGCCGGCTAGTGACAGTGACTAAGTTCAGGGCAGGGTACTGGGTGGAGGCCGGCTATTGATGGCTATTTAACAGTCTGATGGACTTGAGATAGAAGCTGTTTTTCAGTCTCTCGGTCCCAGCTTTGATGCACCTTTACTGACCTCGTCTTCTGGTTGATAGCAGGGTGAACAGGCTGTGGCTTGGGTGGTTGATGTCCTTGATTATCTTTTTGGCCTTCCTGTGATATCAGGTGCTGTAGGTGTCCTGGAGGGCAGGCAGTCCACCTCCGGTGATGCGTTGGGCAGACCGCACCAACCTCTAGAAAGCCCTGCAGTTACGGGCGGTGCAGTTGCCGTAACAGGCGGTGATACAGCCCGACAGGATGCTCTCAATGGTGCATCTGTAAATGTTTGAGGGTCTACCGCTGTTGCGCCTTCAGCACTCTGTCTGTTTGGGTGGACCATTTCAGATTGCTTTACCACTTCTCCACTGCTGTCCCGTTGATGTGGATGGGGTCGTGTTCCTTTGTTTTGTTGACGTTGAGGGAGAGGTTATTTTCCTGGCACCATTCCGCCAGGGCCCTCACCTCCTCCCTGTAGGCTCTCTCGTTATTGTTGGTAATCAGGCCTACCACTGTTGTGTCGTCCGCAAACTTCTTGATTGAGTTGGAGGCATGCATGGCCACGCAGTCATGGGTGAACAGGGAGTACAGGAGCAGGCACCCTTGTGGGGCCCCTGTGTTGAGGATCAGCATAGTGAAGGTGTTGTTTCCTACCTTCAGCACCTGAGGGTGGCACGTCAGGAAGTCCAGGACCCAGTTGCACAGGGCGGGGTTCAGACCCAGGACCCCAAGCTTAATGATGAGATTGGAGGGTAATATGGTGATGAAGGCTGAGCTGTAGTCGATGAACAGCATTCTTACATAGGTATTCCTCTTGTCCAGATGGGATAGGGCAGTGTGCAGTGCAATGGCAATTGAATCATCTGGAGATCTGTTGGGGCGGTATGCAAATTGAAGTGTAGGGTGTTAGGTAAGGTGGTGGTGATATGATCCTTAACTAGCCTCTCAAAGCACTTCATGATGACAGAAGTGAGGGCTACGGGGTGATAGTCATTTAGTTCAGTTACCTTTGCTTTCTTGGGTCCAGGAACAATGGTGGACATCTTGAAACAAGTGGGGACAGCAGACTGGGATAGAGAGAGATTGAATATGTCCGTAAACACTCCAGCCAGCTGGTCTGCGCATGTTCTGAGGACGCAGCTAGGGATGCCGTCTGGGCCAGCAGCCTTGCGAGGATTAACCCGCTTAAACGTCTTACTCACGTCGGCCACGGAATACGAGAGCCCACAGTCCTTCGGAGCGGGCCGTGTCGGTGGCATTGTGTTATCCTCAAAGCGGGCAAAAAAGGTGTTTAGCTTGTCCGGGAGCAAGACGTCAGTGTCCGCGACGTGGCTGGTTTTCCCTTTGTAATCCGTGATTTTCTGGAGTCCCTGCCACATACGTCTCGTGTCTGAGCCCTTGAATTGCGACTTCACTTTGTCTCTGTACTGACGTTTTGCCTGTTTGATTGCCTTACGGAGGGCATAACTGCACTGTTTGTATTCAACCATATGCCCAGTCCCCTTGCCATGGTTAAATGTGGTGATTCGCACTTTCAGTTTTTGTGCGAATGCTGCCATCTATCCACGTTTTTTGATTTGAGTAGGTTTTAATAGTCACAGTGGGAACAACATCTCCTATACACATCCTGAAGAACTCAGTCACCGTGTCAGTGTATACGTCAATGTTATTCTAAGAGGTAACCCGGAACATCTGCATGATCAAAAAAATCTTGAAGAATGGATTCCAATTGGTCAGACCAGCATTGAATAGACCTTAGCACGGGTACATCCTGTTTGAGTTTCTGCCTATAGGAAGGGAGAAGCAGAATGGAGTTGTGGTCTGATTTGCCGAAGGGAGGGTGGGGGGGGGGGCCTTGTAGCCATCCCGGAAGGGAGAGTAACAATGGTCGAGAGTTTTTGAAGCGCGAGTACTACAGGCAATGTGTTAATAGAACATCGGTAGCGTTTTCCTCAAATTTGCTTTGTTAAAGTCCCCAGCTACAATAAATGCGGCCTCAGGATATGTGGTTTCCAGTTTGCATTAAGTCCAGTGTAGTATTTGACTATTTTCCCAGAACCCTTACCATGGTGAAATGCGGTGGTTTGCACTTTCAGTTTTGCGCGAATACTGTCATCTATCCACGGTTTCTGGTTAGGGTGGGTTTTAATAGTCACAGTGGGCACAACATCACCTATACACTTCCTGATAAACTCAGTCACTGTTTCAGTGTATTCGTCTAAATTATTTTCGCAAGCTACCTGGAACATATCCCAGTCCCCGTGATCAAAACAATCTTGAAGCATGGATTCCGATTGGTCAGACCAGCGTTGAATAGTCCTTAGCACGGGTACTTCCTGTTTGAGTTTCTGTCTATAGGAAGGGAGGAGCAAAATGGAGTCGTGGTCAGATTTGCCGAAAGGAGGGCGGGGGAGGGCCTTATAACCATCCCGGAAGTTCGAATAGCAATGGTCGAGGATTTTAGCAGCGCGAGTACAGTGAAGTTCTTTGAGGGCCGTCGTGGTATCGGCTTGAGGGGGGATAAAATGACAAAAATGTAAAATGGATATACACGGCCGTGACTATAACCGAAGAAAATTATCTTGGGAGATAATACGGTCAGCATTTGATTGTGAGGTATTCTAGGTCGGGTGAACAAAAGGACTTGAGTTCCTGTATGTTACTACAATTACACCATGAGTCGTTAATCATGAAACACACACCTCCGCCCTTCTGCTTCCCGGAGAGATATTTATTCCTGTCTGTGCGATGAACTGAGAACCCATCTGGCTGGACCAATTTCTAAAGAATATCCCCAAAGAGCCATGTTTCCGTGAAACAAAGTATGTTACAGGCCTTGATGTCTCTCTGGAAAGAAATCCTTGCCCGGAGCTCGTTGACCTTGTTAACTAGAGACTGAACATTAGCGAGTAGTATACTTGGAAATGGTGGGTGGTGTGCGCGCCTCCTAAGTCGAACCAGCAGGCCGCTCTGAGTGCCTCTCCTCCACCGGTGATGTTTTGGGTCAGCCGCTGGAATCAGTTCAATTGCCCTGGGGAGAGCAAACAAAGGATCTGCTTCGGGAAAGTCGTATTCCTGGTCGTAATGCTGGTGAGTTACCGCCGCTCTGATATCCAAGAGTTTTTCCCGGCTGTATGTAATGATACAAAACACTTTCTGAGCTAATAATGTACAAAATAATGCATAAAAAAAACAAAATACCGCAAAGTTTCCTAAGAGCTAGTCGCGAGGCCGCCAGGAAGTCCAGGACCCAGTTGCACAGGGCGGGGTTCAGACCCAGGATACTGTAACAAAGGATCCGATTCGGGAAAGTCATATTTCTGGTCGGAATGCTGGTGAGTTACCGCCGCTCTGATATTAAAAAGTTATTTCCGGCTGTATGTAATAACACAAAAAAACGTTCTGGGCTAATAATGTAAGACATAACACAAAATTATGCTAAATACATCAAGTTGCTTAGGAGCTAGAAGCAGAGATTCCATATCTGTCTGCGCCATCTTACAGTGAGCAGTGAGTCTTTCTGGGTAAGTCTCTAAGAGCTTTGCACAACTGGATTGTACAATATTTGCCAATTATTCTTTTTAATTCTTCAAGCTCTGTAAAATTGGTTGTTGATCATTACTAGATAGCCATTTTCAAGTCGTACCATAGATTTTCAAGCCGATTTAAGTCAAAACTGTAACTAGGCCACTCAAGAACATTCAATGTCGTCTTGGTATGCAACTAAATATATTTGGCCTTGTGTTTTAGATAATTATCCTGCTGAAAGGTGAATTTGTCTCCCAGTGTCTGTTGGAAAGCAGACTGAACCAAGTTTTCCTCTAGGATTTTGCCTATTCTTAACTCCATTCGTTAATTTTTTTTCCTGAAAAACTCTCCAGTCCTTAACGATTACAAACATACCCATCCAAAGTGTAATTAAAATCTGAATCATGCTCAAAGAGATATTCAATATCTGTTTTTTTATTTTTACCCATCTACCAATAGGTGCCCTATTGCACACAGAGTCCATGCAACTTATTATGTGACTTGTTAAGCACATTTCTGCTCCTGAACTTATTTAGGCTTGCCATAACAAAGAGGTTGAATACTTATTGACTGAAGACATTTCAGCTTTTCATTTTTTATCAATTTGTAAACATTTCGAAAAACATAACTCCACTTTGACATTATGGGGTATTCTGTGTAGGCCAGTGACAAACAAAATCTCAATTCAATCCATTTTAAATTCAGGCTGTAACACAACTAAATTAGGAAAAGTAAATGAATGTGAAACAAACCAATGCCTGGTGCAGTCTGCTAGCTAACAAGCTAGCTAGCTGCTAACGTGGCTTGAAAACACAAATAATCCATAGTATGTAACACTCGCATACATATTTACAACTAAAAAGCAAACGCGACACATCACTTTATCTAGCTAGCAAGATAGCTAGTTACATTAACTACTGTATGTCTTACCTTTTAAGCAGATCGGTTTTGAATCCCTTAGCTAGCTAGCTGTCTCCAATTTGTGAACGCAAATACAACTTTTACTCTTGACACTCATCTTGGCCCAGGCTCTATCGTTTACCCTTTTTGCCTATTGGCTCTCCAACGTTCCCTGTTTCTTTAGGTTAGTATTTTACCATTGGTGTGAGTTACTTTTAAGCATATGCTTTGGTTTTTCAACGCCAAACCCACCACTGGTGTGCGTGGCCAAAGAGCTCTATTTTCATGTAATCTAACCATAGCACTGACTGATGTTTGATAAATGGCATTGGCACTAGGATTGGAACCGGTGCTTCGGTCAGATTACATGAAAATAGAGCTCTTTGACTGTATCTGATCATGTGTATTGATAAGTATATACCCTTTAATGATCTGGGAAGGGTTGGCTGTTATGAGGTCTGTCTTCACTCCCACGTCACAACTCTTGTTGATAGGAGCCAGGTTAAACCTAACAACAATAACAATCACACATCATTACAAACAACTACGATCACACAAGATTAGAAACAACAATCTAAACAACAACATTCACAGAACATTAAATCAATATTCATACAACATGACATCAACATTCACACAACATTCACATTACATTACTTCAACAATACACGACATAACAACATTCACACAACATTACAAATAATAACTGAAAAGAGCACCATGTACAAACTGGTGATGGACTCAGAAAGAGGTACTGGTTTCGATAGGAAAAAATTAAATTCATACAACATTCAAAAACATTATAAACAACAATATTCACACAACATACAGTTGAAGTCGGAAGTTTACATACACTAAGGTTGGAGTCATTAAAACTTGTTTTTCAACCACTCCACAAATGTATTGTTAACAAACTATATTTTTGGCAAGTCGGTTAGGACATCTACTTTGAATGATGCCACAAGTAATTTTTCCAACAATTGTTTACTGACAGATTATTTCACTTATAATTCACTGTATCACAATTCCAGTGGGTCAGAAGTTTACGTACACTAAGATGACTGTGCCTTTAAACAGCTTTGAAAATTCCAGAAAATTATGTCATGGCTTTAGAAGCTTCTGATAGGCTAATTGACATAATTTGAGTCAATTGGAGGTGTACCTGTGGATGTATTTCAAGGCCTACCTTCAAACTCAGTGCCTCTTTGCTTGACATCATGGGAAAATCAAAAGAAATCAGCCAAGACCTCAGAAAGAAATTGTAGTCCTCCACAAGTCTGGTTCATCCTTGGGAGCAATTTCCAAACGCCTAAAGGTACCACGTTCATCTGTACAAACAATAGTACGCAAGTATAAACACCATGGGACCACGCAGCCGTCATACCGCTCAGGAAGGAGACGCGTTCTGCTTTGCTGCAGGAGGGACTGGTGCACTTCACAAAATAGATGGCATCATGAGGAAGAGAAATTATGTGGATATATTGAAGCAACATCTCAAGACATCAGTCAGGAAGTTAAAGCTTGGTTCGCAAATGGGTCTTCCAAATGGAAAATGACCCCAAGCATACTTCCAAAGTTGTGGCAAAATGGCTTAAGGACAACAAAGTCAAGGTATTGGAGTGGTCATCACAAAGCCCTGACCTCAATCCTATAGAAAATGTGTGTGCAGAACTGAAAAAGCGTGTGCGAGCAAGGAGGCCTTCAAACCTGACTCAGTTACACCAGCTCTGTCAGGAGGAATGGGCCAAAATTCACCCAACTTATTATGGGAAGCTTGTGGAAGGCTACCCGAAACGTTTGACCCAAGTTAAACAAATTAAAGGCAATGCTACCAAATACTAATTAAGTGTATGTAAACTTCTGACCCACTGGGAATGTGATGAAAGAAATAAAAGCTGAAATAAATCAGTCTCTCTACTATTATTCTGACATTTCACATTCTTAAAATAAAGTGGTGATCCTAACTGACCTAAAACAGGGAATTTTTACTAGGATTAAATGTCAGGAATTGTGAAAAACTGAGTTTAAATGTATTTGGCTAAGGTGTATGTAAACTTCCGACTTCAACTGTACACACAACATTCCCAGAATATCCACACAATGTTCACACATGATTATAAACAGCAACAGTCACACATCACATCAATGTTGTACACTACACAACAGCTTGATAGATAGATAATGTTGTTACTTATACCTTATGACATAGTCAGCATTGTCTATTTCCGCTCCACAGCTGCTGTTCTGCAGGATTCCTCCACTTCCCACCACGGCACAACGGCTCAACGAACCTTTCCTCCAGGGTACAGTCTACACACACACACACACACAAGTACCATGCTGGTAAACAATGCTCGTGGGATGAATTTTCGGGGGAAATGAAAGACCTGCGCGCGCGCACACACACACACCTGAGGCAGCATCTCCCATAGTGCTTGGTCCACCTTTCTCTTCCTCCACCTCTCTGCATCATAAGTCAGACTCTGGTTCTGATTGGTGTTCTGTCTGGTCACCATCAGCCTTTCAGATGCGTTACAGCATGACCACAACTCTGTCCTGGGGGGGAAGGACATTACATTTGTTTGAGATAATCGCAAGACTGAGCAAGGTGTGTGTGTGTGTGTGTGTGTGTGTGTGTGTGTGTCTCACCTGTGTAGTTCTCTGTGTGTGAGGTTGAGTCTCCAAGGACAGTCCATCAGCTCTCTCACCTCCTGAGAGAACAATCTAATGTCTACTCTGACACACAAGAAACACACACACACACACCAGCAAGGTCACTCCAGATCCAATGCAATGTTTGATGTTTGTCCAGATCCCCACGACGTCGCTATTACCATCAAGTAGGCTTGCAGCAATGGGGATGGCGGATGCTAATTTTGTAAATATTGTTTATACCCTATCCCAAACCTTAACCCTTAACTTAATGCCTAAACGGAACCGTTAAAACAACCTTTGGACAAACGTGGACAAACAGAGAATACTGAAGTCAGACCGTGTCAAACCGTGAGATCTTGTTACACACACAGACACACACACAACTCATAATGTAAATAGACATATAGATGGAGAACTTGTTGGATCAGGATGGATTGTCTGGTTGATCTGATAAGAACTATATGTACTAGCATGAAACATAGTAAGAGCAAGTCAGGCGAGAGAGAAACTACACCTCTCTCTCTCTCGTTAGATTAGCTGACGTCATGGTGTGAGCTAATGGGGATGCTAATGAAATTCAAAACTCCACCTACTGTTTCATAGTAGTCATGGTCACCAGTTTCTTTTGCAGTCTCCTGCACTGCAAACTCTTCTGGACGGAGTCCAGGAACTCATCTCTGCAAGACACACACGTACGTATGCAAACACACATTTATCAAGACTCCAATGAACGTTCAACCATTTTAGCACCAAAAACCGTCCCAGCACAGAGAGCAAAACACAGTTGCGAACTTATATAATGTATGAGTATTAGTGGAGGCTGGTGGGAGGAGCTATAGGAGGATGGGCTCATTGTAATGGCTGGAATGGAACGGAGTCAAACATGTAGTTTCCATATGTTTGATGTGATACCGATCCATTAATTCCATTCCAGCCATTACAATGAGCTCGTCCTCCTATAGATCCTCCCACCAGGCCTCCACTGGTGAGTATGTTTTTTCGTCAAGAACGCATATTGGAAGAGAGTCCTCTGATGGCTGCTAAACCAAATAATGTTTTATAGAGTCAGAAAACAGGTCACCTGAGAGATCACCTGACTTGGAAGCCATCTTAGTTCAGGAAGTTGTATCAATCTGGCCAAAAAGTTCTGAATCTTGTCATTCTTGATACTTTATCATTGTTAATGGTTACATTGAAAAATTCGAAATAATTTGTTTGTTCATTTTTTTAACAGTTTTTTGATCAACAGAGACCACATACACACACACACACACACACACACACACACACACACACACACACACACACACACACACACACACACACTTTCAATAATTGATTTGAATCCACAAATCACATTACACTCCAGAAGGTTTTAAACATTTCAAAGGTTGTTGTATGCATGGACACTTAAGGATATAGAAAGCAACTTCTACTCCGAACAGCTAGGCTGCCCATAACAGCTGAAACAGAGTAGTATCCAGCCAATTGTTTTGCTTTATCTGGAGGCCATGTACTGTAAGCCTATGTACATGGCCGAGACTGCCAAATGTGACTTGTTTCAGGAACCTAGGCATATGTCGCGCGTCACTATTTCACAATTTTTTTGGCAGAAATGCCTTCTGGAACATGTGAACTTTCATGTGCCTTAATAACAAACTTGTATGCCATCTGTAAATACGAATACAATTGTTAAATTACGAGCCTAGTTGGTTTAGCCACAGAAAAAGACTGCAACCTTCCCGCTAGCCATGATTGGCTGAGATAATGAGTGGGCTGGACATGCCGAGAGATGAGTTCGGATTGGTCTGCCATGTAACACGCTTCTGTCTATTTGAGCTGGACAGTATGTGGAGGTAATTCTGTCTAACAAGGTAGAACTGCATAAGTGTTGCTCTCCACTTTCTGGAGGACCGAGTTTTGAAATCACTGTAATTAGTGTATGATAGCTTAGGAGATGGAGAAAACACCTGTCTCCGGATTACATCTTCAAACTAAGAAGAAGAAGTAAGAAGAACAGCGCCGGAGAGAAGATGGCTGCCGTTTTACAGCCCTCTAATCAACCCTCTAACCAATTGTACTATTATGTGTGTTTTTCCGCGTTATTTGTAATTTATTTTGTACATAATGTTTCTGCCATCGTCTCTTATAACCAAAAAGAGCTTCTGGATATCAGGACAGCGATTACTCACCTCGCATTGGACGAAGATTTTTTCTTCAACGAGGCGGCCGCGAAGGATATCATACAGACACCCGACAAGGCCCAAATCCCCGTCATTCGCGTGAGGAAGAGACGGAGATATCGCGGACGCAGATCCGGGTGCCTTGTAAGGATCCGACGGCGAGCGAGTAAACTGCCTCTTCCATCAATCCTATTAGCCAACGTTCAAGCTTTTGAGAATAAAATGGACGATTTAAGATTACGGTTATCCTACCAACGGGACATTAAAAACTGTAATATCTTATGTTTCACGGAGTCGTGGCTGAACGACAACAATGATAACATTCAGCTAGCAGGCTATACGCTACATCGGCAGGACAGAACGGCTGACGCTGGTAAGACAAGGGGTGGCGGTCTGTGTATATTTGTAAACAACAGCTGGTGCACAAAATCAAATACTAAGGAAGTCTCGAGGTTTTGCTCGCCTGAGGTAGAGTATCTTATGATAAGCTGTAGACCACACTATTTACCAAGAGAGTTTTCATCTATATTTTTCATAGCTGTCTATTTACCACCACAAACCAATGCTGACATTAAGATTGCACTGAATGAGTTGTACAAGGCCATTAATCAACAGGAAAACGCTCATCCAGATGCAGCGCTCCTAGTGGCCGGGGACTTTAATGCAGGGAAACTTAAATCCGTTCTACCTAATTTCTACCAGCATGTTAAATGTGCAACCAGGGGGAAAAAAACTCTAGACCACCTTTACTCCACACACAGAGACGCATACAAAGCTCTCCCTCGCCCTCCATTTGGCAAATCTGACCATAACTCTATCCTCCTGATTCCTGCTTATAAGCAAAAACTGAAGCAGGAAGCACCAGTGATTCGGTTAATAAAAAAGTGGTCAGATGAAGCAGATGCTAAGCTACAGGACTGTTTTGCTAGCACAGACTGGAACATGTTCCGGGATTCTTCAGACAGCATTGAGGAGTACACCACATCAGTCACTGGCTTCATCAATAAGTGCATCGATGATGTCGTCCCCACAGTGACCGTACGTACATACCCCAACCAGAAGCCATGGATTACAGGAAACATCCGCACTGAGCTAAAGGGTAGAGCTGCCGCTTTCAAGGAACGGGACTCTAACCCGGACGCTTATAAGAAATCCCGCTATGACCTCCGACGAACCATCAAACAGGCAAAGAGTCCATACAGGTCTAAGATTGAATCATACTACACTGGCTCTGACGCTCGTCGGATGTGGCAGGGCTTGAAAACTATTACAGACTACAAAGGGAAGCACAGCCGCGAGCTGCCCAGTGACACAAGCCTACCAGACGAGCTAAACCACTTCTATGCTCGCTTCGAGGCAAGCAACACTGAAGCATGCATGAGAGCACCAGCTGTTCCGGATGACTATGTGATCACGCTCTCCGTAGCCGATGTGAGTAAGACTTTTAAGCAGGTCAACATTCACAAGGCCGCAGGGCCAGACGGATTACCAGGACGTGTACTCCGAGCATGTGCTGACCAACTGGCAAGTGTCTTCACTGACATTTTCAACATGTCCCTGACTGAGTCTGTAATACCAACATGTTTCAAGCAGACCACCATAGTCCCCGTGCCCAAGAACTCTAAGATAACCTGCCTAAATGACTACCGACCCGTAGCACTGACGTCTGTAGCCATGAAGTGCTTTGAAAGACTGGTCATGGCTCACATCAACAGCATAATCCCAGAAACCCTAGACCCACTCCAATTTGCATACCGCCCCAACAGATCCACAGATGATGCAATCTCTATCGCACTCCACACTGCCCTTTCCCACCTGGACAAGAGGAACACCTACGTGAGAATGCTATTCATTGACTACAGCTCAGCATTCAACACCATAGTGCCCTATAAGCTCATCACTAAGCTAAGGATCCTGGGACTAAACACCTCCCTCTGCAACTGGATCCTGGACTTCCTGACGGGCCGCCCCCAGGTGGTAAGGGTAGGTAACAACACATCTGCCACACTGATCCTCAACACGGGGGCCCCTCAGGGGTGCGTGCTCAGTCCCCTCCTGTACTCTCTGTTCACCCATGACTGCATGGCCAGGCACGACTCCAACACCATCATTAAGTTTGCCGACGACACAACAGTGGTAGGCCTGATCACCGACAACGATGAGACAGCCTATAGGGAGGAGGTCAGAGATCTGGCCGTGTGGTGCCAGGATAACAACCTCTCCCTCAACGTGACCAAGACAAAGGAGATGATTGTGGACTACAGGAAAAAAAAGAGGACTGAGCACGCCCCCATTCTCATCGACGGGGCTGTAGTGGAACAGGTTGAGAGCTTCAAGTTCCTTGGTGTCCACATCACCAACGAACTATCATGGTCCAAACACACCAAGACAGTCGTGAAGAGGGCACGACAAAGCCTATTCCCCCTCAGGAGACTGAAAAGATTTGGCATGGGTCCTCAGATCCTCAAAAAATTATACAGCTGCACCATCGAGAGCATCCTGACTGGTTGCATCACCGCCTGGTATGGCAACTGCTTGGCCTCCGACCGCAAGGCACTACAGAGGGTAGTGCGTACAGCCCAGTACATCACTGGGGCAAAGCTTCCTGCCATCCAGGACCTCTATACCAGGCGGTGTCAGAGGAAGGCCCTCAAAATTGTCAAAGACTCCAGCCACCCTAGTCATAGACTGTTCTCTCTGCTACCGCACGGCAAGCGGTACCGGAGTGCCAAGTCTAGGTCCAAAAGACTTCTCAACAGCTTCTACCCCCAAGCCATAAGACTCCTGAACAGCTAATCATGGCTACCCGGACTATTTGCACTGCCCCCCCACCCCATCCTTTTTACGCTGCTGCTACTCTGTTAAGTATTTATGCATAGTCACACAACTCTACCCACATGTACATATTACCTCAACTACCTCAACTAGCCGGTGCCCCCGCACATTGACTCTGCAACGGTACCCCCCTGTATATATAGCACTTTTTTTGTTGTTGTTTTATTCTTACTTTTTTTGTTTAAAATAAATGCACTGTTGGTTAAGGGCTGTAAGTAAGCATTTCACTGTAATGTCTGCACCTGTTGTATTCGGCGCATGTGACCAATAAAATTTGATTTGATTTGATTTGATTTGATTCAAACTAAGGGCAACCATGGCATCCGTAACAGAGAGGGAGAAGCGTCCATCCATGTATATGGCTAAGATAGTCTAGGTAGCTACATTTTCAGATATTACACATATATAATTTAGTCAGAAAGTAATTTTCATTTAAAGTTAAAGTGTACTGTTAGCTAGCTAGCTAACGATAGCTGGCTGGCTCGCTAGCTAACATTACGTGTATGATCTGTGTAGTAATATTATTCGTATCTCAGAGCCATTTGCTTTGCTAGTTATAGCCTAATGTTAGCTAGCTAACATTGAACCTGGTTGGTTAGCTACCTGCAGATTCATGCAGGGTAGTAACGTCATGAGTTGGGATTAGGGTTCATTGTTTAGCTAGTTAGCTAGCTACATGTCTTAACAGAAGACTCCACTATGCAAGTATCCATTTCGATAGAATGTTCATGATGTCACTGCGACAGCTGTTGATAGATGTAGATGGTAAATTCGCTCTGGCTATCTACTCTGATTTCAGAGCACTCTCGTCTGAGTGTGTCAGAATAACTGACACATTTACGAATGCTCAACACCCGTTGATTATGACCGGTGTCAGTAAACGTTGGCAAAAAAGCGTCAATTGGTGCCAGCAGCACAGTTGCAGTCACCAACGCTCTGGATAACATAAAAACAGCCTAACCAGCTCTGCTAGGGCGAGTAAAATGGTCAGAGTGAACTGTTCTCTCATTTGTGTCTGGAAGTAGCTTGCAAGCTAGCCAACATTAGCCAGTTAGCTTGGGTGCTTGACTGCTGTTGTTAGGACAGAACTCTCGGATCAACCCTTAAAGAGATGAGTGGGGCTAAAGTGTGTGAATGATGCTGAATGGGTGTAGACAAAGAAGAGCTCTCCAGTAGGTGTACCAAAACATTGAAAGGCCATTTTCTGAAAAGTGAGGTTACAAGTTTATCAACTTTCAAAGCAGAATTACTTTCCCATTGTTCCTCAACTGTAGTGTATGATATACCATTTTCTAGCTTTGAGTCTTTACTTTTATCCAATGTAAAAAACACAATTTCAAATGTAGCTACATAAGACCTAATCGAACCGGTCAGTCACAAATATCAGTATTCCTAGCTTGCACCTATATCTGAGCAGTGGTGGCCTGTCCATTAGTGTGTTAGGGGCGGTGCCCCACTTGTGATTTGTCAAAAAAAAAAAAAAAAATATATATATATATATATATATAACATTTAAAAAATGTATTTGTATTTTATTTTTTTGTGCACTGAGTGTACAAAACATTAGGAACATCTTCCTAATATTTAGTTGGATTTAACAGGTGACATCAATAAGGGATCATAGACTGACCAGGTGAATCCAGGTGAACGCTATGTCATGGAAAGAGCAGGTGTTGCAAATGTTTTGTACACTCAGTGTATATTATATAATTTGAGGATTATGATTAAAATGTCCATAAAACTGTGGTTAATTTGTGTACATTTTGCGGTTTCAAAACTATATTTTTCAAAACTGTCACACCCTGGCTCTGGGACTCATTATGTTGAGCCAGGGTGTGTTAATTTCTATGTGTGTATTTCTATGTTGGTGTTCATTCTAGTTTGTTGTATTCTATGTTTGCCTGAGTGACTCCCAATCAGAGGCAACGAGAGTCAGCTGTTGGCTGGTTGTCTCTGATTGGGAGCCATATTTAAACTGTATGTTTTCCCTTTGTGGTTGTGGGTTTTTGTTCCGTGTTCGGTCATTGATACCGTGGACGTCACGAGTCGTGTTTTGTATTTTGACGCTTTAACTAATTAAAGTCATGTTTGTTCATAATGCTGCGCCTTGGTCTACTCCTTACCTCGATCGTGACAGAAAAACCCACCATGCAACGACCAAGCAGCGTGTCCAGGGGCAGCCCTTGGGGTGGACATGGGAGGAAGCGCCGGGAAAGGCCCTGGCAAAAGAGGAGCACCGTGTCCAGGTGCAGGCAGCCTGGACATGGGAGGAGATATTGGACGGTAAAGGGTCCTGGACTTGGGGGGAAATCCTGGCCGGGATGGATCGCCGGCCATGGAGTGAGACGGTGGAGAGGCGACGGAGAGAGGAGCAACGGCGTGATCAGGGTCGTCGTCGGACGGTCGTGAGGCAACCCCAGAAATGTTTTAGGGGGGGGCACACGGCATGGACGACGGGGCTGACGGAGGAGAAAAGGGGGCAGATCCAGAAGGCCACCAGGCCAGGGGTTCACCGCCCTGTACGTCCTGTGCGGATGCCTCACACAGAGTGTGTGAGGGTAGGCATTCAGCCAGGACGGGTGGTGGCCGCTCTTCACTCCAGGCCTCCTATCCGTCTCCACAGCCCGGTTCGGCCTGTCCCTGCTCCACGCACCAAGCCTACGGTGTGCGTCGCCAGCCCAGCCCGGCCTGTCCCTGCTCCACGCACCAAGCCTACGGTGTGCGTCGCCAGCCCAGTCCGGCCTGTCCCTGCTCCACGCACCAAGCCTACGGTGTGCGTCGACAGCCCAGCCCGGCCTGTCCCTGCTCCACGCACCAAGCCTACGGTGTGCGTCGACAGCCCAGCCCGGCCTGTCCCTGCTCCACGCACCAAGCCTACGATGTGCGTCGACAGCCCAGCCCGGCCTGTCCCTGCTCCACGCACTAAACCTACGGTGCGCGTCGCCAGCCCGGTCCGGCCTGTTCCTGCCACCCGCACCAAGTCTATGGTGCGCGTCGCCAGCCCGACCCGGCCTGTTCCTGCCACTCGCACCAAACCTACGGTGCGCGTCGCCAGCCCGGTCCGGCCTGTTCCTGCCACCCGCACCAAGTCTACGGTGCGCGTCGCCAGCCCGACCCGGCCTGTTCCTGCCGCTCGCATTAAGCCAGGGGTGCGAGAAGTCAGCCTGGTAAGGCCCGTCCCTCTTCCACGCACCAAGCCAGGGGTGTGAGTCGTCAGCCTGGTAAGGCCCGTTCCTCCTCCACGCACAAAGCCAGGGGTGCGCGTCGTCAGCCTGGTAAGGCCCGTCCCTCCTCCACGCACCAAGCCAGGGGTGCGAGTCGTCAGCCTGGTAAGGCCCGTTCCTCCTCCACGCACCAAGCCAGGGGTGCGAGTCGACAGCCTGGTAAGGACCGCTCCTGTTAAGTCCAGTCCTGCTCCAGCCGGCGGGGCCAGACTGGACCAGGGGCGCTATGGGGGGTGTATTGGAGGGTGGTGGTCAAGGCCGGAGCCAGAACCGCCGCCGAGGAGGTATGCCCGCCCAGCCCTCCCCTGGTTTGTTTAGTTGAGGCGCGGTCGCAGTCCGCGCCTTTAGGGGGGGGTACTGTCACACCCTGGCTCTGGGACTCATTATGTTGAGCCAGGGTGTGTTCATTTCTATGTGTGTATTTCTATGTTGGTGTTCATTCTAGTTTGTTGTATTCTATGTTTGCCTGAGTGACTCCCAATCAGAGGCAACGAGTGTCAGCTGTTGGCTGGTTGTCTCTGATTGGGAGCCATATTTAAACTGTATGTTTTCCCTTTGTGGTTGTGGGTTTTTGTTCCGTGTTCGGTCATTGATACCGTGGACGTCACGAGTCGTGTTTTGTATTTTGACGCTTTAACTAATTAAAGTCATGTTTGTTCATCACGCTGCGCCTTGGTCTACTCCTTACCTCGATCGTGACAAAAACAAGCTGTTCATTTACCTACTGCTCTGCCATCAGCAGACCCACCACCCAGCGCTTGGATTGATGGCACTAAAGAGCAAATTGCAATGAACTTGGAAATAAATAATCATGACAGTCCATTGGTAGCTTGGGCCCTGAACCAGACATCCATATCTATATGTCAAAGGACAGAGCGATACAGTAGATAGAACCTTCTCGCCCTCCATGGCTCTGTATCGAATTCGCAACAATGTTCTGTAAACACCAGCCCGAGAGTCTTGTATAAAACCCAAATAAAAAGGTAGTGACTTTGTCAGCTGCTACAGAATCACAAAGTGTTCACAGAATGCCATCAATACAATACAACAGTGAATAATCAGTGTGTCCTCAGTCATTGTACCTCCAGTCTGGCGTCAATCATTATCAACAGATAAGAGAATAATCCATAACATTCAGCTTCAAGTCTAGTGACCATGAACCCGCCCGCACCTTGAGTGTCACAAACAGAACACTAGAAATGATATGTATTACAGAAACTCCAAATATGCTAAACATTGTGTTGATCACTCTAAACTAAATAACTCTTAAATGTCCCCATTACACACACGCACATACACAGCATTACAAACGTACCTTTGGTGTTGGTAGTAGTCTATGAGTGTTATTGACAGGAGAGTTCCGGAGCAGACCAGAATAAATAGAATCAGGTAACGCATTGTTACAAAAGGTCACAGACTGAATGACAACTACACTATTGGTCAATCAGCGAGGGATAGAGGGAGGGAGGAGAGAAGGAGGCTGAGGGGAACGGAGGAGAGGTGTGTGTTTGTGTGTGTGTGCGTGAGTGTGTGTGACTCAGATGTTTTTATTCAACCCAATCAAGGATTTGCTACACTGCAGAAACATGGGGCCAATTGTAACTACGGATTGCCAACTGATATCTTGTTAAATTTGCACTATGCAGAAATCGCTCCGCCATTTCCTGGTTGCTAAAACTCTAATAGTTAGTCTAATTTCAGTTTATGTGACAAAATAAGCTATTATAGTGTAGATAATCATTGTACCATCTAAACCGCTGTGAAATATATTTTCCGTAACCAAAAATATTGTTGTTTCAGCTGTTTGAAGCTGGTGTACAAATCCGAAAGTAAAAGACAGAAAAACAAAACTTAAGAACGGGAAGCATGGAAATAGCGCACCTAGAACAGATCTACCGCTTCTTAGACTTGTTTAAAGTAGAATGATAGATCTATAACTCACATTTCTATGAAATAGGATTTTATTGAGCTGATCATCACCTTGAAAGGCTCTGAAAAGCAACCGATTATCTCTGGCCCTGTGTCGTCGCTGGGTCGCATCTGCGAAAGGTTCAGCAGGCTCTTAGCTTTTCATATCTGCCTTAAAGACTACTGCCACTCTGTTGGCATAACTTTTATTGACAATTTCGACACTTTTGGGAAACAAAAGATGCTCCATCTAGGAGCCTGGACACTCTCTTCATATTTCAAGGCCGCGTTAAGATATTGACTCAGAGACAGACCAAGCCCCGCTCAGGTAATACTATATCAATATCAACCATCAGGCAGGGCCTGCAACTGCCTATTGAACGTAGCTTGTTTGAGTTAGACTCCATGTGACTTTAAAAATTGTAAAAGACTTGGGTTGATGCATCTGAACATTAGGAGCTTACTTCCTAAACTGGATTACATCAAGATCTGGGCTATACAGACGAATCCGGACATTCTGGTATTGACTGAAACTTGGATCTCTGGGGACATTCTGAACTCTGATATTAATTTTGAGGGTTATAATGTGTTCAGAGCTGACAGACAGGGTAGAGGTGGAGGAGTGGCCATTCTTATTAAAAACAATTTCTCAGTGTCTTTACTGAAGAAATAAAAAATTCAGAAACTATCTTTAAGCCTTTGTCTGGGGAAACATTTATGCATAACTGTTATAGGGGTCTACCGTCCTCCCTCGGCTAACCTTTGTGCACTCAAGGAGTTAAATGGTTTGTTGTCTTCTTTTACTTAATCAGAAGTTATTTTCCTTGGTGACCTAAATTATGATTGTGAAATGCAGGCTTCAGACAATCTAAAAGACATGTAATGATCTAAACCTAACCCAGCTGGTGACTAAGCCTACACAGCCCAACCCTAAAGATCCTTCAAAGTAAACTCTGATTGATCTTATTCTAACGAATACACCAGAGAAATATGTTTCTACTGGTGTCTTTGCCCAACCTATTAGTGACCATTGCCCAGTTGTTTGTGTTAGAGATGGAAGAATACAAAAATCTAATCCTTGTGTCATCACAAAGAAGAACTTTAAAAGCTTCAGGGAACAGGCTTCTTTACATGATTTGATTTTAGTGACATTGATTGTATTTCAGCTATACCTGAACCTGATTTAGCTTTGAGCCTTTTTTGAGATGTCTTCAATACTATTGTGGATAATCGTGCTTCAAAAAATTAAGGGTTAAAGGTAGGTTGAATGCCTGGTACACTCTGGAATTATCAGAAGTCATTCATAAAAGAGATGATGCTTGGGTCAAGGCCAGGAATCAGAAAGGCTAAATCTGATTATTATGTAACTGCTCTTTCGGATTGTAATGGGAACCCAGCTAAATTCTGGAAAACTGTGAAATCTCTGAAGGGTTCTACTTCCTCCACTCTGCCACAACAAAATTAATTCAGACACTGGCCTCATTATGGAAAACAATGCCATTATTGATGCATTTAATCACCATTTTATTTCAGCTGGCTATCTCTTTGAAATAACTTCTAAACCTATTCACAATGAGACTGGGCTGGATGCTGATAGGGAGAAATAATAGTCAAAGCCTTTCTTTTAGTGTCACGCCCTGGCTCTGGGGACTCTTATATGTTGAGCCAGGGTGTGGAGTTTCTATGTGTTATTTTCTATGTTGTGTTCTAGTTCGTGTTTTCTATGTTGGCCAGGGTGGTTCCCAATCAGAGGCAGCTGATTCTCGTTGTCTCTGATTGGGAACCATACTTAGGCAGCCTTTTGGCACTAGTTTATTGTGGGATCTTGTTCCGGAAGGTTTGTGTATTTAACCTAGGACTTCACGTATCGTTTATTGTTTTGGTTCGTTGTGTGTACACTAATAAAAGTATGTACGCCTATCACACTGCGCCTTGGTCCGCTTCATCATGTGTCAACGATCGTGACATTTAGGCTATTTACAGAAAAATAAGTCCTGGATGCTTTGCTAGCAATAGACAACTTTGCTATTTTTTTCTAAGAGGTGTATTTTGAATATAAACCAAAAAGGGTTTAGGCCTGGGCATAGCACTATTACAGCAACCACTTTAGTTGTTAATGATCTTGTCAATGCTTTAGACACTAAAATGAAATGTGCTGCTTTGTTTGTGGACCTGCCAAAAGATTTGATACTGTTGATTATGATATTTTATTGAAGAAGTTGTCCTCGATAGGCCCTGACGCCTGTTCATGGTTTCATTATTATCTTAGTGACCGAACTCAGGCCATCGTGATTGATGGGGCTAAGTCTGAATAAAGGTTTAACACAGGGGTCGATTTTGGGACCGGTTCTTTTCACTATTTATACGGAAGAAAAATATAAACGCAACATGTAAAGTGTTGGTTTCATGAGCTGAAATAAAAAATCCCAGAAATGTTCCAGATGCTCATAAAGCATATTTCTCTCAAATTTTGTGCACAAACTTGTTTACATCCCTGTTAGTGAGCATTTCTTCTTTGCCAAGATAATCCATCCACCTGACAGGCGTGGCATATCAAGAAGCTGATTAAACAGCATGATCATTACACAGGTGCACCTTGTGCTGGGGACATAAAAAGGCCACTCTAAAATGTGCAGTTTTGTCACAAAACACAATGCCACAGATGTCTCAGTTTTTCCTGGCATGCTAACTGCAGGAATGTCCACCAGAGCTGTTGCCAGAGAATTTAAGGTTAATTTCTCTACCATAAGCCATAACGTTGTTTTAGAGAATTTGGCAGTACGTCCAACCGGCCTCACAACCGCAGAAAACGTGTATGGCGTCGTGTGGGTGAGAGGTTTGCTGATGTCAACTTTGTGAACAGAGTGCCCCATTGTGACGGTGGGGTTATGGTACGGGCAGGCATAAGCTACGGACAACGAACACAATTGCATTTTATCGATGGCAATTTGAATGCACAGAGATACCGTGACGAGATCCTGAGGCCCATTGTTGTGCCATTCATCCGCCGCCATCACCTCATGTTTCAGCATGATAATGCACGGCCCCATGTCGCAAGGATCTGTACACAATTCCTGAAAGCTGAAAATGTCCCATTCTTTCATGGCATGCATACTCACCAGACATGTCACCCATTGAGCATGTTTGGGATGCTCTGTATTGACGTACATGACAGTGTGTTACAGTTCCCGCCAATATCCAGCAACTTCACACAGCCATTGAAGAGGAGTATGACAACATTCCACAGGCTACTATCAACATCTTGATCAACTCTATGCGAAGGAGATGTGACGTGCCTCATGAGGCAAATTGTTGTCACACCAGATACTGACTGGTTTTCTGATCCATGCCCCTAACTTTTTTTAAGGTACAGTGCTTTGCAAAAGTATTCATCCCCCTTGGCTTTTTTCATATGTTGTTGCATTACAACCTGTAATTTAAATGGATTTTTATTTGGATTTCATGTAATGGACATACACAAAATAGTCCAAATTGGTGAAATGAAATGAAAAAAATTATTTGTTTCAAAAAATTATAAAAAATTAGTAACGGAAAAGTGGTGCGTGCATATGTATTCACCCCCTTTGCTATGAAGCCCCTAAATAAGATCTGGTGCAACCAATTACCTTCAGAAGTCACATAATTAGTTAAATAAAGTCCACCTGTGTGCAATCTAAGTGTCACATGATCTGTCACATGATCTCAATATATATACACCTGTTCTGAAAACCCAGTCTGCAACACCACTAAGCAAGGGGCACCACCAAGCAAGCGGTACCATGAAGACCAAGGAGCTCTCCAAACAGGTCAGGGACAAAGTTGTGGAGAAGTACAGATCAGGGTTGGGTTATAAAAAAATATCAGAAACTTTGAACATCCCACGGAGCACCATTAAATCCATGATTAAAAAATGGAAATAATATGGCACCACAACAAACCTGCCAGGAGAGGGCCACCCACCAAAACACACAGACCAGGCAAGGAGAGCATTAATCAGAGAGGCAACAAAGAGACCAAAGATAACCCTGAAGGAGCTGCAAAGCTCCAGATTGGAGTGTCTGTCCATAGGACCACTTTAAGCCGCACACTCCACAGAGCTAGGCTTTACGGAAGAGTGGCCAGAAAAAAGCCATTGCTTAAAGAAGAAAATAAGCAAACACGTTTGGTGTTCGCCAAAAGGCATGTGGGAGACTCCCCAAACATATGGAAGAAGGTACTCTGGTAAAATGAGACGAAAATTGAGCTTTTTGGCCATCAAGGAAAACGCTATGTCTGGCGCAAACCCAACACCTCTCATCACCCCGAGAACACCATCCCCACAGTGAAGCATGGTGGTGGCAGCATCATGCTGTGGGGATGTTTTTCATCGACAGGGACTGGGAAACTGGTCAGAATTGAAGGAATGATGGATGGCGCTAAATACAGGGAAATTCTTGAGGGAAACCTGTTTCAGTCTTCCAAAGATTTGAGACTAGGACAGAGGTTCACTTTCCAGCAGGACAATGACCCTAAGCATACTGCTAAAGCAAAACTCAAGTGGTTTAAGGGGAAACATTTAAATGTCTTGGAATGGCCGAGAATCTGTGGTATGACTTAAAGATTCCTGTACACCAGCGGAACCCATCCAACTTGAAGGAGCTGGAGCAGTTTTGCTTTGAAGAATGGGCAAAAATCCCAGTGGCTAGATGTGCCAAGCTTATAGAGACATACCCCAAGAGACTTGCAGCTGAAGTCTTCTGTTTTTTTGTCTTATTTCTTGTTTGTTTCATAATAAATAATATTTTGCATCTTCAAAGTGGTAGGCATGTTGAGTAAATCAAATGATAGAAACCCCCCAAAAATCCATTTTAATTCCAGGTTGTAAGGCAACAAAATAGGAAAAATGCCAAGGGGGTGAATACTTTCGCAAGGCACTGTATCTGTGACCAACATATGCATACAGTGGGGAAAGAAAGTATTTAGTCAGCCACCAATTGTACAAGTTCTCCCACTTAAAAAGATGAGAGAGGCCTGTAATTTTCATCATAGGTACACGTCAACTATGACAGACAAAATGAGAAAAAAAATCCAGAAAATCACATTGTAGGATTTTTAATGAATTTATTTGCAAATTATGGTGGAAAATAAGTATTTGGTCACCTACAAACAAGCAAGATTTCTGGCTCTCACAGACCTGTAACTTCTTCTTTAAGAGGCTCCTCTGTCCTCCACTCGTTACCTGTATTAATGGCACCTGTTTGAACTTGTTATCAGTATAAAAGACACCTGTCCACAACCTCAAACAGTCACACTCCAAACTCCACTATGGCCAAGACCAAAGAGCTGTCAAAGGACACCAGAAACAAAATTGTAGACCTGCACCAGGCTGGGAAGACTGAATCTGCAATAGGTAAGCAGCTTGGTTTGAAGAAATCAACTGTGGGAGCAATTATTAGGAAATGGAAGACATACAAGACCACTGACAATCTCCTTCGATCTGGGGCTCCACGCAAGATCTCACGCCGTGGGGTCAAAATGATCACAAGAACGGTGAGCAAAAATCCCAGAACCACACAGGGGGACCTAGTGAATGACCTGCAGAGAGCTGGGACCAAAGTAACAAAGCCTACCATCAGTAACACACTACGCCGCCAGGGACTCAAATTCTGCAGTGCCAGACGTGTCCCCCTGCTTAAGCCAGTACATGTCCAGGCCCGTCTGAAGTTTGCTAGAGTGCATTTGGATGATCCAGAAGAGGATTGGGAGAATGTCATATGGTCAGATGAAACCAAAATATAACTTTTTGGTAAAAACTCAACTCGTCATGTTTGGAGGACAAAGAATGCTGAGTTGCATCCAAAGAACACCATACCTACTGTGAAGCATGGGGGTGGAAACATCATGCTTTGGGGCTGTTTTTCTGCAAAGGGACCAGGACGACTGATCCGTGTAAAGGAAAGAATGAATGGGGCCATGTATCGTGAGATTTTGAGTGAAAACCTCCTTCCATCAGCAAGGGCATTGAAGATGAAAACGTGGCTGGGTCTTTCAGCATGACAATGATCCCAAACACACCACCCGGGCAACGAAGGAGTGGCTTCGTAAGAAGCATTTCAAGGTCCTGGAGTGGCCTAGCCAGTCTCCAGATCTCAACCCCATAGAAAATCTTTGGAGGGAGTTGAAAGTCTGTGTTGCCCAGCGACAGCCCCAAAACATCACTGCTCTAGAGGAGATCTGCATGGTGGAATGTGCCAAAATACCAGCAACAGTGTGTGAAAACCTTGTGAAGACTTACAGAAAACGTTTGACCGGTGTCATTGCCAACAAAGGGTATATAACAAAGTATTGAGAAACTTTTGTTATTGACCAAATACTTATTTTCCACCATAATTTGCAAATAAATTCATAAAAAATCCTACAATGTGATTTTCTGGATTTTTTTTCCTCATTTTGTCTGTCATAGTTGACGTGTACCTATGATGAAAATTACAGGCCTCTCTCATCTTTTTAAGTGGGAGAACTTGCACAATTGGTGTCTGACTAAATACTTTTTTTCCCCACTGTATCTGTATTCGCAGTCATGTAAAATCCATAGAAAGTTTTGCATTTTGCCTTTATATTTTTGTTTAGGATTTATAAACACCATTGGTCAATCTGTAAAAAAAAAAAAAAATCTATATGCGGATGAAACTATTATTATTATTATTATTTATTTTATTTCACCTTTATTTAACCAGGTAAGCCAGTTGAGAACAAGTTCTCATTTACAACTGCGACCTGGCCAAGATAAAGCAAAGCAGTGCGATAAAAACAACAACACAGAGTTACATATGGGGTAAAAAAAAACATAAAGTCAAAAAATACTACAGAAAATATATATACAGTGTATGCAAATGTAGCAAGTTATGGAGGTAAGGCAATAAATAGGCTATAGTGCAAAATAATTACAATTAGTATTAACACTGGAATGCTAGATGTGCAAGAGATTATGTGCAAATAGAGATACTGGGGTGCAAAAGAGCAAAATAAATAACAATATAGGGATGAGGTAGTTGGGTGGGCTAATTTCAGATGGGCTGTGTACAGGTGCAGTGATCGGTAAGGTGCTCTGACAACTGATGCTTAAAGTTAGTGAGGGAGATAAGAGTCTCCAGCTTCAGAGATTTTTGCAATTCGTTCCAGTCATTGGCAGCAGAGAACTGGAAGGAATGGTGGCCAAAGGAGGTGTTGGCTTTGGGAATGACCAGTGAGATATACCTGCTGGAGCGCAGACTACGGGTGGGTGCTGCTATGGTGACCAATGAGCTAAGATAAGGCGGGGATTTGCCTAGCAGTGATTTATAGATGGCCTGGAGCCAGTGGGTTTGACGACGAACATGTAGTGAAGACCAGCCAACAAGAGCGTACAGGTCACAGTGGTGGGTAGTGTATGGGGCTTTGGAGACAAAACGGATGGCACTGTGATAGACTACATCCAATTTGCTGAGTAGAGTGTTGGAGGATATTTTGTAAATGACATCGCCAAAGTCAAGGATCGGTAGGATAGTCCGTTTTACGAGGGCATGTTTGGCAGCATGAGTGAAGGAGGCTTTGTTGCGAAATAGGAAGCCGATTCTAGATTTAACTTTGGATTGGAGATTCTTAATGTGAGTCTGGAAGGAGAGTTTACAGTCTAAACAGACACCTAGGTATTTGTAGTTGTCCACATACTCTAGGTCAGACCCGTCGAGAGTGGTGATTCTAGTCGGGTGGGCGGGTGCCAGCAGCGTTCGATTGAAGAGCATGCATTTAGTTTTACTAGTGTTTAAGAGCAGTTGGAGGCTACTGAAGGAGTGTTGTATGGCATTGAAGTTCGTTTGGAGGTTTGTTAACACAGTGTCCAACGAAGGGCCAGAATTATGAATGCTATTGCACTGACTATATCCGTCTTATCAAACTTTGCTGTTGAAGTATAGACACCTGAGTTGCCTAACAGGACTGGTTAACTCTCGAGGTTCCTAGGGTCTCCACCAAGCTACGTAAATCTGCTGTTAGTCTTAAAGCACCGTATTGGTGGAACAAAATTCCAAATACATTTAATCTTAATATTCTGGTACCGTTCGAGCAGTTTAGAGTATTGATTGGGGACTTATTTGTGGAGGAATTTAACTGTTTTTCTGGGTGATTTGTTTTACTTGTGCTTCCCATGACTGTGTTTTGTATTTGAATGTGTATATATATATATACACTGTATGTATATTTTGTGAATAATGTGTATATTTGTGCTGTATTGTGCAGGGCACATTTGAAAAAGAGACCTAGGACTCAATATGTCTTCCCTAGTAAAATAAAGGTAAAAAAATAGTAAATGGGAAAGAGTGGTACACAAAAAGGGCTAATTTGTTACAGGAGGAGGAAGAGGTGATGCAGCATGTCAGACAAAACCATTACTAACCTGCCACCCCTCAGACAGGTCATAAGAATAAACAGAGGTAAAGTGAACTTTGAGATTGATAACTGGCTATAGTGTAACACTAATGTCTAAAAAAAGCTGACATGCTAGGTGTAGCCCAGGTAGAGGTAGAACACAAGGGAATAGTCAAAAAGCTGACAGTAGTCGTGGTTCCAGGGTTAAGGCCAAACCTGCTGGGGCGAGGGTGGATTACAGAGTTGAATGTGGACTGGAGAGCAATGAACAAGCTGGTTGATAGCCAAGAAACACTGGAAGGATTGTTAATCAAACATGAGCAGGTGCTCAAGGAGGACATGTCCACATCCCTAGAAGGGGGGAGTAATACAGTAAGCTAGACATGAGCCATGCTTACCAGCAAATAGTGCTAGATGAGCACAAAGCATTAGGAACACCTGCTCTTTCCATGACATAGACTGACCAGGTGAATCCAGGGGAAAGCTATGATCACTTATTGATGTCACTTCAATCAGTGTAGATGAAGGGGAGGAGACAGATTAAAGAAGGATTTTTAAGCCTTGAGACAATTGAGACATGGATTGTGTGTGTGCCATTCAGAGGGTAAATGGGCAAGACAAAATATTTAAGTGCCTTTGAACGAGGTATGGTAGTAGGCGCCAGGCACACCGGTTTGAGTGTGTCAAGAACTGCAACACTGCTGGGTTTTTCACGCTCAACATTTTCCTGTGTGTATCAAGAATGGTCCACCACCCAAAGGACATCCAGCCAACTTGACACAACTGTGGGAAGCATTGGAGTCAACATGGGCCAGCATCCCTGTGGAATGCTTTCAACACCTTGTAGAGTTCATGCCCAGGCGAATTGAGGCTGTTCTGAGGTCAAATGGGGGTGCATCTAAATATTAGGAAGGTGTTCCTAATGTTTTGTACACTCAGTGTATGTGACGATAAATACTCATAGGGGAATGTTTACGTATAACCGCTTGCCTTTTGGGGTGGCCAGAACACAGTGAAGGGCAGAGTTACAGTAGCTCCTTACAGACAGAGACAGCACGAGCTAAGCGTCCAGGACTGATGTGCTTTGAGGAGCTTGCGTCATCATTCCATAGAGAGGGTGCACATCAATGATGGAAAACTGCACCAGTCACACCCCGGAATGACTTGGATGAAAGGACTGGCCAGGAGCTACCTATGGAAGGTAAAGTCATGCACCACATGCCAACAGCACAGGAAAGCACCTGCAAGTGCACCACTCCATCCCTGGGAGTGGCCAGACAAGCCATGGAGAAGGCTACACATTGACTATGCAGATCCTTTCATGGGCAAAATGTTTCTGGTGATAGTAGACACACACTCAAAGTGGATGGGCGTTTATCCAGTTAATACAGCTGCAGTCACCATTGAGTGCCTGAGGAAGAGCTTCAGTACACTTGGTCTTCCTGAAATGTGTGTATCTGACAATGCGAGACGTTTCAAATAATGAATGTCTAGGAATGGAATCACTCACGTGGCATCGGCTCCATTCCATCCATCGTCAAATGGATTAGCCGAGAGGGCGGTGCAAACATTCAAAGAGCTGATGAAAAAGAGCTCAGGAGACAGCAGTGGAGGCTGCTGAGGGGAGGAAGGCTCACAATAATGACTGTAACGGAGCAAATGGAATAGCATCAAACACATGGAAACCATGTGTTTGGTCTATTTGATACCATTCCACCGATTCCGCTCCAGCCATTACCACGAGCCCGTCCTCCCCAATTAAGGTGACACCACCCTCTTGTGCTAAGCAGAGCCTTATTTAGTTATAGGATCACTGCAGTCAACTACAGGACTGTCACCAGCAGAGATGCTGCAGGGTAGGAAGTTGAGATCAACTTTAGATTTGATTCACCCAGATCTAAAAAGCAAATTGAAAGCAAAGCAAACAGTTCAGAAAGCTTACCATAACAGGTACGCCAAAATGTGTAGCTTGGGAGTAGGTGATGCTGTAAGTACCAAGAACAACAGTCTTAGAAAAAAGGGTTCTATATAGAACCTTTTGGTTCTTTGGATGAGATTAAGAACCCTTTACTAAGAAAAGGTTCTATATACACTCACCGGCCAGTTTATTAGGTACACCAATCTAGTACCCCCCCCCCCCCCCCCCCCCCCCCAAGATGTCAGAAATGTTCCACGGGGATGTTGGTCCATGCTGACGCAATGGCATCAGATTGGACAACGGTAGATTCATGCTGAGAACAGCCCATTCCATCTCATCCCAAAGATGCTCTATTGGGTTAGGTCAGCAACAATGTTCAGATACGCTGTGCCATTCAATTGTTGCTAAATTGATATCAAGGGACGTAACATGTGCCAGGATAATATTTCCCACACCAATACACCACCACCAGCCTGTACTGTTGACACAAGGTAGGATGGGTCCATGGACTCATGCTACTTATGACAAATCCTGACACTGCCATCAGTATGATGCAACAGGAACTGGGTTTCGTCGGACCAGGCAATGTTTTTCCCCTGCTCAATTGTCCAGTGTTGGTGATCGCGTGCCCACTGTAGCCGCTTCTTGTTATTTTTAGCTGATAGGAGTGGAACCTGGTGTGATCGTTTGCTGCAATAACCCATCCGTGACAAGGATCGACGAGTTGTGCGTTCCGAGATGCCGTTCTGCAGACCACTGTTGTACTGCACCGTTATTTGTCTGTTTGTGGCCCGCCAGTTAGCTTGCATGATTTTTGCCATTCTTGTTTGACCTCTCCTATCAACAAGCTGTTTTTGCCCACAGGACTGCCACTGACTAGATGTTTTATGTTTGTCGCACCATTCTCGGTCAACCCTAGACACTCTCATGCATGAAAAACCCAGGAGGGCAGAGGTTTCTGAGATACTGGATCCGGCTCGCCTAGCACCGACGATCATACCACGCTCAAAGTCGCTTAGGTCACTCGTTTCGCCCATTGTAACATTCAGTGGCACAGTAACTAAATGCCTCAATGCCTGTCTGCCTGCTTAATATAGAAAGCCACTGCCACGTGACTTACTGTCTGTAGGAGTGACCCATTTTCGTGTACCTAATAAACTGGCCAGTGAGTGTATATACCCAGTGAAGGCAAAGAACCTTGAGGGTTCTATCCTTAACCCAGAGTGTAATGTGGATTTTAGAAAACAACAGCTAAAAGCTAACCCTGTCATATCAAACTCTGAAATGACAGCTAACATTCCCTTTTAATTTGTTTCAGCTGTTTTGCATTGACATTCATATCCATATTAATGATGTTGCTGCATGATTCCGCCTGGTCAAAAAAATGGCTAGCTGACATCTGACACTGTTAGCTCTCTGTGGCAGGGGGAAGATCAAATTCATATTTTGCAATATTGTTGCTGAGGTCTGAGTGGCAAACAGCCAGGTTCATATAAACCTGTGCTGTTGCAAACTAAATGCTAGCTAGAAGCAAGAGGAAATGTGTTTAGTAAAAGTATGCACTTCGATAAAACTTTTGTTAAATTCAAAATGTAATTGCCATTCTGATTGAAAAACCAACTGCCATTCCAGTATGATAATGCAAGAGGATGGTGGTTGAACCAAATTGCAAGTAGCCTACCAATAAGCACATTACTTTTCAACTTATTAAGGTAAGCAAAGTTGATTATTTAATTCAAATATATGAAGCCAAAGTCATATGATAAACTACAGGCTAGATAAATAAAGTTGAAATGCTATTAGAATTTGAGCACGTTTGTAAGCTAGCTAAAAAAGCTAGGCTACTTTCATTAATCACTTTACAAGCTAGCCAACCAACTCTTTCAAATAAACATAATTTGTATTATGGGATATGCCAAATAGATCTACAGACCCAGCCTGACATTGGCAATTAGCTAATTGTGACTTTTATTTCAGTATTTCAATGTGTAGTCAATTGAGGGAACTATGTTTCACGAAGCCATTTGAAGACTGTTGCTGACTGAGAGGAGGTATGTACATGTATAAATTATTTATAATAAATTACATATAATAAGTCTTGGTGATTCAATAGCCTAGTTACTGATTACATGACTTTTAACACACTATCTCTATGTTTTGCTCAGTCTGGCAGTAACCCAGAACTATCGGAGGCTGAGGATCTCTCTTTCGGCTGCTGCTGAAAACTGCATGTAAGTTGTTCTACTACATCATAATAATTATGTCTGCATAGCATTTTGTCTTAATTTTGGCAGATTAACTCATGCTTATTTCTAAAGATTAACTAATTGCTCCTTTTTTATTCTCTGGAATCAGTCAGGCAACAACCCATACTGTACTGGTGGAAGGTAGCCCAGGAGCTAAGGAGTTGGACCTGTGGCAGGAGTTGTATTTATGGCCGAAAGGTGGCCGGTTTAAATCCCAGGCCGGGTGCTGGAAAAACCGGGCGGAATTGATCTGACAAGTGGAGGGCTGCTGGGTTCACATCCTCTAAACATTCCCCTACCGTTGGGCTCTTGATCAAGTCCCTTAACCCCACAACATGCTCTCCATCCAGGGATGCTGCACTGCAACTTGAACCTGTGCTGGTCTCAACTGTATGTGTGAGGTCTGCTGTTTGGGGGGGTTGAGAACGGAGCAGAAGCCACGTTTTTGTTGTTTGCTGTAACTAATGGATGAAGTTGTATTGTAAAGATGTCAGCCAGAGTTGACGTGGGCCATTGTTCAAATAAAGAGATGCCTCCCTGGCCAACAATGCACATTTTCCAAACTGTGTTTGCATATAATGGTAATAAATAAATAAAAAATGATGGTATACTTTTGTCCATTATTGAATTGTTTATAAAATTATATTCTTAGCAAAAAATATGACCTATATAGAACTTTTACGGGTTCCATATATGAAGCAACCCTTTTTGGTTCTATAAGGAACTTTTATTTTATAAAAGTGTATGGTCATAGTCCTAAGTGGATCCCAGGGTTGATTCAGGAAGTTACTGGTTCCATGTCGTACACAGTGCTACTGGGGATGGCAGAGTTTTGTGCAGGCACATTGACCAGCTGTTAAGCAGACAGGAGAGGGACTTTCCTAAGGCAGCTACCCACCACACAGAGGAGGACAACAACACAGAGTGCAGCTCAGCAGCCAGTACTCTGCCACAGGACACAGGTACCAACCTGACACACAGACAATGCACTTCCTGTTGAGGAAACCAGGAAAGAGAAGGAGACGGTAACAGACTAATCGGGGGTTCTGTCAGAATGAAATTGTGATAAAATAAAAAGAAACCCACCAGAACACCTGAAGGAGTTCACCTAGTGAGGGAGATTTAGTCTCATAAGCAAGAATGCACACTACTCTGACCTTCCATAGCAAAATACAATTCAGTGGAGAAAATAACTAAACTAACTAAGAACAGCCATTGTTGTTTTGTTGGCTAAAGTTTAAAGACAATACAAAATAAATGAAATATACAATGTTATGATGATTAAAATGGTTTGTTCAGTTGAAAAGAAGCACGTACAGTGGGGAAAAAAGTATTTAGTCAGCCACCAATTGTGCAAGTTCTCCCACTTAAAAAGATGAGAGAGGCCTGTAATTTTCATCATAGGTACACGTCAACTATGACAGACAAAATGTGAAAAACTAATCCAGAAAATCACATTGTAGGATTTTTAATGAATTTATCTGCAAATTATGGTGGAAAATAAGTATTTGGTCAATAACAAAAGTTTCTCAATACTTTGTTATATACCCTTTGTTGGCAATGACACAGGTCAAACGTTTTCTGTAAGTCTTCACAAGGTTTTCACACACTGTTGCTGGTATTTTGGCCCATTCCTCCATGCAGATCTCCTCTAGAGCAGTGATGTTTTGGGGCTGTCGCTGGGCAACACAGACTTTCAACTCCCTCCAAAGATTTTCTATGGGGTTGAGATCTGGAGACTGGCTAGGCCACTCCAGGACCTTGAAATGCTTCTTACGAAGCCACTCCTTCGTTGCCCGGGCGGTGTGTTTGGGATCATTGTCATGCTGAAAGACCCAGCCACGTTTCATCTTCAATGCCCTTGCTGATGGAAGGAGGTTTTCACTCAAAATCTCACGATACATGGCCCCATTCATTCTTTCCTTTACACGGATCAGTCGTCCTGGTCCCTTTGCAGAAAAACAGCCCCAAAACATGATGTTTCCACCCCCATGCTTCACAGTAGGTATGGTGTTCTTTGGATGCAACTCAGCATTCTTTGTTCTCCAAACACGACGAGTTGAGTTTTTACCAAAAAGTTATATTTTGGTTTCATCTGACCATATGACATTCTCCCAATCCTCTTCTGGATCATCCAAATGCACTCTAGCAAACTTCAGACGGACCTGGACATGTACTGGCTTAAGCAGGGGGACACATCTGGCACTGCAGGATTTGAGTCCCTGGCGGCGTAGTGTGTTACTGATGGTAGGCTTTGTTACTTTGGTCCCAGCTCTCTGCAGGTCATTCACTAGGTCCCCCCGTGTGGTTCTTGGATTTTTGCTCACCGTTCTTGTGATCATTTTGACCCCACAGGGTGAGATCTTGCGTGGAGCCCCAGATCGAGGGAGATTATCAGTGGTCTTGTATGTCTTCCATTTCCTAATAATTGCTCCCACAGTTGATTTCTTCAAACCAAGCTGCTTACCTATTGCACATTCAGTCTTCCCAGCCTGGTGCAGGTCTACAATTTTGTTTCTGGTGTCCTTTGACAGCTCTTTGGTCTTGGCCATAGTGGAGTTTGGAGTGTGACTGTTTGAGGTTGTGGACAGGTGTCTTTTATACTGATAACAAGTTCAAACAGGTGCCATTAATACAGGTAACGAGTGGAGGACAGAGGAGCCTCTCAAAGAAGAAGTTACAGGTCTGTGAGTGCCAGAAATCTTGCTTGTTTGTAGGTGACCAAATACTTATTTTCCACCATAATTTGCAAATAAATAAAAAATTCTCGATTTGTCTGTCATAGTTGACGTGTACCTATGATGAAAATTACAGGCCTCTCTCATCTTTTTAAGTGGGAGAACTTGCACAATTGGTGGCTGACTAAATAATTTTTTTCCCCACTGTACCTGATGTAATAAACTTTTAAATGAGTTAAGGAAATGAATGTTTTATGAACCTACCTGAAGTTGATGAGTTAATGGTTACTGAGTTGAGAAGTTTTGATTAATTAGAAAAATGTATAACTAACAGGGTAACTTCAGATTTAAGAGGGATTTGAAAGAGTGCAAACGCCATGCTCTACCAACTGAGCTACATCCCTGCCGGCCATTCCCTTCCCTACCCTGGACGACGCTGGGCCAATTGTGCGCCGCCCCATGGGTCTTCCAGTCGCGGCCGTCTACGACAGAGCCTGGATTCGAACCAGGCATACAAATTTCCTTCCTCCACTCCTCCATAGGTATAATTATGTGGGACTTATTCAGATAATGGGTCGTCCCTACCCCATTGAAGTTGAAATGTAAAATGGTTAAGGTAAGGGTTAAGGTTAGGGTTATGTAAGGGTTATGGTTATGGTTAAGGTTAGGGTAGGGGTTAAGGTTAGGATTAGGGTTTAGGGTAGGGACGTCCCAAGGAACCCGAGATACACTGCATGACCAAAGGTATGTTTACATCTGCTCTCTAGCAAGCTGCTCTATCAGCACTGATTGGTGAAGTTATTTAATGTCGAGCTAAATGTAAACAAACATACATTTCAGAGGTTTAAAAAGGAACAGAAAGGACTGGTATAAACTGTAACTTTTTGGGGTTCGAACCGGTTTAGAACTTTATGTTGCTGGTCGGAACAGTGGAACGGAATGAAAAAAATATGCTTCTGTTCAGAATGAAACGATTGGAAAATAATTTTGGTTCCAACCACTGATTTATACTGGTAAAGCCAAAAGGAGACGGCAGTTGGTTTTTAATCTTTGTACAGAATTCCATGCTTTTGATGCGGATGCAGGGGAGATGCCCTCATGGCAGGTTTCCATCTCTATGGTCACGTGAGGACAGTGGGCGCTCGTGGCAGGTATGAGGGCGCCTTCATTTTTATATATTTTTATAATATTAGTATTTTCTTTTCTTTTTTCACTACTTACAGACGCACACAAACAAGGACTACATCTCATCTGCCCAGACCCGCCTTATTGCTTACCAATTGGCCTTAAATTGTATCAATACATTTTTCTCGGTCACCCATGCTATTTCAATATTTCAATAATAAATAATTTGATTTTTCCATTGTGTTAATGATGGCCCATTGACTCGTTTCCGCATTTTTAGTATACGTTTTTTCAAGATGAGTGATGAGAAGAGAATCGTCCAGCCCATTGTTTATCTCCCTACAGCTCCGTATGCAATGTCTTGCAGACAGACAGATTAAAAGTATGTTTACATGGTAATATTTGACAGCCAACTTTCTAGCTCCGCCCACAACTTCCGGACTTCATAGCATTCCCAGAAAGCATGGATTATTGCGCCGTTATTAGTTGTACATTTATGGCATGACTCTGCCATTGTGCTGTAGAATTTGTGGATTGTCTCTTGTATAATACATTCTATATATTAGTTTACACTGGTTTAAGCATACATTTTCGTTAACTGCATTTTCGCTAGTTATGCTCCAACATTCCCTTCATCTTGTGCCAGCATCAGTTATTTTTAAGTCTTGTTTCCAAAAGTTTTTTTGATTTTTTATAAGAGATTTTCTGTTGGATATACTCTACAAGGTTTTGTATATCTTCCCTATCATATTAACATTATTTTCTGACTCAAATAAGATTCCCTCAAAGTTGCTCTGATGTCCAAAATATTTCAAATCGACATTTCGTGATTTTAATATTATTTGCATGTCAGTCTAAAATTACTTTTTAATTCTGTTATGAAAATATTCTGAAAAGCTATCCAAGAATTTTTCAATAAGATTGTTTTTTTAGGGAGTGATATTGGTTCTTGTAGAATACATTTCATTTTCTTCAATTTTGTTATAGTGTTTATAACTATGAAATTATTAATGTTCTTAGCTTTATCCTTTGAAAATAGACACCTAAAAATGTCCAGGGGATGAGCCTGCGCACCCATTGTTCCTCTTTAGTGCATTTAACAAAATGTATATGTCTCAAGTAAAAGCCTTGAGTAGCGAGTTGATACAATGCCAAGTATGGAATGTTAAAACCACCCTTAGATTTAGAAAGTAAAACGTTCCTTTTTATTCTATGAATTTTATTTGCCTGTATACTTTTTTAAAGAATGTCTTCGGTGGGGTAATTGGTATTACCGAAAATAAATGCAAAATCTTTGGCAGCAATGCCATTCTAAAAAGGTTTATTCTACCTGTAAAATGTATGGGAAGATTATTCAATATAATAGATCTGCATTCATATTGTTGAGTAATGGAATAAAGTTATCTTTATATATTTGTTGTTTGTTGTCACTTATTAAGCATCCTAAGTACAGCGGGGGGAAAAAAGTATTTAGTCAGCCACCAATTGTGCAAGTTCTCCCACTTAAAAAGATGAGAGAGGCCTGTAATTTTCATCATAGGTACACGTCAACTATGACAGACAAAATGAGAAAAACTAATCCAGAAAATCACATTGTAGGATTTTTAATGAATTTATTTGCAAATTATGGTGGAAAATAAGTATTTGGTCACCTACAAACAAGCAAGATTTCTGGCTCTCACAGACCTGTAACTTCTTCTTTAAGAGGCTCCTCTGTCCTCCACTCGTTACCTGTATTAATGGCACCTGTTTGAACTTGTTATCAGTATAAAAGACACCTGTCCACAACCTCAAACAGTCACACTCCAAACTCCACTATGGCCAAGACCAAAGAGCTGTCAAAGGACACCAGAAACAAAATTGTAGACCTGCACCAGGCTGGGAAGACTGAATGTGCAATAGGTAAGCTGCTTGGTTTGAAGAAATCAACTGTGGGAGCAATTATTAGGAAATGGAAGACATACAAGACCACTGATAATCTCCCTCGATCTGGGGCTCCACGCAAGATCTCACCCCGTGGGGTCAAAATTATCACAAGAACGGTGAGCAAAAATCCCAGAACAACACGGGGGGACCTAGTGAATGACCTGCAGAGAGCTGGGACCAAAGTAACAAAGCCTACCATCAGTAACAAACTACGCCGCCAGGGACTCAAATCCTGCAGTGCAAGACGTGTCCCCCTGCTTAAGCCAGTACATGTCCAGGCCCGTCTGAAGTTTGCTAGTGTGCATTTGGATGATCCAGAAGAGGATTGGGAGAATGTCATATGGTCAGATGAAACCAAAATATAACTTTTTGGTAAAAACTCAACTCGTCGTGTTTGGAGAACAAAGAATGCTGAGTTGCATCCAAAGAACACCATACCTACTGTGAAGCATGGGGGTGGAAACATCATACTTTGGGGCTGTTTTTCTGCAAAGGGACCAGGACGACTGATCCGTGTAAAGGAAAGAATGAATGGGGCCATGTATCGTGAGATTTTGAGTGAAAACCTCCTTCCATCAGAAAGGGCATTGAAGATGAAACGTGGCTGGGTCTTTCAGCATGACAATGATCCCAAACACACCGCCCGGGCAACGAAGGAGTGGCTTCGTAAGAAGCATTTCAAGGTGCTGGAGTGGCCTAGCCAGTCTCCAGATCTCAACCCCATAGAACATCTTTGGAGGGAGTTGAAAGTCTGTGTTGCCCAGCGACAGCCCCAAAACATCACTGCTCTAGAGGAGATCTGCATGGAGGAATGGGCCAAAATACCAGCAACAGTGTGTGAAAACCTTGTGAAGACTTATAGAAAACGTTTGACCTGTGTCATTGACAACAAAGGGTATATAACAAAGTATTGAGAAACTTTTGTTATTGACCAAATACTTAATTTCCACCATAATTTGCAAATACATTCATAAAAAATCCTACAATGTGATTTTCTGGATTTATTTTTCTCATTTTGTCTGTCATAGTTGACGTGTACCTATGATGAAAATTACAGGCCTCTCTCATCTTTTTAAGTGGGAGAACTTGCACAATTGGTGGCTGACTAAATACTTTTTTCCCCACTGTATTTAATATTTTTGTGGTCCACTTAAAGGATTGCTGTAGATCGTGAATTATATATATATTTTTGAGTATTCTGAAAATGTTTTTAGCAAAGGGGGCATTGAATTTTCAATATTGGTCATGTATATTAGGAGATCATCCATAAATAATTTAGTTTATATTCATGTTTTCCTATCGGTCCTAGACTATGGCTACATCACCTGTTACATTTGGGTCCTGTCGAATTTTTTCTACCATCTTGAATGGCCTTTTCTATGCAACCTTTTAGAAGCTTTCAACTTTCCAGCTGAAAAAATGAATGTAATCAAAAGGTTGTATAAATGTCCTAAAGCAAAATTATACAAAAATAATACATTCTCTGATTAAATGGATTTAGAAATGGTCACAAAAGAGGGATGTTCCCTCTCCCCCTTCCTGTTTGCGAGGATGCCTTCTTTCAATCCATGTCCTTCAACCAGACAAAGCTGAGTAGTTGAGCACGACAAACAACTCTCACAAACAACAACCAGTATAGGCCCTGTGTAGCTCAGTTGGTAGAGCATGGTGTTTGCAACGCCAGGGTTGTGGGTTCGATTCCCACGGGGGGCCAGTATGAAAATGTTAAAAAAATAAAAGTATGCACTAACTGTAAGTCACTCTGGATAAGAGCGTCTGCTAAATGACTAAAATGTCAAATGTAATTGAAGTGTCAGTACAAGCCTTTTATCTTATAAGATAAGAAGAGGATCCTCACCATTGCTTTTTTTGTATAGTTCATATTTTGTTAAGATAACATCCCTGTCCCGGTTTGGTTCCTGTGGTACATCCTGAATCCTTATTTACCTTCAAACCTGTTAAACTTGAATCAGATGACAGTCAGGGGTCAGTTCTCTGATAAAGATGTGTGTGTGTGTGTGTGTGTGTGTGTGTGTGTGTGTGTGTGTGTGTGTGTGTGTGTGTGTGTGTGTGTGTGTGTGTGTGTGTGTGTCCGTGTGTCCTCAGATGTCCTTTACTGTTCCACTTGTCACCTGTTATACCTGCATCATCACAAGGTGCCTTCAGAAAGTATTAACACCCCTTGTCTTTTTCCACATTTTGTTGTGTTACAGCCTGAATTTAAAAATGGGATAAATTGAGATTTATTTGTCACTGGCCTACACACAATACCCCATAATGTCAAAATGGAATTATGTTTTTACGTTTTGTTTTTTGTTTTAACAACGCAGTCAAAAAGCAATTTTGAATCTATTGATCTGTTCTCTTTGGTACTTGTAGTGTTAATGATGATTTATTAATAATTGTTGTACTTTTAGTGCATTGCCTTTGTTATTCTAACTAGGCCTGCTTTATGGCTATGCTTGCTACTAAACGTATCTGTTTTTTATTGTTTGCTTGCCATACTATGCTATGTAGCCATTGATAAATTAGCCTGCGAAAGCTTCGGCCTACCATGCCGCATGCTATTGCACCTCCTTTCTGGCCATTCATTGTATAATGCTACTATGTTTGTGCATAGGTTTACCCATTTATGTTTATTGCATTAGCACATGGTCATTGATTATGGCCACTAACAGCCAAATAATTGTGTATGCTGTTATTACTATGCCATTCCTTTTATTGCCCGTTATTATTTGCACCTTTGTGTCACCTTTTAGATAAACCATACTCCATACAAAGCCAACCAAGTCTCAATTTAAGACAAGAGTCTCATGTCAACAACTGTCAATCATTCCCTGCTATGTATCATCTCTATTACCTGAATCTCTCATTTTATGTATTTTATGCGGTGGCATGTACCGGTACCCTATAGAACGGGGTCATGGACTCTTTGTCAAAGGTAAGCTTCCATGGGGACTGGCAGGTGTTAGCAAGTAGCGACATTATGTCGCTTATTGGCTGGGCAGGGAGTAGCTAGACTGGGGAGTGTTCCTAGTACCTATAAACTCTAGATGAAAGATATTTCGTTAAGACAACAACCCTGTCCTGGTTTGGTTCCTGTGGTACATCCTGAATCCTTATTTACCATCAAACCAGTTCAAACTTGAATCAGATGACAGTCAGGGGTCAGTTCTCTAATAAAGCTGTGTGTGTGTGTGTGTGTGTGTGTGTCCGTGTGTCTTCAGTTGTCGTTTACTGTTCCACTTGTCACCGGTTATTCCTGCATTATCACAAGTCATTAAGTTTGTTTGTACAGCGCCTTCAGAAAGTATTAACACCCCTTGACTTTTTTCACATTTTGTTGTGTTACAGCCTGTATTTAAAATGTGTTAAATGTAGATTACAAGACCACTGTTACAAGACCATGGTGCTTGCCTATGGAGCTGTGAGGGGAACGGCACCTCCGTACCTTCAGGCTCTGATCAGTCCCTACACCCAAACGAGGGCATTGCGTTCATCCACCTCTGGCCTGCTGGCTCCCCTTCCTCTGCGGAAGCATAGTTCCCGCTCAGCCCAGTCAAAACTGTTCGCTGCTCTGGCACCCCAATGGTGGAATAAGCTCCCTCACGACGCCAGGACAACGGAGTCACTCACCACCTTCCGGAGACATTTGAAACCCCACCTCTTTAAGGAATACCTGGGATAGGATAAAGTAATCCTTCTACCCCCCCCCCCCCCCCCCCCAAAAAAAAAAAAATGTAAAGTGGTTATCCCACTGGCTATAAGGTGAATGCACCAATTTGTAAGTCGCTCTGGATAAGAGCGTCTGCTAAATGACGTAAATGTAAATGTAATCTGTAAGGTCCTTCAGTCTAGCAGTGAATTTCAAGCACAGATTCAACCACAAAGATCAGGGAGGTTTTCCAATGCCTCTCAAAGAAGGACACATCCAGAAAAAAAAGCAGACATTGAATATCCCTTTGGGCATGGTGAAGTTATTAATTACACTTTGGATGGTGTATCAATACACCCAGTCACTACAAAGATACAGGAATCCTTCCTAACTAAGCTGCCGGAGAGGAAGGAATCTGCTCAGGGATTTCACCATGAGGCCAATGGTGACTTTAAAACAGCTACAGGGTTTAATGGCTGTCATAGGAGAAAACTGAGGATGGATCAACAGCATTGTAGTTACTCCACAATACTAACCTAATTGACAGAGTGAAAAGAAGGAAGCCTGTACAGAAAAAAATATTCCAAAACATGCATCCAGTTTGCAACAAGGCACTAAAGTAATACTGTAAAAAATGTGGCAAAACAATTAACTTTTTGTCCTGAATACAAAGTGTTATATTTTGGGCAAATCCAATCCAACACATTACTGAGTACCACTCTTCATATTTTCAAGAATTGTGGTGGCTGCATCATGTTTTGGGTATGCTTGTAATTTAAAAAAACAGTATGGAGCTAAGCACAGGAAAAATCCTAGAGGAAAACCTGGTTCAGTCTGTTTTCCAGTTTTGACTTAAATCTCCATGAAAAGATTTAGCAAGACTTGCAAATTGTTGTCTAGCAATGATCAACAACCAATTTGATAGAGCTTGAAGAATTTTGAAAGGAATAATGGGCAAATATTGTATAATCCAGGTGTGCAAAGCTCTTGGAGACTTACACAGAAAGACTCACAGCTGTAATCGGTGCCAAAGGTGATTCTAACATATATTGACTCGGGGTGCGAATACTTATGTAAATTAGATATTTCTGTATTTTATTTTCAATACATTAGCAAACATTTCTAAAAACATATTTTCAGTTTGTCATTATGGGGTATTTCAGTGCATTCGGAAAGTATTCAGTCCCCTTCCCTTTTTCCACATTTTGATTTACGTTACAGTCCTTATTCTAAAATGTATTGAAGAAATACAAATCCTCAACAATCTACACACAACAGTGCCGATTTTAGCATGTAAATCTTGATGGGACAAACTCCCCCAAATGTTTGTTGATGCATGCCAGCAAAGCCACTACACAACACAATACTAAACAATACATGAATTGCACTATAACAGTGACAAATGGTGCCCACAAACTGTTAGGGCCTACATAAAGATGTCCCAACAGCAGAGCGTTCTTTTCAGCACCATGGAGTGAATCCTTACCACTGCTAGACATTGCTATCAGCGGAACCTTGTCTGGCAGCGAAACAGTTCATTCAGCCTCATTTACTGCCCTTAAAAAAAACATAGCTGATATGGCTGACTTGCTTAAACAAATGAGGTTTCTACTGACAATTGAGATGTACAAACTATGGCATAAGGGGACAACGAGCGGATAAGAGGCAATCCGCAATTTCGATTAAGACATTAATGAGCGAGTGAGCTAGGACAGACGTAGTCAACATAACTATTTGTTCAGCACTTCAATGATATTCTTACTATTATAAAATCATATAATATAAAATAACGGCATTTATTTTCTGCTAAATTAACAAGTCTACAGCCTATGGCATGGCGCATAGCCAGATAACATACAGTAGGCCAACTCATATTCTGTTCTTCTGAAATACATTTTCTTCACATCATAATGTTTCTTTAGACCTGCCTAAAATAAATAATGGATTTATTGTGATGGTGTATATTCAGTTGATTTATTAGACTTTTTTTTATGTAGATGTTCCAAAGTGTGGAGCCTGGAGATCTAAATGTGTTTATGGTAATTAGCGGTCAATTACCCGTGAGACCAGAGGCTTTTGCATGACAATAAGCTGCTGACAAAATAGGGCTGACCGCCACAGCCCTATGTCCGTGCTTACAAAAAACTGGGCATCTAGATAGATGAAAAGCTGTCTTTAAAAAGCATATTGATGAGTTAGTTAAGAAGCTGAGAATAAAATGGGCTTCTTCTATAGAAATAGGTCCTGCCTCTAGCTAAATAGTAGAAAGCAGATTATTCAGTCGATGTTCCTATCGGTCCTAGACTATGGCTACATCATCTGTATGAAAGTAGCTGCCCCTTCATTAAAGCCGTTAGATGCAGTTTATCATAGCGTACTGCGCTTTATTACTAGTGACAATTTTAGTACTCATCACATTCTCTACCAGAAAGTTGGTTGGCCCTCTTTGATGTCATGTAGGTTGGTACAATACTATGTTTTCATTTATAAAGCCCTTTTACAAAAAGTCCCAATGTACCTAACATCATTACTAAACTTTAGACATATGTTACCACTCCAGGTTTCAGGGATGGCTAACTCTGGAAATTCCTTTACCCGAGTTAGGTAAATCAGCTTTTAGTATTCTTGCACCTTATTTGGGGAACAATCTTCAAAATGTTCTTACATTTGATGTTCTGGTGCCTCTAGGGCAATTCAGAAAGCTGATTGAGGACCTTATTACTGATGGATGTGTTTGTTTTTTATGACCGTGTTTTTCTTTCTACTTGCATTTTGTATTTATATTTTGATGTATTTTCTGTAATTTGTGTAATTCAGGGCTCATCTGTAAAAGAGACCTTGGTCTCAGTATGACTCCCAGTAAAATAAAGGTTAGAAATAAAAAAGAAATATGCAGACCTAAGCTCGTCGCCTGCCTTCCTGCCTTTGGGACAATGACTCCCATTGCTGGGCGGAGACGTGAGAAACTTCTCATTATATACTGTACATACTCTGGTTTCAGGCAACCACTTGCAAATTGGAAAGGAAAGTTGCCGTGTACACAGTGTACTGTTCAGATGCTGGCTTCCCCTATAGTAAATTTATGTTTTGCCAAAATTACATAATTACTCCTGTCTAAGTAAAATCATTCAAAATACTTCACCAGAGACCATGACTTAGCCACAGAGTATCATTAGCTTATTTGGGTTTGTCAGTGAAAAGCATCTAAAATATGTGTGAAGATAATGTGCCTTGAGTATAATTTAAAATGTTGAGACAAGAAGAATGGTACAGTTGTGTGGCTAAGATATGGTGCATCTCTCTCCAGAATGCATGCACTCAGCTCTCCAGAATACACTCAGCTCTCTCCCGACAATTCTTGCGCATTCCTTGTACTATTGTGTGAATGTTTTGCCCTGTGATTGTTCATTTTCATCAATTCCCACTACATATGTCTAAATACACTGTTAATCCCCGTCATTTGGTTACATTGATTTTTGTTAATGCAAGCAATTACAGTCATTTAACATTCTCAGAGTGAAAGGGTTTACAGACGTCACAACCAGCAACACTTGTGAGAAACAAGTTTTGGTTTATTTCATAAGCATCATATACGAATTTTGTTAATTTGTTCATTGTCTTTTATATATGCCATATAGCAGACGCTTTTATCCAAAGCGACTTACAGTCATGCGTGCATACATTTTACATACGGGTGGTCCCGGGAATCAAACCCACAATCCTGTTGTTGCAAGCGCCATGCTCTACCAATTGAGCTAATTGTTTTTGAGTGCTCCATGTGAGCATGTGTCTAGTTTCTCTGTCTTGATAATGTTGATGGAGGGCGCGCCTGAGCGTGCATTGAAGTACCTGGCCTGCTGCATGCAAATGTAGAAAAGTACCAATTTGGAGATGCCTGAGTTCTGATTGTTTTAACTCACCAGGTCCACCACTAATAAGCTGACACAATAAGTCAACAACATCCATTGCGAATGATAATAGTTCCTCAAAGTATTTGAAAAATCTTTCCAACACTCCCAGCCTCGATAATCACCAAGCCTCGGTGTGAAAGAGCAAAATATAATTTACATTTACGTCATTTAGCAGACGCTCTTATCCAGAGCGACTTACAGTTAGTGAATACATATTTTTTTTATACTGGCCCCCCGTGGGAAACGAACCCACAACCCTGGGGTTGCAAACGCCATGCTCTATCAACTGAGCTACATCCCTGCCGGCCATTCCCTCCCCTACCCTGGACGACGCTGGGCCAATTGTGCGCCGCCCATGGATAAGGTACAGTGGGGGTTCGCTTGCACCAATTGTGCAAGTTCTCCCACCCAAAAAGACGAGAGAGGCCTGCAACCCCACCACAGGCACACATATAATGATCTGATGATCCACACCCGTCGCTATGGGCGGGCCATAGGGGGCCGGGCCCGCCCCCAAAAATGCTTGTGCCCCCCCACTTGAGGGAATTTATTATTAAATATATGTACTGTAGGCTAATAACAATTGTGCCCTGCCCTCCCATGCATTTCATATGCCCCCCTTAAGACTGAGGTCTGGCGACGGGTCTGTGATGATCCCATATATCCAGTGGAACATCATAAAATACCTTAACTTTTTCCCTTCCGCAAAAACAGCTGTCTTTCCCGAGCTCACTGGCACGGAGGGCATGGCAATATTGCAAGTTCACTAGTGACAGCTTCGGTCTGGGACCCAGTTGATTGATTTGATACAATGTTGCACTTCACTAGCTATAGCTCAAGTAATGACAGATAGAAAGGGAGGCAGATGGGTGGAGTAGAATGCGATTGAAAATGATATTTTCTACTGTTTTTATTTGTCGGCTTTAGACCTAGCTATGTATTTTACTTAGTTGACGATGGAAGTTATAGGCCTACTGTTGCATTGGGCTATAGACTTTCTCTGAGTTCCATGAGCTCATTTCTTTAGCCGACAATGGATCACGGTCCATCAATGTGTCCATATGGTAGATTTTGATTAACCAAGTGACAATGATTTTGAGAAATGAAACAACTTTATTATTGAAATGAAAATGGGCATATGAAAATCATAACTGGCACCAGATCGGTAGAAATGGTAGGATAAATTGTAAGCGTTCCCAAACTTGAAACTCATGCTGGGTTTTACTATAACACCCACTTAAAAAATGTAACATAGGAAGTCCCGTGGAAAAAATATGCTCCCATATGGAAATCAAATGCCCTTCCAACTGATTCGTTCTAGCGCAGGCCCTGGTGTGTGTGTGTGTGTCTGTGTGTTAGTCAGATGTTTTTATTCAGCCATCAAGGATCAATATAAAGATTCAGTCTAGTTTGTCCTGTTTGTCAAAACCCGATCCAAAATAACAAGATACTGCGAGATTTTGCAGACTCACGGATACAGAGCCTCAGAAATAAAAGTTCTGACCACGGATCAGGAGCCACTGCCAATATTTTATGTGATATCATGTTATCTACTGTATATTACAGTAGAGGCTGCTGGGAGGACGACTCACAATAATGGCTGGAACGGAGATAATGGAATTGCATGAAACACATACCATTCAGCTCCAGCCATTACCACGAGCCCATCCTCCCCAATTAAGGTGCCACCAACTTCCTGTGGTATATTATAATACCAAAAGCTTCTCAGCTGCGGGAGGATCTCTTCCTACAATTTTGCGCTGACTTTGATAATGAATAATGTTCTGGAGGCAGCTCTGCAGAGTGGTCACTAGCTGGCACAGCTACAAAGTTATAAAATCTTATTTAAACCTAAACCAAACCTTAATGTCTAACCCTAACCTTAAATTAAGACCAAGAAGCAACATAGCCAATTTTGACTTTACAGCTGGTTTAAGGGGAAATTGCTCAGTTCTGCCTCCAGGACAAGACTCATGACAATAAACGCCAACCTGCTTTTGAATTACATTTTACATTTTAGTCATTTAGCAGACGCTCTTATCCAGAGCGACTTACAGTTAGTGAGTGAATACATTATTTTTTTATTTTGGGAATCGAACCCACAACCCTGGCGTTGCAAACGCCTTGCTCTACCAACTGAGCTACATCCCTGCCGGCCACACGAGGTGCCACCAATTGATTCAAATGGAGTAGCCTAACAATCAGCCTATTTACATGGCCCTAGTTGCATTTGCAACTAAATAACTTTTCTGTGCGACATCAATAATAGTTGCACACATTAGGATGACAGTGAGCAATTGACAGTGATCAGTGAGCAAAATAACCATAGACAGGAAGTTGACAATAGCTTATAAATAGTATAAATAAAATGTATTTATATGGTGGTAGTCCTCATAAATGGAATCGCATCGAATGGAATTAATCAGATGCAATGATTTACCGCCGTATGGCGGGGTGCTGCAAGTTTGTGTATATTAGAACATTCATCAAATATGAACCTGAGTGGTGTGCTACGAATCTAGCTAGATGTACTCAGGCTTTTCTGAAGTTATCTAACTTCAGTTATCTTCACATTCCAGCTCAGGCTTCATCCATGTTACGAAGTTGGATATTGATTATATACCCATCCTTTTTTTTTTTGCTTGCTCGAGCCAGGCTTGTAGCTGCACATTCATGTCGCATGTGGCTAGGGTTTTCAACCTAGCTTCATTTTCTTCTGAAAACCGGACGTGGGAACTCCGCTCAGGCATTTATCTTATGCCTGGTATGTTAGGTTAGTCGAAGGCAACCTCTTCATGTACAGTAGACAACGCTGAAACATTAATCCATAGGCGAGTCAGTGGCACATTTTCATTTTTGCCGAAATCAAAATGAAAGAAAAGTTATCTTGCAAATTCAGCAGGCTATGGTGTGAAATAGGCTATTAGAAGTGCCATCATTCTTATATTATGTATCATTAATGCTGTCTTTGGTGTGCTTTGGTGTGGTGTATCAATGCAAGAGCACCTTTTTTCTACACCTCTATAGATACTATTATTTTATTAAAGGGATACTTCGGGATTTTGGCAAAGAGCATGCTAGCATACTAACAGATACCCATAGACTTCCATTCATTGTGCTAAAGCTTCATACTGGACACAGAGACATAAAAATGGTATCCACGAGTTCATCTGCCTCTGGGGAAGTAGATAAAGGGCCTCATTGCCAAAATCCCGAAGTATCCCTTTAACATACAAAAGTTTTACTGTGCATCAAGTTGCAAATGCATCCTGTTATTACTAAATGTGTAAAGTAATAGGCATTTTAATGTTACTATTTTTAACACAAAAAAACATGAAGGGGATGATGATGCACTCTTTGCAAGAGGGAGGGAATCTAATATGATTGTTCCTCAACTCACATCTCAAACACTTCATTCAGGATAAGTGTAGTTAGCCCTGAGATAGCCTGCCCCAGAGCGGGTTAGTTCTGAAGGATTCATTGCCATAGAAATGTACCTGGCTAAAAGGTGAGCTACTTTTGTGTCACCAGTTATCCCGAGTTGAACTCAGGGTTGACCAAAGTTACCTCACTAACTCCTCAAACCATATTCGTAGTATAAGGCTCTGTTCACCTTAATCTTCATATATGAAACATCTGATCCTGTATCACACACACACACATAACAACAAACACACGCATGAAGAAATTAAGAAATAATTGGATCAATCATTTATAGAAAAATGAAATAAAACCATACAGTAAGGAAATCCAAATAGAAGTATAACATTTTAATGTTTCCAATAAAATATAAAACCACAGCATACAAATAATGTATAAATAACTTTTTAGGATGTAGGTTAGATAGAGTCCAACATGTAGCTGTATCGCCCCCTGGCTGTGGAGTTGTATTAACACGGGTTAGGGTGTAGGAGTTATGGTGAAGGGTTAGGGTGTAGGGGTTAGGGTGTACAGGCATTTTATTGGAAACATTAAAATGTTATACTTCTATTTGAATTTCCTTACTGTATGGTTTTAATTTATTTTTCTATAAATTATTGATCAAATTATTTCTTCATTTCTTCATGCGTGTGTTTGTGTGTATGTGTGTGTGTGTGTCTCTAGCATTTTGGGGGCCCTACGCAAGATTTGTTTTGGGGGCCCCCCAGTAAGTTTTCTGCAGTTCTACACATTTTACAATGGAGCGGAGAGAACATTTTGTAATTTTATAACACATTTCATGCAATTCTACTCATTTTGCCATGGGGCAGAGATAAATTATTGCCGTTTAAAAGCTAATTTCCTGCAATGCTACAGATTTTGCAATGATTTACGCCCTTAACCCTAATTGCTGATGTAAGTCGCTCTGGACAAGAGCGTCTGCTAAATGACTAAAATGTAAATGTTAATGATATCTGAGTGAGAGTGACAAACAAAGTCAATGGGGGCCCATACTGTGTCTCAGTGTAATCAAGGTATGAAATTACTGTTATTTTCAAATACAACCTCTTTTTGGGCTTAGTTGTGGTCAATTTGCAGTGTACAAATTGTTATAATTATGTTCCTGCCCCCCCGACCATCCGCTTGTTAGGGTGTACAGGGTCCAACATGTAGCTGTAGCGCCCCCTGGCTGTGGAGTTGTAGTAATAGCAGGAACTCTTTAGGCATGGTGTGCATGATGTGACTTGGACCAACGTTGTCATAGTAATGATGGGGCAAAGTATTTTGGGATAGATCCAGACGGAAGGGCCAGAAGCCGTACAGATGAACCTGACAGAGAGAGATAAAGACTTAGAAACATACATGCACGCGCGCACACACACACACTTAATCTCTTAAGGTAGTCGATCGCATCCAATAATGACTTCCTCTAATGCTTGTGGATTCGCTGATGACTGTATAATCCGATGCGGGATGCACACTGTCGTTGAGGCCAGTGCAGCCATGGACATATGTCTTCTCTGTCACTTTGCCAGGCATCGTTCAGTACTTTTCTCCTCAGCCAACTGCACTCCTTCATGACAGAGGCCGGTCTGCAGCAACAGTTCATGGAGGCAGGGTTTATCCCACACTTCTTTAGTGAAGTCTTCAATTGGTCCTTTAGACGCTTTTTCTGACCACCTGCTGAACGACGGCCCAGTTGTAGCTGTCTGTACAGCTGCTGTGAGGGTGGCTTGTAGAGCTTCTTGGGTATGTGCCACAAGAGCGCAATCATCCACGTACTGAAGCTCAAGTACTCGTTCAGATTCAAGCTTTGTGGCAGATGCTACCAGAGTCCCAGTGCGGCTTCAGAAAGAACAGAAGCACGTGGACATGATCTTCAGTGCACGCCAACTGCAGGACAAGTGCAGTGAAACAATACCTATTCATGGGCTTTGTGGACCTCTCCAAAGCCTTCAACACAGTACAACGTGAACTCCTTTGGAAGGTCCTCCTGCAGCATGGCTGCCCCGGGAAATGTGTGAACATCCTGTGTTAGTTCCATGAGGGGATGATGGCCAGGATAACAGTTGGTGGTCAGGAGTCTGAACCCTTTGGAGTAGACACTAGTGTGAGGCTCCTTTGCTCCTTTGTGTCCCAACACTCCTGCACAAGGACATGGAAACTTCAGATTGGACGGGAACCTCTTCTGAGGCAACACACACACACACACCTGTTCACAAATCTCCAGAGCAGTGCTGGCCAGCATCATACCAGAAGAGAGCCGTGGGGCTCGTTGCCCGCGGCGACGCCAGAACCTGTCCAGCTCAAGCAGGTAGACTGGGTGAAAGAACACCACTTCCTGTTGGGGGCGGGCCTTACGAAGGGCGTGGTACACCTCGGACAGAACAAAGACTGATTAATGACATTATTACGATCTACCCTCCTCGCCCAACCCTCCTCTCCTCCCCAGGATCAAAATGTTAGTTATCAATTTTGTCGTTATTAAAAATGCTACCAAGCCCGGCCCATGCCCTAGTTATTGATGAAAAAATAGGCCCGGCCCTTACCAGGTGCATAGCAATGGGTCCTGTTGGGCCGGTGCCGGGTAGCAGGGCTCTAACTAGTCTCATCTCAAAATAGCAGCTCACCTTGAAGCAGGAGGTGGTCCCAAAGCCAAAAGAGAAGGCGTGGAGAAGCAGATGGGCGTGGCCATAGACTGACACGCGTTCCACCAGGGGTCCAGGGTTCCGCTGGAGGTCAGGGTATCTGAGGACAAGCGAGGGGAGGTGTTAGGAGACAGATGAGAGGCAGAGTTAGGAGACAGATGGGGAGGAGTTAGGAGGCAGGTGAGAGGCGGAGTTAGGAGACAGATGGGGAGGGGTTAGGAGGCAGGTGAGTGGACGAGATAGGAGAGAGATGATTATTAACGATATACAGTGCATTCGGAAAGTATTCAGACCCCTTTACGTTACAGCTTTATTATAAAATTGATTAAATTGTTTTTTTCCCCACATCAATCTACACACAATACTCCATAACTACAAAGTAAAAACAGTTTTTTTGCAAATTTATTAAAAATTAAAAACGGAAATATCACATTTACATACAGTACCAGTCATCAGTTTGGAAACACCTACTCATTCAAGTTTTTTTTTTTTTTTTTGACTATTTTCTACATTGTAGAATAACATTGAAGAAATCAAAACTATGAAATAACACATATGGAATCATGTAGTAACCAAAAAAGTTTTAAACAAATCAAAATATATTTTAGATTCTTCAAAGTAGCCACCCTTTGCCTTCATGACAGCTTTGCACACTCTTGGCATTCTCTCAACCAGCTTCACCTGGAATGCTTTTCCAACAGTCTTGAAGGAGTTCCCACATATGCTTAGCACTTGTTGGCTGCTTATCCTTCACTCTGCGGTCCAACTCATCCCAAACCATCTCAATTGGGTTGAGGTCGGGTGATTGTGGAGGCCAGGTCATCTGATGCAGCACTCCATCACTCTCCTTCTTGGTCAAATAGCCCTTACACAGCCTGGAGGTGTGTTGGGTCATTGTCCTGTTGAAAAACAAATGATAGTCCCACTAAGCCCAAACCAGATGGGATGGTGTATCGCTGCAGAATGCTGTGGTAGCCAGGCTGGTTAAGTGTGCCTTGAACTCTAAATAAATCACAGACAGTGTCACCAGCAAAGCACCCCCACACTATAACACCACCTCCTCCACGCTTTACGGTGGGAAATAAACATGTGGAGATCATCCGTTCACACACACCGCGTCTCACAAAGACACAGCGGTTTGAACCAAAAATCTCCAATTTGGATTCCATACCAATGGACACATTTCCACCAATCTAATGTCCATTGCTCGTGTTTCTTGGCCCAAGCAAGTCTCTTCTTCTTATTGGTGTCCTTTAGTAGTGGTTTATTTGTATCAATTCGACAATGAAGGCCTGATTCACACAGTCCCCTCTGAACAGTTGATGTTGAGATGTGTCTGTTACTTGTACTCTGTGAAGCATTTATTTGGGTTGCAATTTCTGAGGCTGGTAACTCTAATGAACTTATCCTCTGCAGCAGAGTTAACTCTGGGTCTTCCATTCCTGTGGCGGTCCTCATGAGAGCCAGTTTCATCATACTGCTGGATTGTTTTTGCAACTGCTCTTGAAGAAACTTTCAAAGTTTTTGAAACTTTCCGTATTGATTGACCGTCATGTCTTAAAGTAATGATGGACTGTCGTTTCTCTGTGCTTATTTGAGCTGTTCTTGCTATGATAACAGGGCTATCTTCTGTTTACCCCCCCCCCCCCCCTCCCCCCACCTTGTCACAACACAACTGATTGGCTCAAACGCATTAAGAAGGAAATCAATTCCACAAATTCACTTTTAAGAAGGCACACCTGTTAATTTAAATGCATTCCAGGTGACTACCTCATGAAGCTGGTTGAGAGAATGCCAAGAGTGTGCAAAGCTGTCATGAAGGCAAAGGGTGGCTATTTGAAGAATCTCAAATGTAAAATATATTTTGATTTGTTTAACACTTTTTTGGTTACTGCATGATTCCATAGGTGTTATTTCATAGTTTTGATGTCTTCACTATTATTCTACAATGTAGAAAATAGTCAAAATAAAGAAAAAGCCTTGAATGAGTAGGTGTTTTAAAACTTTTGACCAGTAGTTTATATTGTATGCAACAACAAAAAACTACCGGGAACTTACAGTATATTATTTTTATAGTAATACAATTGCTCATAGAAAAATATTTTGTTTAAGTAATAAAGAAATCTCAAGGGGTCCAATTATTGTCACCCCTGTGAGGATCATCCCTTGTGAGGATTATCCCTTGTGAGGATAACAACACTGAGCCTTGGGGAGGGTGCTAATTAATTGACCACAAATGTTGATTTTGTGGTGAATTACAGCTGCACTGCGTAACTATGTGTGTACAGATGTTTTGTAGTGACCCCTCTGACAAGAATGCAGATTTTTTTCTAGATTTGATTTCTACAATTTCCCAGAACACCCCCCCCCTTCATGGGTAGTCGGCTGGGAGTGACGTAGTAACAACATCCTCTCTGAACAGTCTAGGCTGCTGCAAATTTTTAACTGATAGTGGATGCGATAACAGTTTACAGACAAGATTGAAAATAAGATTAATCTATTCCATTTTCCAATGTCTTCAGAACAGGTAAAACAAGATATACACTGTATATAAATCTTTGTTTTTACACTGAAATAAAACGTATTCATGGTGTTTGCCAGAAAGGTAGCAATGTTAGGTACATTGTCTTGTAATAACGTAGTAGCTACTGCTAATTTCTCTGCCTGGTAAAATATTTGATCGATATCCAAGCTAGCTAACGTGGTAGCTACATTAACTATCACACTGGAAAAAAGCAGTGTAAAACAAGTTTGGCAGTATTGAGCCCTGGGACAAGAAAATGGTGGTGATCCCTAGGCTGTAGAGCTCAGATGTCTTCACTCCAGAAGGCAGCACAGTAAATAAACGTTCAGCACCATCAAAAGAAAGCCTATAACAACATGGTAAACTGTTCTATCATTTACAGTCCAGCAGTACTACCAGAGACATCTCCAAGTTCACAGACTGCTAAATACCTCCATCCAAAGACTCATGCACCTTACACCATACCACTGCTGCCATTTCACAACTGCACAATTCTATTTATTTATTACCAAGTCTGTTTACATACTGGCTTTATTGGAGGGGGAGTGGTTTCTCCTCTCTTAGGGAATCAGCAATTAGTACCGGCAGGTGTGCTCTTCACCTCTGCTAGGCAATTAGCAATTAGTGATGGTATTTCAACCTCTCCTGTTTTCTCAGCGGCAGTCATGTCAGCAGCGGTCTCAAAGCCAAATCTAAGATCGTCGCCGAAACAAAGACGGTTCTGCTGAGTTGATCTAAGGAGTTATGCAAGAAAGGCTCCACACCACTCTCACGTTTTTTTTTGTAGGGGGTAGATCAGCTTTAATATTGCAGATAGATTGTAGCTTCCATCAATGTAATTGTCTGCATAATTTCCAATCCCACATAAAATATTTTTGTTCATATATTTATATACACTACCGGTCAAAAGTTTTAGAACACCGACTCATTCAAGGGTTTTTCTTTATTTTTACTAACCCGTCGTCCAGGTTAGGGTAGGGTTTGGTTAGGGTAGGGTAGGGTAGGGTTTGGTTAGGGTAGGGTAGGGTTTGGCCGGGGGGCTTTACTTGGCTCATCGCTCTCTAGTGACTCCTTGTAGCGGGCCGGGCGCCTGCAGGCTGACCTCGATCGTCAGGTGAATGGTGTTTCCTCCGATACATTGATGCAGCTGGCTTCCGGATTAAGCAGGCGGGTGTTAAGAAGTGCGGTTTGGCGGGTCATGTTTTGGAGGACGCATGACTCGAACTTCACCTCCCGAGCCCGTTGGGGAGTTGCAGCGATGAGACAAGATCGAAATTGGGGAGAAAAAGGGGGTAAAATATTTTTTTTATATAGATATATGAGGACGAGCAATGTCGGAGACCGGAGTATAAATACACTACATGACCAAAAGTATGTGGACAACTTCTCGTCGAACATCTCATTACAAAATCATGGGCATTAATATGGAGTTGGTCCCCCCTTTGCTGCTATAACAGCCTCCACTCTTCTGGGAAGGCTTTCCACTAGATGTTGGAACATTGCTGCGGTTGACTTGCTTCCATTCAGCCACAAGAGCATTGGTGAGGTCGGGCACTGATGTTGGGCGATTAGGCCTGGCTCGAAGTCGGAGTTCCAATTCATCCCAAAGGTGTTCGATGGAGTTGAGGTCAGGGCTCTGTGTCCAGTCAAGTTCTTCCACATTGATCTCGACAAACCATTTCTGTATGGACCTCACTTTGTGCATGGAGGCATTGTCATGCTGAAACAGGAAAGGGCCTTCCCCAAACTGTTGCCACAAAGTTGGAAGCACAGAATCATCTAGAATGTCATTATATGCTGTAGCGTTAAGATTTCCCTTCACTGGAACTAAGGGGCCTAGCACAAAGCATAAAAAACTGCCCCAGACCATTATTCCTCCTCCACCAAACTTTACAGTTGGCACTATGCATTGGGGCAGGTAGCATTCTCCTGGCATCCGCCACACCCAGATTCGTCTGTCGTACTGCCAGATGGTGAAGCGTGTTTCATCACTCCAGAGAACACGTTTCCACTGCTCCAGAGTCCAGTGGCGGCAAGCTTTACATCACTCCAGCCGACGCTTGGCATTGCACATGGTGATCTTAGGCTTGTGTGCGGCTGCATGACGGTGCCACGTTGAAAGACACTGAGCTCTTCAGTAAGGCCATTCTACTGCCACTGTTTGTCTATGGAGATTGCATGGCGGTGTGCTCAATTTTATACACCTGTCAGCAACGGGTGTGGCTGAAATAGCAGAGTCCACTAATTTGAAGGGGTGTCCACATACTTTTGTATATATAGTGTGGTTGAGATTCTTCATTATCTTCTTAGCTTTCCTGTGACACCGGGTGCTGTAGATGTCCTGGAGGGCAGGCAGTGTGCCCCCGGTGATGCGTTGGGCAGACCTCACCACCCTCTGGAGAGCCCTACAGTTGTGGACGGTGCAGTTGCCGTACTAGGTGGTGATACAGCCTGACTGGATGCTCTCAATGGTGCATCTGTAAAAGTTTGTGAGGGTCTTAGGGGCCAAGCCGAATTTCTTCAGCCTCCTGAGGTTGAAGAGGCGCTGGTGCGCCTTCTTCACCACACTGTCTGTGTGGTGGACCATTTCAGAATGTCAGTGATGTGTACGCTGAGGAACTTAAAGCTTTTCAACTTCTACTATTATTGCAAACAGGATGCATGTTTTGGAATATTTTTTTTATTCTGTACAGGATTCTTTCTTTTCACTCTATAATATAGGTTAGTATTGTGAAGTACCTACAATGTTGTTGCTCCATCCTCACTCTGTCACGGCCGTCTACGGAATGAGTGGACCAAAGCGCAGCGTTTGTAGCGAACATGACTTTATCAAAGTTAAAGTGCACGAACGAGAAAACAATAAACAATGACGGATAGTGAAGTCCTCAGTACACAGACTGAAACATGGAACAAAAACCCACAACCCTAAGGTGAACACTGACAGTTTAAATATGGCTCCCAATCAGAGATAACGAGCCGACAGCTGACACTCGTTACCTCCGATTGGGAGTCACATGACGAGACAAGACACTACAACCAAAACCAAACACAACCAAATGAACACACCCTATACCCAACACAACAAAATGAATACACCCTGGCTCAAACTACACAGTCCCGGAGCCAGAGCGTGACAGTACCCCCCCCTAAAGGCGCGGACTCCGACCGCGCCTACACCCCAAAATAGGGGAGGGCTGGGTGGGTGTTGCTCCTCGGAGGCGGCTCCGGCTCCGGGCTTGACCACCACCCCACTTCACTCCCCCCGTAGTGCCCCCGGTCCGATCTGACCCAGCTTGCTGGATCAGGACCTCCGACGCGCACCCCTGGCTTGGCGCGTGAGGTAGAAATGGACCGGAACTGGCAGACGATACGCACCCTTTGCCTGGTGCGTGGAGCCGGAACAGGCCTCACCAGGCTGAAGACTCGCATCCCTGGCTTGGTGCGAGTAGCAGGAATGGGCCGGATCAGGCTGACGGCTCGCACCCTTGGCTTGGTGCGAGTAGCAGGGACGAGCTAAACCAGGCTGACGACTCGCACCCTTGGCTTGGTGCGAGTAGCAGGAACGGGCTGGACCAGGCCGACGACTCGTACCCCTGGTTTGGTGCGAGTAGCAGGAACGGGCTGGACCAGGCTGACGACTCGCACCCTTGGCTTAGTGCGAGTGGCAGGAACAGGCCGGACCGGGCTGGCGACGCGCACCGTAGGTTTGGTGCGAGTGGCAGGAACAGGCCGGGTCGGGCTGGCGACGCGCACCGTAGACTTGGTGCGGGTGGCAGGAACAGGCCGGACCGGGCTGGCGACGCGCACCGTAGGTTTGGTGCGAGTGGCAGGAACAGGCCGGGTCGGGCTGGCGACGCGCACCGTACACTTGGTGCGGGTGGCAGGAACAGACCGGACCGGGCTGGCGACGCACCCCGTAGGCTTGGTACGTGGAGCAGGAACAGGGCGGGCTGGGCTGGCGACGCACACCGTAGGCTTCGTACGTGGAGCAGGAACTGGCCGGGCTGGGCTGGCGACGCACCCCGTAGGCTTGGTACGTGGAGCAGGAACAGGCCGGGCTGGGCTGGCGACACACACCGTAGGCTTCGTACGTGGAGCAGGAACACGCCGGGCTGGGCTGGCGACGCACCCCGTAGGTTTAGTGCGAGTGGCAGGAACAGGCCGGACCGGGCTGGCGACGCGCACCGTAGGTTTGGTGCGAGTGGCAGGAACAGGCCGGGTCGGGCTGGCGACGCGCACCGTACACTTGGTGCGGGTGGCAGGAACTGGGACAGGCCTCACCGGACTGTGGAGACGGATAGGAGACCTGGAGCGAAGAGCGGCCACCACCCGTCCCGGCTGGATGCCTACCCTCACACACTCTGCGTGAGGCATCCGCACAGGACGTACAGGGCTGTGAACCCGTACCGACATGACAGCACGCGATACGGGAGCAGGATATCCGGGACCGCGGAGATGCACTGGAGACCTCGAGCGTAGATCCGGCACACTCCGTCCTGGCTGCATCCCCCCCTTCGCACGACACGTGCGGGGTGCTTGCACAGGACGTACAGGACTGTGCCGGACCACTCGTGGCACAGTACGCTGCTCCGCATACCGCGGAACCTGCCCCGTCCCACGCTGCCATGCCTGAGTACGGGAAGTTGGTTCCGCTCTACCTCCAGGCCTCGCCAACCTGCCTTCTGCCTCGCAACACCCGGTGACCACCTCTCCAAAACGTCCTGTAGCAGCCGCCTGCCGCCCATCCGCCCAAGCCATGTGCCCCCCCCAAAAAATTTCTTGGGGTTGCCTCTCGTCCTTCCGACGATGGCCCTGCTGACGCCGTTGCTCCTCTCTCGCCAGGGCCTTGATCCTCCCCCAAGGTCCCTTGCCCCCGAGCATGTCCTCCCAGGACCACGATTTGCCCACCTGGGCCATCGCCAGCCTCTCGATCTCCTTACCCGGCGCTTCCTCCCATGTCCAATCTCCTTGCTCCTGGACACGCTGCTTGGTCCTTCTTTGGTGGGTTTTTCTGTCACGGCCGTCTACGGAATGAGTGGACCAAAGCGCAGCGTTTGTAGCGAACATGACTTTATCAAAGTTAAAGTGCACGAACGAGAAAACAATAAACAATGACGGATAGTGAAGTCCTCAGTACACAGACTGAAACATGGAACAAAAACCCACAACCCTAAGGTGAACACTGACAGTTTAAATATGGCTCCCAATCAGAGATAACGAGCCGACAGCTGACACTCGTTACCTCCGATTGGGAGTCACATGACGAGACAAGACACTACAACCAAAACCAAACACAACCAAATGAACACACCCTATACCCAACACAACAAAATGAATACACCCTAGCTCAAACTACACAGTCCCGGAGCCAGAGCGTGACACACTCTTCTCCTATCACAGCCATTAAACTCTGTAACTGTTTTAAAGTCACCATTGAACTCATGAGCGGTTTCCTTCCTCTCTGGCAAGTTAGGAAGGGGGCCTCCCGAGTGGCCCATCGGCACCTAGTGTGTAGGTGCCACTACAGCCTCGGGATCGATCCCAGGTTGTGTCACAGCTGGCCGTGACCGGCGCACAATTGGCCCAGCGTTGTCCCGGTTAGGGGAGGGATTGGCTGGGGGGATTTCCTTGTCCTATCGTGCTCTAGTAAGTCCTTGTGGTGGTATGGGCACCTGCAAGCTGACTTCCGGCTCGCTTCCGTGTTAAGTGAGCAGTGTGTTTCGGAGAACGCATGACTCTCGACCTTCGCCTCTCCCGAGTCCGTTGGGGAGTTGCAGCAATGAGACAAGATTATAACTACCAATTGGGGAACAAAAGGGGGTAAAACAAACACAGAGTTAGGAAGGACGCCTGTATCTTTGTAGTGACTGGGTATATTGATACACCATCCAAAGTGTAATTAATGACTTCACCATGCTCAAAGGGAGCAATAGGTGCCAGTCTTTGCGAGGCATTGGAAAACGTCCCTGGTCTTTGTGGTTGAATCTGTGTTTGAAATTCACTGCTCGACTGAGGGACCTTACAGATAATTTTATGTGTGGGGTTTAGAGATGAGGTTGTCATAAAAAAAAATCACGTTAAACACTGTTATTGCACACAGAGTCCATGGAACTTATGTAACTTATTAAGCACATTTTTACTCCTGAACTTATTTAGGCTTGCCATAACAAAGGGGTTGAATACTTATTGACTCAAGACATTTTAGCTTTCTTTTTTTAAATTAATTTGTAAACATTTCGAAAAACATAATTCCACTTTCACATTATGGGGTATAGTGTGTAGGCCAGTGACATAAAATCTCAATTTAATTTAAATTCATGCTGTAACAACAAAATGTGGAAAAAGACTCCTTTAGCTGGAAGATAGAATAATACTTGGTGAGTATTTCCATGATCCACACTTCTTTGACAATATATATAATAAATTATATATATATACCATTTTAAATAGCTCATATCTCCTGAGTGGCGCAGTGGTCTAAGGCACTGCATCGCAGTGTTAACTGTGCCACTAGAGATCCTGGTTCGAATCCAGGCTCTGTCGCAGCCGGCCGCGACCGGGAGACTCATGGGCGGCGCACAATTGGCCCAGCGTCGTCCAGGGTAGGGGAGGGAATGGCCGGCAGGGATGTAGCTCAGTTGATAGAGCATGGCGTTTGCAACGCCAGGGTTGTGGGTTTGATTCCCACGGGGGGCCAGTATAAAAAAAAAAAGATGTATTCACTAACTGTAAGTCGCTCTGGATAAGAGCGTCTGCTAAATGACTAAAATGTAATGTAAATGTAAATTATCAACTATGCAAGCAATTCAAGACTCTATTATTATGGTGGGAGATTATAATACCATTTTAAATAGCTCAATGGACCGTAAAGGAAATCACACTACAAACAATCACCCTCATGCTCTTAAGGAAATTGTGAATGTCATGGATACATTAGAACTAGTAGATATATGGAGGCTTAAATATCCTGATCTAGTGAGATATACATGGCGGAGACTCAATCAAGCTAGTCGTCTTGACTTCTTTCCTATGTCATTCTCGTTGGCACCAAAAGTTTAAAAAGTGTTGATAGGGTACAGAATGCGGTCGGACCATCATATAATCGGCATATACATTACTCTTACTGAATATCCACGTGGGCGAGGATATTGGAAAATTAATCAAAGCCTATTGGATGATAACTTGTTTTTAACTAGGACAGAGGAATTTATAACTGATTTCTTCCGACATAACATAGGTACAGCAAATCCCCTTATTGTATGGGACACCTTTAAATGTGCCTTTAGAGGCCATGCAATTCAGTACTCATCTAGAAAACAAAAGCAATTTAGGTCAAAAGAGTCCACACTAACAAAGGAAATAGAAGGTCTAACAGAACAGATAGATAGCAATAAAAACTGTAACATAGAGGCTCCGAATACATTAGAGGAAAAACTAAAAGAAATGGATAAACTTATTCAAGAAAGATCAAGTGTAATATATTATAAAAATAAAGCAAACTGGATGGAATATGGGGAAAAATGCACCAAATAATTTTTTCATCTTCAACATAGGAATGCTGCCAAAAAGAATTTACTGAAACTGGTTACAAATGACGGAGTCACCCATGATTCACCAAATGATATTTTGAAGGAGGAAACAAAGTACTTTAAGCATATGTTTTCGTTTCAGTCGCCTCCATCTCCTCTAACTGAAGCAAATTGAAGAGATTATTTTTCTATTGATAATGTAAAACTAACAGATATACAGAAAGACTCATGTGAAAGTGAAATTACAGAGAAGGAACTTATGGATGCAATTAAAGACTTTAAGTCCGGGAAAACTCCAGGGTTGGATGGCATACCAGTCGAGGTATACCAAACCTTTTTTGATATACTCAGAGGACCGTTATTAGCATGTGTTAACCACTCCTATGTAAATAGTAGATTATCAGACACTCAAGAAGAGCAAAATAAATAACAATATAGGGATGAGGTAGTTGGGTGGGCTAATTTCAGATGGGCTGTGTACAGGTGCAGTGATCGGTAAGGTGCTCTGACAACTGATGCTTAAAGTTAGTGAGGGAGATAAGAGTCTCCAGCTTCAGAGATTTTTGCAATTCGTTCCAGTCATTGGCAGCAGAGAACTGGAAGGAATGGCGGCCAAAGGAGGTGTTGGCTTTGGGAATGACCAGTGAGATATACCTGCTGGAGCGCAGACTACGGGTGGGTGCTGCTATGGTGACCAATGAGCTAAGATAAGGCGGGGATTTGCCTAGCAGTGATTTATAGATGGCCTGGAGCCAGTGGGTTTGACGACGAACATGTAGTGAGGACCAGCCAACAAGAGCGTACAGGTCACAGTGGTGGGTAGTGTATGGGGCTTTGGAGACAAAACGGATGGCACTGTGATAGACTACATCCAATTTGCTGAGTAGAGTGTTGGAGGCTATTTTGTAAATGACATCGCCGAAGTCAAGGATCGGTAGGATAGTCAGTTTTACGAGGGCATGTTTGGCAGCATGAGTGAAGGAGGCTTTGTTGCGAAATAGGAAGCCGATTCTAGATTTAACTTTGGATTGGAGATTCTTTATGTGAGTCTGGAAGGAGAGTTTACAGTCTAACCAGACACCTAGGTATTTGTAGTTGTCCACATACTCTAGGTCAGACCCGTCGAGAGTGGTGATTCTAGTCGGGTGCGCGGGTGCCAGCAGCGTTCGATTGAAAAGCATGCATTTAGTTTTACTAGTGTTTAAGAGCAGTTGAAGGCTACTGAAGGAGTGTTGTATGGCATTGAAGCTCATTTGGAGGTTTGTTAACACAGTGTCCAATGAAGGGCCAGATGTATACAAAATGGTGTCGTCTGCGTAGAGGTGGATCTGAGAGTCACCAGCAGCAAGAGCGACATCATTGATATAAACTCTTTAGTATTATCCCAAAAAAGGTATAATCTTCGTAAATGATATTTTCGGTAGGACTGGTGGAGTTATGTACCACATGCAGCTAACAAAAACATATGGAAATGTCTGCTCTACCCAAAATTACAACCAAATAATTGCAGCATTACTGCAAAAAATGGAAGAGGAAAGTGGAAGGGGGAAAAAGTAAGGAACTTGTCTGTTGGCCTTGCATTAAAGAACATAATTGGTTAAAGAAAACTGTGATAAATAAAAAAGTATACCAGTTTCAATTAAGGACCAAAGGATTGACAGCCGTCCCATATAGATTGCAAAATAGTTGGGAAGAGATTTTTGACGTACCGATTCCATGGCATAGTGTTTATGAACTGATACGCAAAACGACGCCGGATTCAAAACTTAGAATTGTTCTATTTAAATTATTATATAAAATTCTTGCTACCAATAGAATGTTATTTATATGGGGGATACAATCTTCCCAGCTCTGCAGATTTTGCTGCGAAGAGACAGAATCATTAGATCATTTGTTTTGGTACTGTCCATTTGTAGCTTGTTTTTGGACAAAGGTCCAGGAATGACTAAAGGATTGCAATATTTTCCTGGAGCTAACCCTGCAGTTAGCACTACTGGGTGATCTGAAAAGTCATAGTCAATCGATCAATAATATAATAATACTTAAGCAAAAATGTTTATTTTCAATGTACAATCTGTAGAAACAATGAGAATTGAAAGGTTCAGAACTTTTGTAAAACATCACAGTACAGTTGAAAAATATATGGCAAATAGAAATCCAATATGGATGGTGTTAAGAGATAGATGGGTGGTGTTGAATGGAGCTGAAGGATGGGACTAATAACAACAACTAATAACAGCAAGATAACTAATGTAGGGTATACTGTGTTCATAATAAGTATACAAGTTATAGGTTGAGAGCTTTTGTGAAAGAGCACAGTTAGAAAAATATGGCATATGGAAGCAAACCAGATGGACATTATGAAAATGAACGGAGGAAGTTCAGGAGTAAAAACAAACAAAATAGAATTATTGTAAAATTTGACCGTGTCCATAAAATGTATATAGTATGTATAAGCTGGAAGTAGAGGCCTAAGCATTGTTGTTCACAAGTTTACTCCAATTAGGGAAGGGGTGGTGGGGTTGGAAAGTAATGAAGGGAAATATCATTTAAAAAAGGATATGTATGTGTGTATATATATATATATATATATATATATATATATGTATATATATGTGTGTGTGTGTGTGTATGTACAGTTGAAGTCATACAGTTGAAGTCGGAAGTTTAGTGGGGAGAACAAGTATTTGATACACTGCTGATTTTGCAGGTTTTCCTACTTACAAAGCATGTAGAGGTCTGTAATTGTTATCATAGGTACACTTCAACTGTTAGAGGCGGAATCTAGAAAAATCCAGAAAATCACATTGAATGATTTTTAAGTAATTAATTTGCATTTTATTGCATGAAATAAGTATTTGATACATCAGAAAAGCAGAACTTAATATTTGGTACAGAAACCTTTGTTTGCAATTACAGAGATCATACGTTTCCTGTAGGTCTTGACCAGGTTTGCAAACACTGCAGCAGAGATTTTGGCCCACTCCTCCATACAGACCTTCTCCAGATTCTTCAGGTTTCGGGGCTGTCGCTGGGCAATACGGACTTTTGTATTGGGTTCAGGTCTGGAGACTGGCTAGGCCACTCCAGGACCTTGATATGCTTCTAACGGAGCCACTCCTTAGTTGATCTGGTTGTGTGTTTCGGGTCGTTGTCATGCTGGAAGACCCAGCCACGACCCATCTTCAATGCTCTTACTGAGGGAAGAAGGTTGTTGGCCAAGATCTCGCGATACATGGCACCATCCATCCTCCCCTCAATACGGTGCAGTCGTCCTGTCCCCTTTGCAGAAAAGCATCCCCAAAGAATGATGTTTCCACCTCCATGCTTCACGGTTGGGATGGTGTTCTTGGGGTTGTACTCATCCTTCTTCTTCCTCCAAACACGGCGAGTGGAGTTTAGACCAAAAAGCTCTATTTTTGTCTCATCAGACCACATGACCTTCTCCCATTTCTCCTCTGGATCATCCAGAAGTCATTGGCAAACTTCAGACGGGCCTGGACATGCGCTGGCTTGAGCAGAGGGACCTTGCGTGCGCTGCAGGATTTTAATCCATGACGGCGTAGTGTGTTACTAATGGTTTTCTTTGAGACTGTGGTCCCAGCTCTCTTCAGGTCATTGACCAGGTCCTGCCGTGTAGTTCTGGGCTGATCCCTCACCTTCCTCATGATCATTGATGCCCCACGAGGTGAGATCTTGCATGGAGCCCCAGACCGAGGGTGATTGACCGTCATCTTGAACTTCTTCCATTTTCTAATAATTGTGCCAACAGTTGTTGCCTTCTCACCAAGCTGCTTGCCTATTGTCCTGTAGCCCATCCCAGCCTTGTGCAGGTCTACAATTTTATCCCTGATGTCCTTACACAGCTCTCTGGTCTTGGCCATTGTGGAGAGGTTGGATTCTGTTTGATTGAGTGTGTGGACTGGTGTCTTTTATACAGGTAACGAGTTCAAACAGGTGCAGTTAATACAGGTAATGAGTGGAGAACAGGAGGGCTTCTTAAAGAAAAACTAACAGGTCTGTGAGAGCCGGAGTTCTTACTGGTTGGTAGGTGATCAAATACATATGTCATGCAATAAAATGCAAATTAATTACTTAAAAATCATAGTGTACCTATGATAAAAATTACAGACCTCTACATGCTTTGTAAGTAGGAAAACCTGCAAAATCGGCAGTGTTTCAAATACTTGTTCGCCCCACTGTATACCCTTATTTGGCAATGACACAGGTCAAACGTTTTCTGTAAGTCTTCACAAGGTTTTCACACACTGTTGCTGGTATTTTGGCCCATTCCTCCATGCAGATCTCCTCTAGAGCAGTGATGTTTTGGGGCTGTCGCTGGGCAACACGGACTTTCAACTCCCTCCAAAGATTTTCTATGGGGTTGAGATCTGGAGACTGGCTAGGCCACTCCAGGACCTTGAAATGCTTCTTACGAAGCCACTCCTTCGTTGCCCGGGCGGTGTGTTTGGGATCATTGTCATGCTGAAAGACCCAGCCATGTTTCATCTTCAATGCCCTTGCTGATGGAAGGAGGTTTTCACTCAAATTCTCACGATACATGGCCCCATTCATTCTTTCCTTTACACGGATCAGTCGTCCTGGTCCCTTTGCAGAAAAACAGCCCCAAAGCATGATGTTTCCACCCCCATGCTTCACAGTAGGTATGGTGTTCTTTGGATGCAACTCAGCATTCTTTGTCCTCCAAACACGACGAGTTGAGTTTTTACCAAAAAGTTATATTTTGGTTTCATCTGACCATATGAAATTCTCCCAATCCTCTTCTGGATCATCCAAATGCACTCTAGCAAACTTCAGACGGGCCTGGACATGTACTGGCTTAAGCAGGGGGACACGTCTGGCACTGTAGGATTTGAGTCCCTGGCGGTGTGGTGTGTTACTGATGGTAGGCTTTGTTACTTTGGTCCCAGCTCTCTGCAGGTCATTCACTAGGTCCCCCCGTGTGGTTCTGGGATTTTTGCTCACCGTTCTTGTGATCATTTTGACCCCACGGGGTGAGATCTTGCGTGGAGCCCCAGATCGAGGGAGATTATCAGTGGTCTTGTATGTCTTCCATTTCCTAATAATTGCTCCCACAGTTGATTTCTTCAAACCAAGCTGCTTACCTATTGCAGATTCAGTCTTCCCAGCCTGGTGCAGGTCTACAATTTTGTTTCTGGTGTCCTTTGACAGCTCTTTGGTCTTGGCCATAGTGGAGTTTGCACAATTGGTGGCTGACTAAATACTTTTTTCCCCCACTGTATATATATATATATATATATATATATATATATATATATATATATATATATATATATATATATATATATTTGCGAGAAAAAAAAACATATGGGGGATTGGAAGTGATGCAGACAATTACATTGATGGAAGTTACAATCTATCTGCAATATTAAAGCTGATCTATACCCTGGCCTCAGGACCAGTGGAAGCAAAATAGCCCCATAACATCAAAGATCCACCATCATATTTTACTGTAGGTATGAACTACTTTTCTGCATATGCTTCTATTTTTCAACACCAAGCTCTATTTTTATGTCATCTGACCATAGCACCGCCTGGAGTTTGATAAACGGCATTGGCTCTAGGATTGGAACAGGTGCTTCGGTCAGATGACATGAAAATAGAGCTCTTTAACTGTATCTGATCATGTGTATTGATAGAGTATATACTGTACCCTTTAATGATCTGGGAAGGGTTGGCTGTTATGAGGTCTGTCTTCACTCCCACGTCACGACTCTTGTTGATAGGAGCCAGGTTAAACCTAACAACAACAACAACAATAACAATCACACAACATTACAAACAACTAAGATCACAACATTCACACAAGATTAGAAACAACAATCTAGACAACAACATTCACAGAATATTAAATCGACATTCACACAACATTACATCAACATTCACACAACTTTACATCAATATTCACGCAACATTCACATGACAACTGAATACCCCTACCTACATGTACATATTCCCTCAACTAACCTGTACCCTCGCACATTGACTCGGTACCGGTACCCCCTGTATATAGCCTCATTATTGTTATTTTACTGTGTTACTTTTTTTTCCATTTTTTATTATATATTTTTAGCAAATATTTTGTTACTTACTTAAATAAAATAAAACTCTGCATTGTTGGTTAAGGGCTTGTAAGTAAGCATTTCACGGTAAGGTCCTACACCTGTTGTATTCGGCGCATGTGACAAATTACATTTGATTTCATTTGATTTGATTAAGAGCGCCATATACAAACTAGTGATGGACTCAGAAAGAGGTGCCGGTTTCGATAGGATAAAACAACATTCTAACAACATATTTTTTACCTTTATTTAACTAGGCAAGTCAGTTAAGAACAAATTCTTATTTTCAATGACGGCCTACACCGGCCAAACCCGGACGAAGCTGGGCCAATTGTGCGCCGCCCTATGGAACTCCCAATCACGGGCGGTTGTGATACAGCCTGGAATCTAACCAGGGGGTCTGTAGTGACGCCTCAAGCACTGAGATGCGCCATTCGGGAGCACATACACAGAATGTCTACACAATGTTCAAACAACATTATAAACAACAACATTCATACATCACGTCAACGTTAAACACTACACAACAGCACTACATTGCTATAGATTACTACCTATAACAAATTGATTGATTGATTGCTTGCTTGATTGATAGATGTTGTTGCTGATACCTGATGACATAATCAGCATTGTCAATTTCCGCTCCACAGCTGCTGTTCTGCAGGATTCCTCCACTTCCCACCACGGCACAACGACTCAATGAACCTTTACTCCAGGGCACGGTCTAAAGACACACACACACGTTTTGTTATTCTATCCTCATGGGGACATAAAATTGATTTCTGTTAAAAATCCTATTTTCCCTGACCACTAACCCTAACCCTTACTATAACCATAACCCTATTCTTAACCCCTAACCCAAACCCTAAACCTAACTCATAACCACCAACCCCTTACCCTAACCCTAAGTCTAACCCTAAACCTAACCCCTAAGCTTAAAATAGCCTTTGTCCTGATGGGGACGTGGGAAATGTCCCCACGGGCAACAATTTTCCTGGTTTGACTATTCTTGTAGGGACTTTTGGGGATTTTAGCTCCCCACAAGGATAGAATAACTAACCCACACAAACCTGAGGCAGCATCTCCCATAGTGCTTGGTCCACCTTTCTCTTCCTCCACCTCTCTCCATCATAAGTCAGAATCTGGTTCTGATTGGTGTTCTGTCTGGTCATGATCAGCCTGTCAGAAGCATTACAGCATGACCACAACTCTGTCCTGGGGGGGAAGGACAGGAAGTTTGTTGGAGACGATCGCAAGACTGAGCAAGGTGTGTGTGTGTGTGTGTATATCAGTGGAGGCTGGTGGGAGGAGCTATAGGAGGACAGGCTCATTGTAATGGCTGGAATGGAATATTTGGAATGGGTTCAAATGTGGTTTCCATGTATTTGATACAGTTCCATTAATTACACTACAGCCATTACAATGAGCCCGTCCTCCTATAGCTCCTCCCACCAGCCTCCACTGGTGTGTATCTCACCTGTGTAGTTCTCTGTGTGTGAGGTTGAGTGTCCAAGGACAGTCCATCAGCTCTCTCACCTCCTGAGAGAACAGGGCAATGTCTACTCTGACACACACACACAGACACACACACACACACACCAGCCAGGTCACTCCAGATCCAATGCAATATTCAACGTTCGTCCAGGTCCCCACGACGTCGGGAGATGCCTTCAATACTGGCCACTAGGGGCAACGGTGAGCATTATTACTATCAAGTAGTCTTGCGTCGTTGGCTCCAAGAATCGTGGGTTCATTCCCAGTGCTAGGCATTCGTTTGTATTTAATTTGTTATTTTTTTTACCCTATCCCAAACCTTAACCCTTACCTTAACTATTCAGAATTAATACCTAAACATAACCTTCAAGTTGTTTCTGTTTGAACCCTCTCCCAAACCTTAACCCTTACCTTAACTATTCGGAATTAATACCTAAACATAACCTTCGAATTGTTTCTGTTTTAACCCTCTCCCAAACCTTAACCCTTACCATAACTATTTGGAATTAATACCTAAACATAACCTTCGAGTTGTTTCTGTTTTAACCCTCTCCCAAACCTTAACCCTTAAAACCCTTTCCTGCAGTTAAATGACCAAATCGCCCTCTACTGGCCTCGTCAGTGAAATGTTATTAATATTTTTCATAATTTCATAATTAATCAACATTATTTATTTTAAACAGCCGAAAATCCGGTGCTTCTATGTGAAATGGTTTTGTTATTTTTCAGTCTTCTGTGATGTATATAAAGTGTAATATTGGGTTGTAAACTCAAAATTGAATACATTTCAACTCTATATTTGGGCCCATACCATGTGTGTGAGGTGTATACTTTTGTTTCAAAGTAGATTTGTTTAAGACTACCAAGAAACACTCTGTGACCCTGATTTAGCCCACCCTAGTAAAAGGTTACTTAACCAATCGGAATTCATTCCTAAACTTAACCGTCAAATTATGACGTTTAGACAAATGTGGACAAACGTAGAATACTGAATTCAGACCATGTCAAACCGTGAAATCTTGTTGCACACACACACACTCATAATGTAAATAAACATATAGATGGAGAACTTGTTGGATCAGGATGGATTGTCTGGTTGATCTGATCAGACTTTCAGACTTTCCAGTAAAGAATATCTTACATAGAATCTTTCTCTCTCGGACCCCAGGAAGATTAGCTTGCATCATGGTGTCAGCTAATGGGGATCCCAAAAAAAAATCTAATTCAAAACTCCACCTACTTTTTCATAGTAGTCATGGTCACCAGTTTCTCTCGCAGTCTCCTGCACTGCAACATCTTCTGGACAGAGTCCAGGAACCCATCTCTGCAACACACAAACACACGCATGCACAAAAAAACACACACATTTATCATTTAGCCTAATCAGAGAAGTGACCTATCATAGAAAGGCTTTATGACTAGATAAGGTTGTAAACTAGTCTATAAGGTTTAGTATGAAAAGACAATTATGCAGTACTCGGAAATCCGGCTCCGGTTAGAGATTTAGGTGGACAAGACTCCAATGAACATTCAACCATTTATTTTAACTGCAAAAACCAGAACAGCACAGATGGCAAAACACAGATGAGAACATAGAATGTATGGTTATGTTTTTTCATCAAGAACACATACTGGAAGAGTCCTCTGACGGTGGCCAAACCAAATAATGGTAGACAGCCCTCAGCCCTAAGCCCTCAGCCTTTGAATTACGTTTTACATCGTCACATCCGAGTGTACCTTAAATGTCCCTTGCCCAAGAGAGGGAGAGGGATGATCAGAGAGGCAACGTCCTTGGTGGAAATCTTGAAGTTGAGCTTAAAAACAACCAACCTAAAGCTATTAATGTACCTAGAAAGCTAACATAGCTAGCTAGCACTCCTGTCAGGTAGTTAGCTACCCATAGCTGGCAAGCTAGTTTTATAGTTTGGTCATTTATTCCAATACATTTCAGAATTCCCAAAAATATGTTTATGAAGCTAGCTAGCTCCTCACTACAAGACTAAGCCAATTTGCCAACGCTAAAATCAATGTCATCTACAGTAGCAGTCAAATGTTAGGACACACCTACTCATTCAAGGGTTTTTCTTTATTTTGAAAATGTTTTACATTGTAGAATGATAGTGAAGACATCAAAACTATGAAATAACACATATGGAACCATGTAGAAACCCAAAAAGTGTTAAACAAATCAAAATATATTTTATATTTGAGATTCTTCAAATAGCCACTGTTTGCCTAGATGACAGCTTTGCACACTTGGCATTCTCTCAACCAGCTTCACCTGGAATGCTTTTCCAACAGTCTTGAAGGAGTTCCCACATATGCTGAGCACTTGTTGGCTGCATTTCCTTCACTCTGCCGTCAGACTCATCCCAAACCATCTCAATTGGGTTGATGTCAGGGGATTGTGGAGGCCAGGTCATCTGATGCAGCACTCCATCACTCTCCTTCTTGGTAAAATAGCCCTTACACAGCCTGGAGATGTGTTGGGTCATTGCCCTGTTGAAAAACAAATGATAGTCCCACTAAGCCCAAACCAGATGGGATGGTGTATCGCTGCAGAATGCTGTGGTAGCCATGCTGGTTAAGTGTGCCTTGAATTCTAAATAAATCACAGACAGTGTCACCAGCAAAGCACCCCCACACCATAACACATCCTCCTCCATGCTTTACAGTGGGAACTACACATGCGAAGATCATCCGTTCACCCACACCGCGTCTCACAAACACATGCGGTTTGAACCAAAAATCTATAATTTGGACAAATTTCCACCGGTCTAATGTCCATTGCTCGTGTTTCTTGGCCCAAGCATGTCTCTTCTTATTATTGGTGTCCTTTAGTACTGGTTTCTTTGCAGCAATTCGACCATGAAGGCCTGATTGTTGAGATGTGTCTGTGACTTGAACTCTATGAAGCATTTATTTGAGCTGTAATTTCTGAGGCTGGTAACTCTAATGAACTTATCCTCTGCAGCAGAGGTAACTCTGGGTCTTCCATTCCTGTGGCGGTCCTCATGAGAGCCAGTTTCATCATAGCGCTTGATGTTTTTCAAAGTTCTTTACATTTTCCGTATTGACTGACCTTCATGTCTTAAAGTAATGTGTCACGATTCTCTAAAGCAGAACCCAGAAGCAGACCAGGACAAGGTGAGTAGAACGAAGGTGAGTTTTTATTTACAGATTCAAATGTGGAAGCAGAATAATCCAGGAGACGGAGCGGGCAGCGGAGGTGAGTTGGTGGGAGTGAATAGGCAGATCCGATGATGTCACAGAAGCCACCGACGACCAGGCAGGGGTGGGGTGAATGTTCTGGGAGAATGATGTTCATGGCTAATGATCCGGCAGGGAATGGATGTCAGGTCAGAGCTTATGAAGTGTAGAGGTGATGATCAGGACCAGGTGTGCAGATAGCTGATGAGATGCAGGTGCGGGTAATAGAGAGATCCCCGCCTAGCTTCGTCGCCTGGCAACCAGACAGGGTGTGTTCAGGAACCTCAGGAAACAGACTTCAGAACAGAAAACAGGCAACACAGGCAGAAACAGGCTCAGGAAGCGGGATTCATGACATAATGATGGACTGTCGTTTCTCTTTGCTTATTTGAGCTGTTCTTGCCATAATATGGACTTCGTCTTTTACCAAATAGGGTAATATATGTGAAGAATCTCACATATAAAATGTACTTTGATTTGTTTAACACTTTTTTGGTTACTACAATGTAGAAAATTGTAAAAATAAAGAAAAACCCTTGAATGAGTAGGTTTGTCCAAACTTTTGACTGGTACTGTAATTCAAGGATTATGTTTAAAATGTCCATTAAAGTGTGATTAATCTGTGTACATGTTACAGTTATTAAATGGACCTTCCTGGGGTGTTGAAATGAACGCCCAGGTCTTCTGGGTCTGCTTTATCAGGTATTGAACAGATGGCGCTAAAGAGGAAATTGCAATGAACTTGTAAATACATAATCATTATAGTCATTAGTATCCTGGGACCTGAACTGGACATCCACATCCATTAACAGTAAAGGACAGAAGGATACACTAGAACCTTCTTGTGGATTTGGTAGGACAAAAACACCATGGCGAGCTCATCATGCTTGTGACATTATGCTAGCTAGCTATCCCCAGTTACAGTGCCTTCAGGAAGTATTCAGACCCTTTGATGCACATATTGTTAGGTTACAGCCTTATTCTAAAATGTATTAAATTGTTATTCTGTCTCTCACTGTTCAAATAAACCTACCATTAAAATTATAGACTGATCATTTCTTTGTCAGTGGGCAAACGTACAAAATCAGCAGGGGATCAAATACTTTTTTTCCCTCACTGTAGACAGGTGTGTGCCTTTCCAAATCATGTCCAATCAATTGAATTGACCACATGTGGACTCCAATCAAGTTGTAGAAACATCTCAAGGATGATCAATGGAAACAGGATGCACCTGAGCTCAATGTTTAAAAACCTGTTTTCGCTTTGTCATTATGGGGTATAGGGTTAGTGTTAGGGTTAGGGTTAGGGTTAGTGTAGATAGTGTAGATTGCTGAGGAAATTGTTTTATTTAATCCATTTTAGAATAAGGCCGTAACGTAACAAAATGTGGAAAAAGTGAAGGGGTCTGAATACTTTCCGAAGGCACTGTAGATCATTTGTGTTCACTTGTCGCATCCGTGCTTGGTTGCGTTTTCCCTGTGTTTGTGTCACCGATGCACTTGGGACCTGGCTGCGCGCTGCTCATTCTAAAAATATAACTTTTGGTAGGCTAATCAAAACAGTGGCATCATGTGCAGCAGTTGTGGTCATGTCTAGCAATGTACAGGTCCTTGTATGAACAGCAACCATTCACAACATGGGCAACAGACTCCATTACTTTTGACTAATGTAAAATACAAAATGTGTCATTGTTTGCAGGGTACCACACACACACACAGAAATTGTTTGACAAACCAACTTCCCCTACTGGAATAAATAAAGTACAAACACACACACACACACACACACACACACACACACACACACACACACACATACACACACACACAAACACAGAGTAATATGAATTTCCAGGTGAACATAAAGCCCACTGGTCAAAAACTGGTTGAATCAATGTTGTTTCCACGTCATTTCAACAATAATGCAATGTGATGACATTTAATCAATGTGGGAAACAGATTTGCAAAAAGTCATCAACATCAGGGAATTTCCTTTTTTTTATTATTTCACATTGAATTCACATTAATTGACAACTCATTCAAATTTAAATCAAAACTAGATGTTGAACTGACGTCTCTGCCCAGTGGGAGGAGAGCAGTCATTGGTAAATCTATCTGGTTTATTGCAAGTTGAAACAGGGAGCCACCACCAGCACAGAAGCAGAAATAAAATGTAACTGGCCTCTTGGAGACAGGCCCTTCATATCCTAATTAGACAGCACCAGCCCGGTAGGCTTGTGTGAAAGCCAAATAAAAAGATAGTGACTTTGTCAGCTGCTACAGAATCACACAGTGTTCACAGAATGTTATCGATACAATTTAACAGTGAATAATAATTGTGTCCTCGGTCCTTTTACCTCCAATCTGGCGTCAAGCATTATCAACAGATATGAGAATAATCCATAACATTCAGCTTCAAGTCTAGTGACCATGAACCCGCACCTTGAGTGTCACAAACAGAACACTGGAAATTATGTGTATTACAGAAACTCCAAATATGCTAAACATTGTGTTGATCACTTTAAACTACACTGAACAAAAATATAAACGCAACATGTAAAGTTTTGGTCCCATGTTTCATGAGCTGAAATAAAAGATCCCAGAAATTTTCCATACGCACAAATAATTTATTTCTCTCCAATTTTGTGCACAAATGTTTACATTCCTGTTAGTGAGCATTTCTCCTTTGCCAAGATAATCCATCCACCTGACAGGTGTGGCATATCAAGAAGCTGATTAAACAGCATGATCATTACACAGGTGCACCTTGCACTGGGGACAATAAAAGGCCACTCTAAAATGTGCAGTTTTATCACACAACACAATGCCATCGATGTCAAGTTTTGAGGGAACATGCAATTGGCATGCTGACTGCAGGAATGTCCACCAGAGCTGTTGCCAGATAATTGAATGTTAATTTCTCTACCATAGAATTTGGCAGTACGTCCAACCCGCCTCACAACCCCGCAAACCACGTGTATGGCGTTGTGAGGGCGAGCGGTTTGCTGATGTCAACGTTGTGAACAGAGTACACCATGGTGGCGGTGGGGTTATGGTATAGGCAGGCATAAGCTACAGACAACGAACACAATTACATTTTATCGATGGCAATTTGAATGCACAGAGATACCTTGATGAGATCCTGAAGCCCATAGTCGTGCCATTCATCCGCCGCCATCACCTCATGTTTCAGCATGATAAGGTATGGCCCCATGTCGCAAGGATTTGTACACAATTCCTGGACGCTGAAAATGTCCCAGTTCTTCCGTGGCCTGCATACTCACCAGACATATCACTCATTGAGCATGTTTGTAGAGGAGTGGGACAACCTTCCACAGGTCACAATCAACAGCCTGATCAACTCTTTTCAGAGGAGATGTGTTGCGCTGCATGAGGCAAATGGTGGTCTCACCAGATACTGACTGGCTTTCTGATCCAAGCCTCTACCTTTTTTGGGGGTATCTGTGAACAACAGATGCATATCTGTATTCCCAGTCATGTGAAATCCATAGATTAGGGCCTAATGAATTTGTTTCAATTGATCCAGGTCGGAATGTCAGGGAAAAATTAAAGCGTCCAAAAAACAAAGCCCACCTGGCCTGACGGGAGTTGAGACGTCTAGCCGATTGCACGTAAGCAAGATTCTTGTGGTCAGTCCAGACAATAAACGGTTGCTCCGCCCCCTCCAACCAGTGGCGCCACTCCTCCAAGGCAAGTTTCACCGCGAGAAGCTCCCGGGATGGAGTTTACCGTCAGTTGAGCTTCGCTGGGACAGGATGGCGCCAACCCCCACATCAGACGCATCCACTTCAACGACAAACTGACGGACAGTGTCAGGTTGAGAGAGAATTGGGGCGTTGGTGAACCGCCTCTTCAAATCCAGAAATGCTCGGTCTGCCTCAGGATTCCAACTGAAGGTTCTGGTACTAGAAGTCAGGGCAGTTAAAGGAGCGGCCACACGGCTGTAATCACGGATAAATCTACGATAGAAATTCGCAAACCCCAGAAACCTCTGAAGCTGCAATCTCGTACCGGGCTGGGCCCAATCCAGAACCGCACTAACTTTCTCTTGATCCATCCTAATCTCTCCCCTGGAGATGATGTACCCGAGGAAGGATGTAGTGTGGGCGTGAAATTCACACTTCTCGGCCTTCACAAACAGGCGGTTCTCCAACAATCGCTGCAGAACCTGCTTGACATGCTGGACGTGGATGTAAAGCTCCTTAGAGAAGATAATAATGTCATCCAGGTACACAAACACAAAAATACCGATCATATATCTCAGGACGTCATTCACCATACTCTGGAACACTGCTGGAGCATTGGTCAGTCCAAACGGCATCACCTGATACTCGAAATGACCCATCTGTGTATTGAAACCAGTCAACCACTCGTCCCCCTCTCTGATCCGGACCAGATGATACGCATTGCGTAGATCCAGCTTGGTGAACACAGTAGCACCCTGTAAGGAGTCGAAAGCAGAGTTCATCAAGGGCAGGGGATACTTGTTCTTGACCGTAATATCATTCAAACCCTGATAATCAATACAAGGTCGAAGAGAGCCATCCTTCTTACTCACAAAAAAGAATCCTGCCCCCAGGGGTGATGAAGAGGGACGAATGAGACCAGCAGCTAGAGACTCCTTTATGTAGGTCTCCAAAGCTTCACGTTCAGGTCAAGAGATACTGTATAACCGTCCCTTGGGATGGGCAGCTCCAGGGAACAGGTTAATGGCACAATCATATGGTCGGTGGGGAGGAAGTGACAGAGCCTTCTGCTTACTGAACACTTCCCCCAAATCGTGATATGTTTCAGGAACCAGGGACAAATCTGGGGGGGTAGACTCAATGACCTGACTGGGAACAGAATGAGAACAGGCAGTCTTAAGGCAGTTAGCATGACATTCAATGCTCCAACTAGTTACCTTGCCAGTCACCCAATCGAACGTGGGATTGTGTTCTCTCAGCCAGGGGTATCCAAGAACCAGAGGAACATGGGGAGAAGACAGAATGAAGAAGGAGATAACCTCTGAATGATTCCCTGACAACAGCATCTTAACCGGTTCAGTCCTCATAGTAATATGTGTCAGACTACTGCCGTTCAGAGTGGTAGCTTCAATGGCTTCCGGTAATTGCTCCTTGGAAAGCCCCAGCTGTTCCACCAAGTCGGCATCAATAAAGCTGCCATCGGCACCTGAATCTATGAAAGCATTAATGGCTGAACTCTGATTCTTGTTCATGAGGGTAGCAGGAAAACTGGGTCTGACAGGGCTATTGAGAGGTTGAAACTGGCTCGCTAAAAGTCCTCTCAAACTTAGCGAGCCGGGCAGTTTAACGGGCGCTGGGGACAAGCGGAGATGTAATGTCCCGAGCTACCACAGTAGAGGCAGCTGTTGGTCTCACGTCTACGTTGGCGCTCCTCCTTGGTTAACCCGTGCCGCCCCCCTTGCATGGTTTCAGGATCTGGAGGCAGGACCTCTCCACTAATCCTGTGTGGTGAACAATGATCGACTCGTTCTGGTCCACTTCCTGACCCGAATGGTAACCGAGTAGCTGATTTATTGGACGGGCCCCATTGCTTCTCCCTCCTTCTCTCTCGGACTCTGTTATCCACCCGAATAGATAATGCTACCAAACTGTCCAGGTCACTAGGCTCCAGATGGGAGATCAGCTCTTCCTTGAGTTGCTCCGACAACCCCTGATAAAAAGCAGCTTGTAGTGACTCCTCATTCCACCCACTCTCCACAGCCAAGGTCCTGAATTCGATAACAAAGTCGGCCACACTGCGAGCTCCTTGGCGAAGAGAGAACAAACGCTTAGCTGCGTCCTTACTTCGGACTGGATGGTCAAAAAGCTTCCTCATCTCTGCCGTGAACTCCTGGTATGACGCCATGCAGGTGTCCTGTCGTTCCCATATGGCTGAAGCCCACTCCAGAGCTCTTCCACGCAGCAGTTCAATAACAAAACCTATTCTAGCCTTGTCTGTGGCGTAAGAGTGGGGCTGCATAAGAGTGGGGCTGCAGATCAAACACTAATCCACACTGCATAAGAAATGAACATCATCTTCCCAAATCCCCTTCGTACTTTTCTGACGTCGGAACCTTGGGCTCACAGAAGGAAACAGCTCCAGAAGCGGCAGGTGAGAGGGGTGAAGCAGGTGGTGGATGATCCGCCGGCAAACTGAGCTGAGCCTGGATACTCGTCAGACTAGCAGAAAAGTTCCGAACCGAAAACGCTATCTCCTGTAGTAGCGCCGTGCTGTGTTGTCCCAACATCTTCTCCTGATGGGTAATGGCATGGCGAACGGAGTCCATGTCCACTGGGTTCATTCTTGGCCGGATCGTTCTGTCACGATTCTCTAAAGCAGAACCCAGAAGCAGACCAGGACAAGGTGAGTAGAACGAAGGTGAGTATTTATTTACAGATTCAAATGTGAAAGCAGAATAATCCAGGAGACGGAGCGGGCAGCGGAGGTGAGTTGGTGGGAGTGAATAGGCAGATCCGATGATGTCACAGAAGCCACCGACGACCAGGCAGGGGTGGGGTGAATGTTCCGGGAGAATGATGTTCATGGCTAACGATCCGGCAGGGAATGGATGTCAGGTCAGAGCTTATGAAGTGGAGAGGTGATGATCAGGACCAGGTGTGCAGATAGCTGATGAGATGCAGGTGCGGGTAATAGAGAGATCCCCGCCTAGCTTCGTCGCCTGGCAACCAGACAGGGTGTGTTCAGGAACCTCAGGAAACAGACTTCAGAACAGAAAACAGGCAACACAGGCAGAAACAGGCTCAGGAAGCGGGATTCATGACATAATGATGGACTGTCGTTTCTCTTTGCTTATTTGAGCTGTTCTTGCCATAATATGGACTTCGTCTTTTACCAAATAGGGTAATATATGTGAAGAATCTCACATATAAAATGTACTTTGATTTGTTTAACACTTTTTTGGTTACTACAATGTAGAAAATAGTAAAAATAAAGAAAAACCCTTGAATGAGTAGGTTTGTCCAAACTTTTGACTGGTACTGTAATTCAAGGATTATGTTTAAAATGTCCATTAAAGTGTGGTTAATCTGTGTACATTTTACAGTTATTAAATGGACCTTCCTGGGGTGTTGAAATGAACGCCCAGGTCTTCTGGGTCTGCTTTATCAGGTATTGAACAGATGGAGCTAAAGAGGAAATTGCAATGAACTTGTAAATACATAATCATTATAGTCATTAGTATCCTGGGACCTGAACCTGACATCCACATCCATTAACAGTAAAGGACAGAAGGATACACTAGAACCTTCTTGTGGATTTGGTAGGACAAAAACACCATGGCGAGCTCATCATGCTTGTGACATTATGCTAGCTAGCTATCCCCAGTTACAGTGCCTTCAGGAAGTATTCAGACCCTTTGATGCACATATTGTTAGGTTACAGCCTTATTCTAAAATGTATTAAATTGTTATTCTGTCTCTCACTGTTCAAATAAACCTACCATTAAAATTATAGGCTGATCATTTCTTTGTCAGTGGGCAAACGTACAAAATCAGCAGGGGATCAAATACTTTTTTCCCTCACTGTAGACAGGTGTGTGCCTTTCCAAATCATGTCCAATCAATTGAATTGACCACATGTGGACTCCAATCAAGTTGTAGAAACATCTCAAGGATGATCAATGGAAACAGGATGCACCTGAGCTCAATTTCGAGTCTCACCGCAAAGGGTCTGAATACTTATGTAAATAAGGTATTTCTGTTTTTAGTTTTTAATAAATGTGCAAAAATGTTTAAAAACCTGTTTTCGCTTTGTCATTATGGGGTATAGGGTTAGGGTTAGGGTTAGGGTTAGTGTAGATAGTGTAGATTGCTGAGGAAATTGTTTTATTTAATATAAGGCTGTAACGTAACAAAATGTGGAAAAAGTGAAGGGGTCTGAATACTTTCCGAAGGCACTGTAGATCATTTGTGTTCACTTGTCGCATCTGTGCTTGGTTGCGTTTTCCCTGTGTTTGTGTCACTGATGCACTTGGGACCTGGCTGCGCGCTGCTCATTCTAAAAATATAACTTTTGGTAGGCTAATCAAAACAGTGGCATCATGTGCAGCAGTTGTGGTCATGTCTAGCAATGTACAGGTCCTTCTATGACCAGCAACCATTCACAACATGGGCAACAGACTCCATTACTTTTGACTAATGTAAAATACAAAATGTGTCATGGTTTGCAGGGTACCACAGACACACACAGAAATGGTTTGACAAACCAACTTCCCCTACTGGAATAAATAAAGTACAAACACACACACACACACACACACACACAGACAGAGTAATATGAATTTCCAGGTGAACATAAAGCCCACTGGGCAAAAACTGGTTGAATCAACATTGTTTCCACGTCATTTCAACAATAATGCAATGTGATGACATTTAATCAATGTGGGAAACAGATTTGCAAAAAGTCATCAACATCAGGGAATTTCCTTTTTTTTTTTTTTTTCACATTGAATTCACATTAATTGACAACTCATCCAAATTTAAATCAAAACTAGATGTTGAACTGACGTCTCTGCCCAGTGGGAGGAGAGCAGTCATTGGTAAATCTATCTGGTTTATTGCAAGTTGAAACAGGGAGCCACCACCAGCACAGAAGCAGAAATAAAATGTAACTGGCCTCTTGGAGACAGGCCCTTCATATCCTAATTAGACAGCACCAGCCCGGTAGGCTTGTGTGAAAGCCAAATAAAAAGATAGTGACTTTGTCAGCTGCTACAGAATCACACAGTGTTCACAGAATGTTATCGATACAATTTAACAGTGAATAATAATTGTGTCCTCGGTCCTTTTACCTCCAATCTGGCGTCAAGCATTATCAACAGATATGAGAATAATCCATAACATTCAGCTTCAAGTCTAGTGACCATGAACCCGCACCTTGAGTGTCACAAACAGAACACTGGAAATTATGTGTATTACAGAAACTCCAAATATGCTAAACATTGTGTTGATCACTTTAAACTACACTGAACAAAAATATAAACGCAACATGTAAAGTTTTGGTCCCATGTTTCATGAGCTGAAATAAAAGATCCCAGAAATTTTCCATACGCACAAATAATTTATTTCTCTCCAATTTTGTGCACAAATGTTTACATTCCTGTTAGTGAGCATTTCTCCTTTGCCAAGATAATCCATCCACCTGACAGGTGTGGCATATCAAGAAGCTGATTAAACAGCATGATCATTACACAGGTGCACCTTGCACTGGGGACAATAAAAGGCCACTCTAAAATGTGCAGTTTTATCACACAACACAATGCCATCGATGTCAAGTTTTGAGGGAACATGCAATTGGCATGCTGACTGCAGGAATGTCCACCAGAGCTGTTGCCAGATAATTGAATGTTAATTTCTCTACCATAGAATTTGGCAATACGTCCAACCCGCCTCACAACCCCGCAAACCATGTGTATGGCGTTGTGAGGGCGAGCGGTTTGCTGATGTCAACGTTGTGAACAGAGTGCACCATGGTGGCGGTGGGGTTATGGTATAGGCAGGCATAAGCTACAGACAACGAACACAATTACATTTTATCGATGGCAATTTGAATGCACAGAGATACCTTGATGAGATCCTGAAGCCCATTGTCGTGCCATTCATCCGCCGCCATCACCTCATGTTTCAGCATGATCAGGTATGGCCCCATGTCGCAAGGATTTGTACACAATTCCTGGACGCTGAAAATGTCCCAGTTCTTCCGTGGCCTGCATACTCACCAGACATATCACCCATTGAGCATGTTTGTAGAGGAGTGGGACAACCTTCCACAGGCCACAATCAACAGCCTGATCAACTCTTTTCAAAGGAGATGTGTTGCGCTGCATGAGGCAAATGGTGGTCTCACCAGATACTGACTGGCTTTCTGATCCAAGCCTCTACCTTTTTTGGGGGTATCTGTTTTCCCAGTCATGTGAAATCCATAGATTAGGGCCTAATGAATTTGTTTCAATTGACTGATTTCCTTATATGAACTGTAAATCAGTAAAATCTTTGAAATTGTTGCATGTTGCGCTTTTATTTATGTTCAGTATAAATCACTCTTAAATTTCCTCATTACACACACACGCACACATACACAGCATTACAAACGTACCTTTGGTGTTGGTAGTAGTCTATGAGTGTAATAGACAGGAGAGTTCCGGAGCAGAGGAGAATGAATAGAATCAGGTAACGCATTGTTAGAACAGGTCACAGACTGAATGACAGAATGACAACTACACTCTCCATCTGGAAGGAATAGAGGGAGGGAGAAGCAGCCTGGTCTCATATACTATACGTAACATAGTAGACGTAATTCCGTGACACTTAAATTACTATAATATGTTACGTTTGGTATGGTTCCATAAGACAGAAGCTTACTTAAGTCAAATACGAAAGTAGAGTGGTTGGTCAGGCTGGATGGGTTGGCATATAACGTGAACCTGACTCCAGGTTGGGAGGAGAGGAGGAGTCGGAGGGGAGGGGGGGAGAGGTGTGTGTGTGTATAGAGTACCACAGTATGAGTCATAATACCCATAAAACCTTGTGGTCAAACAGGGAAAAATGGTTCCAATCATTTTTCCACCATTCATTTTTCCTATAGGGGATTTTAGAAACACAAAAAATAAGGGCTGTGTTTTGTGTAGGCTTACCCTGGCATGACGTTGTGATAACTGTATAAATCTCTCTAGGGCAAGGTGTCTTTTATCAATATATTCACCTGTATTTACCTCCCAAAAATGAAATGCTAAGAAGCTGCTAATGTGGCTATCATAAAGAACTACAAATGCCATGATGATCTGGACGTGACTGCCAAATTAAGGCAAAGGTAAGAATCTCTGGATTAACTATCTAATGTTAGCTAAATGTAGTAATGAATGAATTATCAAAATGTCTTTAACCCCCTAGAGTAATTTAACGCACCGGTGCGTCAATCTAAGTAGCGTAATAAAAAAGATCCCCATCAAAATCCGTCAGTTTAACATAGAGATATCTGGTTTTTTTTTGCATTGGATGCGTCTCAATCCACTGCATCCACCGATGTCGCACTTCCAAATTTGCAGTGAAAGGTGACAGAGATAGAGCAGTGTTTGTCAAACCATGAGACATCCCGAAAATCAGTCTTTTCACGAAAACATCTGTAGTGTCCGAAGCGTCTTTGACCCCAACAAGTGTCAGGGTACTCGTCTGAAGTTGGTACCATCCAATGTGCCAACTTCCGTTTGTAGCGTCCAAACTGTTTGGGCAAAGGTTGAGTGGCAGGAACCCGGTTACCGAGATTTACCGGGATTTATCGGCCAAAAGTATGTGGGCACCTGTTCCTCAAACATCTCATTACAAAATCATGGGCATTAATATGGAGTTGGTCTCCCCTTTGCTGCTATAACAGCCTCCACTCTTCTGGGAAGGCTTTCCACTAGATGTTGGAACATTGCTGCGGGGACTTGCTTCCATTCAGCCTCAAGAGCATTAGTGAGGTCAGGCACTGATGTTGGCCAATTAGGCCTGGCTCGCAGTCTGTGTTCCAATTCATCCTAAAGGTGTTCGATAGGGTTGAGGTCAGGGCTCTGTGCAGGCCAGTCAAGTTCTTCCACACTGATCTCAACAAACAATTTCTGTATGGACCATCACTTTGTGCACGGGGGCATTGTCATGCTGAAACAGGAAAGGGCCTTCCTCAAACTGTTGCCACAAAGTTGGAAGTACAGAATCATCTAAGTCTCCTGAGTGGCGCAGTGGTCTAAGGCACTGCATCGCAGTGCTAACTGTGCCACTAGAGATCCTGGTTCGAATCCAGGCTCTGTCGCAGCTGGCTGCGACCGGGAGACTCATGGGCGGTGCACAATTCGTCCAGGGTAGGGGAGGGAATGGCCGGCAGGGATGTAGCTCAGTTGATAGAGCATGGTGTTTGCAACGCCAGGGTTGTGGGTTCGCTTCCCACGGGGGGCCAGTATAAAAAAATATATATATATGTATTCACTAACTGTAAGTCGCTCTGGATAAGAGCGTCTGCTAAATAATGTAAATGTAAATCTATAATGTCATTGTATGCTGTAGAGTTAAGATTTCCCTTCACTGGAACTAACCATGAAAAACAGCCCCAGACCCAGTGGTGGAAAAAGTACTCAATTGTCATACTTGAGTAAAAGTAAAGATACCTTAATTGAAAATGATTCAAGTAAAAGTGAAAGTCACCCAGTAAAATACTACTTGAGTAAAAGTCTAAAAGTATTTGTTTTTAAATATACTTAAGTATCAAAAGTAAATGGAACTGCTAAAATATACTTAAGTATCAAAAGTAAAAGTATAAACCATTTAAAATTCCATATATTAAGCAAACCAGCCGGACCAATTTTATTTATTTTTAATTGACGGTTAGCCAGGGGCACACTCAAACACTCAGACATAATTTACAAACAAAGCATTTGTGTTTAGTGAGTCCGCCAGATCAGAGGCAGTAGGGATGACCAGGGATGTCCTCTTGATAAGTGTGTGAATTGGACCATTTTCCTGTCAAAATGTAACGAGTACTTTTCGGTGTCAGGGAAAATGCATGGAGTAAAAAGTACATTAGTACTTTAAAGTATTTTTACTTTAGTACTTTACACCACTGCCCAGACCATTATTCCTCCTCCACCAAACTATACAGTTGGCACTGGGCATTCGGGCAAGTAGCATTCTCCTTGCATCCGCCAAACCCAGATTCGTCCGTCGGACCGCCAGATGGTGAAGCGTGATCTCCCACTCCAAAGAACGCGTTTCCACTGAGTTCAATGACGGCGAGCTTTACACCACTCCAGCCGACGCTTGGAATTGCGCATGGTGAAGCTCGGCCATGGAAACCCATTTCATGAAGCTCCCGACGAACAGTTCTTGTACTGACGTCGCTTCCAGAGGCAGTTTGGAACTCGGTAGTGAGTGTTGCAACCGAGGACAGATGATTTTTACACGGTACGCGCTTCAGCACTCGCCGATCCCATTCTTTGAGCTTGTGTGGCCTACCACTTTTCGGCTGAACCGTTGTTGCTCCTAGATGTTTCCACTACACAATAACAGCACATGGCTGGTGTGCTCGATTTTATACACCTGTCAAATCAAATCAAATACATTTGTATTTGTCCCATGCACCGAATACAACAGGTGTAGTAGACCTTACCGTGAAATGCTTACTTACAAGCCCTTAATCAACAATGAAATAGAGTTAAGAAAATATTTACGAAATAAACTAAAGTAAAAAATAAAAAGTAACACAATAAGATTACATAACAATAACGAGGCTATATACAGGGGGTACCAGTACCGCGTCAATGTGCAGGAGTACAGGTTAGTCGAGGTAGTAAAAACAAAGGGGGGTCAATGTAAATAGTCCGGGTGGCCATTTTATTAATTGTTCAGCAGTCTTATAGCTTGGGAGTACAAGCTGTTAAGGAACCTTTTGGACCTAGACTATGCGCTCCTGTAACGCTTGCCATGCGGTAGCAGAGAGAACAGTCTATGACTTGGGTAACTGGAGTCTTTGACAGTTTTTTGGGCCTTTCTCTGACACCGCCTAGTATATAGGTCCTGGATGACAGGAAGTTTGGTCCCAGTGACGTATTGGGCCTTACGCACTACCCTCTGTAGCGCCTTACGGTCGGATACCGAGCAGTAGCCATACCAGGCAGTGATACAACCGGTCAGGATGCTCTTGATGGTGCAGCTATATAACCTTTTGAGGATCTGGGGACCCATGCCAAATCTTTTCAGTCTCCTGAGGGGAAAAAGGTGGTGTTGTGCCCTCTTCACGACTGTCTTGGTGTGTTTGGACCATGATAGTTTGTTGGTGATGTGGACACCAAGGAACTTGAAGGAACTTGTGGTCCTCTGGAACACCAAGGAACTTGTGGTCCTCTGTAGCTCAGCTGGTAGAGCACGGCGCTTGTAACGCCAAGGTAGTGGGTTCGATCCCCGGGACCACCCATACACAAAAATTTATGCACGCATGACTGTAAGTCGCTTTGGATAAAAGCGTCTGCTAAATGGCATATTATTTATTATTTATTATTATTATTATTATTATTATTATTATTATTATTATTATTATTATTATATTATTATTATTATTATTATTATTATTATTATTATTATTATTATTATTATTGAAACTCTCGACACGCTCCACTACAGCCCCATCGATGTTAATGGGGGCCTGTTCGGCCCACCTTTTTCTGTAGTCCACAATCATCTCCTTTCTCTTGCTCATATTGAGGGAGAGGTTGTTATCCTGGCACCACACGGCCAGGTCTCTGACCTCCTCCCTATAGGCTCATCGTTGTCGGTGATCAGGCCTACCACTGTTGTGTCGCCAGCAAACTTAATGATGGTGTTGGAGTCGTGCTTGGCCACGCAGTCGTGGGTGAACAGAGAGTACAGGAGGGGACTAAGCATGCACCCCTGAGGGGCCCTGGTGTTGAGGATCAGCGAGGCAGATGCGTTGTTGCCTACCCTTACCACCTTGGGGAGGCCCGCCAGTTGCAGAGGGAGGTGTTCAGTCCAAGGGTCCTTAGCTTATTGTGGGCAATATGGTGTTGAACACTGAGCTGTAGTCAATGAACAGCATTCTCACATAGGTGTTCCTTTTGTCCAGGTGGGAAAGGGCAGTGTGTAGTGCGATTGAGATTGCGTCATCTGTGGATTTGTTGGGGCGGTATGCGAATTGGAGTGGATCTAGGGTTTCCGGGATGATGGTGTTGATGTGAGCCATGATAACAGGTTAGGACTGCTAGAACCTTGAAGTTGGGGCTTAACTGGAACAACAGTGATTTATGTTGAAAAATACAGAATAAAAGTCTACTCATACAGTGCCCTCAGGAAGTATTCACACCCCTTGACTCAGTCGAGCAGTGAATTTCAAACACAGATTCAACCATAAAGACCACAGATGTTTTCCAATGCTTCGCAAAGAAAGGCACCTATTGGTAGATGGGTAAAAAAAAAAAAGAAGCACACATTAAATAACCCTTTGAGCATGGTGAAGTCCTTAATTACACTTTGGATGGTGTATCAATACATTCAGTCACTACAAAGATACAGGCGCCCTTCCTAACTCAGTTGCCGGAGAGGAAGGAAACCGCTCAGGGATTTCACCATGAGGCCAATGGTGACTTTAAAACAGTTACAGTGTTTAATGGCTGTGATAGGAGAAAACTGAGGATGGATCAACAACATTGTAGTTACTTCACAACACTAACCTAAATGACAGAGTGAAAAGCCTGTACAAAATAAAACATATTCCAAAACATGTATCCTGTTTTGCAATAAGGCACTAAAGTAAAACAGCAACAAAAACATTTGGCAAAGAAATTAACTTTATGTCCTGAATACAAAGTGTTATGTTTGGGGCAAATCCAACACAACACATCACTGAGTACCAGTCTTCATATTTTCAAGCATGGTGGTGGCTGCATCATCTCTAACCTGGTGGTCCCTGCACGCACCCCACACCTGGAGTTCCAGGTCGCAGGCAGCCTCTGGAACTGCTGTTCTGCTGCTAACAAAGCTGACTTCATCCCAGCCTATGCCAACCTCCAGTCCCTCGACTTCCTGGCGCTGACGGAAACATGGATCACCACTGAAAACACTGCTACTCCTACTGCTCTCTCCTCGTCTGACCATGTGTTCTCACATACCCCGAGAGCATCTGGTCAGAGGGGTGGTGGTACAGGAATCCTCATCTCTCCCAAGTGGACATTCTCAATTTTTCCCCTAACCCATCTGTTTATCTCCTCATTTGAATTCCATGCTGTCACAGTCACTAGCCCATTTAAGCTTAATATCCTTGTCATCTATCGCCCTCCAGGTTCCCTTGGAGAGTTCATCAATGAGCTTGACGCCTTGATAAGTTCCTTTCCTGAGGATGGCTCACCCCTCACAGTTTTGGGGGATTTCAACCTCCCTATGTCCACATTTGACTCATTTCTCTCTGCCTCCTTCTTTCCACTCCTCTCCTCCTTTGACCTCACCCTCTCACCGTCCCCCCCTACTCACAAGGCAGGCAATACGCTTGACCTCATCTTCACTAGATGCTGCTCCTCTACTAATCTCACTGCAACTCCCCTCCATGTCTCCGACCACTACTTTGTTTCCTTTTCTCTCTCGCTCTCCTCCCACACTACTCACTCTGCCCCTACACAGATGGTAATGCGCCGCAGCAACCTTCGCTCTCTCTCTCCCACTACTCTCTCCTCTTCCATCCTATCATCTCTTCCCTCTGCTCAATCCTTCTCCCTCCAATCTCCTGATTCTGCCTCCTCAACCCTCCTCTCCTCCCTTTCTGCATCCTTTGACTCTCTGTGTCCCCTATCCTCCCGGCCGGCTCGGTCCTCCCCTCCAGCTCCGTGGCTTGATGACTCATTGCGAGCTCACAGAACAGAGCTCCGGGCAGCGGAGCGGAAATGGAAGAAAACTAAACTCCCTGCCGACCTGGCATCTTTTCACTCCCTCCTCTCTACATTTTCTTCATCTGTTTCTGCTGCTAAGGCCACCTTCTACCACTCTAAATTCCAAGCATCTGCCTCTAACCCTAGGAAGCACTTTGCCACATTTTCCTCCCTCCTGAATCCCCCCCCCCCCCCCCCCCCCCCTCCTCTCTCTCTGTGGATGACTTCGTCAACCACTTTGAAAAGAAGGTTGACGACATCCGATCCTCGTTTGTTAAGTCTAATGACACTGCTGGTCCTGCTCACACTGCCCTACCCTATGCTTTGACTTCTTTCTCCCCTCTCTCTCCAGATAAAATCCTGCTACTTGTGACTGCAGGCCGCCCAACAACCTGCCCGCTTGACCCCATCCCCTCCTCCCTTCTCCAGACCATCTCCGGTGACCTTCTCCCCTACCTCACCTCGTTGATCAACTCATCCTTGACCGCTGGCCATGTCCCTTCCGTCTTCAAGAGAGCGAGAGTTGCTCCCCTTCTCAAAAAACCAACACTCGACCCCACTGATGTCAACAACTACAGACCAGTATCCCTCCTTTCTTTTCTTTCCAAAACTATTGAGCGTGCCGTCTTTAGCCAACTCTCTTGCTATCTCTCTCAGAATGACCTTCTTGATCCAAACCAATCAGGTTTCAGGACTGGTCATTCAACTGAGACTGCTCTTCTCTGTGTCACGGAGACTCTCCGCACTGCTAAAGCTAACTCTCTCTCCTCTGCTCTTGTCCTTCTAGACCTGTCTGCTGCCTTTGATACTGTGAACCATCAGATCCTCCTCTCCACCCTCTCCGAGCTGGGCATCTCCGGCGCGGCTCACTCCTGGATTGCGTCCTACCTGACCGGTCGCTCCTACCAAGTGGCGTGGCGAGAAGCTGTCTCCGCACCACGTGCTCTCACCACTGGTGTCCCCCAGGGCTCAGTTCTAGGCCCTCTCCTTTTCTCCCTATACACCAAGTCACTTGGCTCTGTCATATCCTCACACGGCCTCTCCTATCATTGCTACGCTGACGATACACAACTAATCTTCTCCTTTCCCCCTTCTGATAACCAGGTGGCGAATCGCATCTCTGCATGTCTGGCAGACATATCAGTATGGATGACGGATTACCACCTCAAGCTGAACCCTGGCAAGACGGAGCTGCTCTTCCTCCCGGGGAAGGACTGCCCGTTCCATGATCTCGCCATCACGGTTGACAACTCTGTTGTGTCCTCCTCCCAGAGTGCGAAGAGCCTTGGCGTGACCCTGGACAACACCCTGTCGTTCTCCGCTAACATCAAGGCGGTGACCCGCTCCTGCAGGTTCATGCTCTACAACATTCGGAGAGTACGACCCTGCCTTACACAGGAAGCGGCACAGGTCCTAATCCAGGCACCTGTCATCTCCCGTCTGGATTACTGCAACTCGCTGTTGGCTGGCCTCCCTGCATGTGCCATTAAACCCCTACAACTCATCCAGAATGCCGCAGCCCGTCTGGTGTTCAACCTTCCCAAGTTCTCTCACGTCACCCCCCTCCTCCGCACACTCCACTGGCTTCCAGTTGAAGCTCGCATCCGTTACAAGACCATGGTGCTTGCCTTTGGAGCAGCGAGGGGAACGGCACCTCTGTACCTTCGGGCTCTGATCAGTCCCTACACCCAAACGAGGGCATTGCGTTCATCCACCTCTGGCCTGCTGGCTCCCCTTCCTCTGCGGAAGCATAGCTCCCGCTCAGCCCAGTCAAAACTGTTCGCTGCTCTGGCACCCCAATGGTGGAACAAGCTCCCTCACGACGCCAGGACAGCGGAGTCACTCACCACCTTCCGGAGACATTTGAAACCCCACCTCTTTAAGAAATACCTGGGATAGGATAAAGCAATCCTTCTACCCCCCCCCCCCCCCACACACACAGCGGAGTCGCTCACCACCTTCCGGAGACATTTGAAACCCCACCTCTTTAAGGAATACCTGGGATAGGATAAAGTAATCCTTCTACCCCCCCCCCCCACCCCACAGCGGAGTCACTCACCACCTTCCGGAGACATTTGAAACCCCACCTCTTTAAGGAATACCTGGGATAGGATAAAGTAATCCTTCTACCCCCCCCCCCCGCCCCCCCCCACACACACACACACAGCGGAGTCGCTCACCACCTTCCGGAGACATTTGAAACCCCACCTCTTTAAGGAATACCTGGGATAGGATAAAGTAACCCTTCTACCCCCCCCCCCCCCCCCCCCCCCCCCCCTTCTACCCCCCCCAAAAAAAAATATAATAATTGTAAAGTGGTTATCCCACCGGCTATAGGGTGAATACATCAATTTGTGAGTCACTCTGGTCTAGAGCGTCTGCTAAATGACGTAAATGTGCCCTTGAGAAAGGCACTTAACCCTAATTGCTCCTGTAAGTCGCTCTGGATAAGAGCGTCTGCTAAATGACTAAAATGTAAATGTAATGTAAAATGTTATGGGTATGCTTGTCATCTGAAAGGACTAGGGAGTTTTTTTGGATTAAAAAAAAATGAAAAGCGCTAAGCACAGGAAAAATCCTAGAGAAAAACTGGGTTCAGCCTGCTTTACAACAGTCACTGGGAGACAAATTCACCTTTCAGCAGGACAATAACCTAAAACACAAGGCCAAATATACACAGGAGTTGCTTACCAAGACGACATCTGCTAAACGACATCTGCTAAATGATGTAAATGTAAATGTAATTGAATGTTCCTGGGTGCATAAGTCTTGAAAATGTCTGTCTAGCAATGATCAAGAAACAACTTGACAGAGCTTGAAGAATTTTGAAAAGAATAATGTGCAAATATTGTACAGTCCAGGTGTGCAATGCTCTTAGAGACTAACCCAGAAAGACTCACTGCTGTAATTGCTGACAAAGGTGATTCTAACATATATTGACTCATGGGTGAAATACTTATGTAAATTAGATATTTCTGTATTTAATTTTCAATAAATTAGCAAAAATGTCTAAAAACATGTTTTCACTTTGTCATTATGGGGTATTGTTTGTAGATTGCTGAGAGAGAAAACATATATTTAATCCAATTTGAATTCAGGCTGTAACACAACAAAATGTGGAATACAGTGAGGGAAAAAAGTATTTGATCCCCTGCTGATTTTGTACGTTTGCCCACTGACAAAGAAATGATCAGTCTATAATTTTAATGGTAGGTTTATTTGAACAGTGAGAGACAGAATAACAGAACAAAAATCCAGAAAAACGCATGTCAAAAATGTTATAAATTGATTTGCATTTTAATGAGGGAAAAAGGATTTGACCCCCTCTCAATCAGAAAGATGTCTGGCTCCCACGTGTCTTTTATACAGGTAACGAGCTGAGATTAGGAGCACACTCTTAAAGGGAGTGCTCCTAATCTCAGCTTGTTACCTGTATAAAAGACACCTGTCCACAGAAGCAATCAATCAATCAGATTCCAAACTCTCCACCATGGCCAAGACCAAAGAGCTCTCCAAGGATGTCAGGGACAAGATTGTAGACCTACACAAGGCTGGAATGGGCTACAAGACCATCGCCAAGCAGCTTGGTGAGAAGGTGACGACAGTTGGTGCGATTATTCGCAAATGGAAGAAACACAAAATAACTGTCAATCTCCCTCGGCCTGGGGCTCCATGCTAGATCTCACCTCGTGGAGTTGCAATGATCATGAGAACGGTGAGTAATCAGCCCAGAACTACACGGGAGGATCTTGTCAATGATCTCCAGGCAGCTGGGACCATAGTCACCAAGAAAACAATTGGTAACACACTACGCCGTGAAGGACTGAAATCCTGCAGCGCCCGCAAGGTCCCCCTGCTCAAGAAAGCACATATACAGGCCCGTCTGAAGTTTGCCAATGAACATCTGAATGATTCAGAGGAGAACTGGGTGAAAGTGTTGTGGTCAGATGAGACCAAAATGGAGCTCTTTGGCATCAACTCAACTCGCTGTGTTTGGAGGAGGAGGAATGCTGCCTATGACCTCAAGAACACCATCCCCACCGTCAAACATGGAGGTGGAAACATTATGCTTTGGGGGTGTTTTTCTGCGAAGGGGAAAGGACAACTTCACTGCATCAAAGGAACGATGGACGGGGCCATGTACCGTCAAATCTTGGGTGAGAACCTCCTTCCCTCAGCCAGGGCATTGAAAATGGGTCGTGGATGGGTATTCCAGCATGACAATGACCCAAAACACACGGCCAAGGCAACAAAGGAGTGGCTCAAGAAGAAGCACATTAAGGTCCTGGAGTGGCCTAGCCAGTCTCCAGACCTTAATCCCATAGAAAATCTGTGGAGGGAGCTGAAGGTTCGAGTTGCCAAACGTTAGCCTCAAAACCTTAATGACTTGGAGAAGATCTGCAAAGAGGAGTGGAACAAAATCCCTCCTGAGATGTGTGCAAACCAGGTGGCCAACTACAAGAAACGTCTGACCTCTGTGATTGCCAGCACTTTGCCCACTGACAAAGACATGATCAGTCTATAATTTTAATGGTAGGTTTATTTGAACAGTGAGAGACGGAATAACAACAAAATAATCCAGAAAAACATATAAGTATTTGACCCCTCTGCAAAACATGACTTAGTACTTGGAGGCAAAACCCTTGTTGGCAATCACAGAGGTCAGACGTTTCTTGTAGTTGGCCACCAGGTTTGCACACATCTCAGGAGGGATTTTGTCCCACTCCTTTTTGCACTCACTAACTGTAAGTCGCTCTGGATGAGCGTCTGCTAAATGACTAAAATGTAAAATGTAAATGTAAATCTTTCTGATTGAGAGGGGGTCAAATACTTATCTCCCTCATTAAAATGCAAATCAATTCATAACATTTTTGACATGCGTTTTTCTGGATTTATTTGTTGTTATTCTGTCTCTCACTGTTCAAATAAACCTACCATTAAAATTTTAGACTGATCATTTCTTTGTCAGTGGGCAAACGTACAAAATCAGCAGGGGATCAAATACTTTTTTCCCTCACTGTATTCTTCACCACCCTCTGTAGAACCTTGCGGTCGAGGTTGTTGCACCTGCCATACCAACTTTTTGAAGATGGGGTCCATGTCTGCTGTGAAAATAATAGCAAAAGTTTGTAATTATGAATATAAGATGTCAAATTGAATCACAGTGAGCATATTGGATGTAGATGTAATATTAAATTAATAGTAGCAAACACCAGCAAACCCTTCCTCAAAGTCCTCCACTGGCCTCCCTGAGTCTCTAGAGCAGATTTGAGTGCCTCGTAACATTCTGACAATTTTTATTGGTCGATATCTTGGCACTAAACATGGCTGCCATTGAGAAATGTAAAATGTAAATGTGAAGTTGGATATGGAGGGGGAGAAAAGGGAGACGAAGGAGGAACACAGGTGTACAAGGAGACCCGGGATGTTTCTCAATATGCATACTACCGTGCTCCACACTCTCATGCTCCATTTGCATTCTCAGACGACGTTCTCTTGAGTACGTTCTTGTGAGGATGAGAGTATGGAGAATGCGTAAAACATTACATTTCAGAAGCACTCCTACTCCCCCTACTGTATTACCTCACGCTTCACCTCCCCTTAAGTGATAATGCCAGAGAAGTCGGTGTTTGGAGGATGTATTGGCACGGGTGTTGTTAAGCCCGGGGGCAGCAGGTAGCTTAATGGTTAAGAGCATTGTGCCAGTAACCAAAAGGTCGCTGGTTCTAATCCCCGATCCGACTAGGTGAGAAATCTGTCAATGTGCCCTTGAGCAAGGCACTTAACCCTAATTGCTCCTGTAAGTCACTCTGGATAAGAGTGTCTGCTAAATGACAACAATAAAAAAGTTGAGGGCCGCCAAACCGTGCCAATATATCCTTCAAACACCGGCTTCGAGGGCTTTATCACTTTTATATAACGGGTTAACAACATATTCAAAAAAATATTATTAACGTTATTTTAATGAATTTATTCATACTATTTTATCCTTCCACAAGATATAGTCCCGACACAATTGCTACCTGTAGTGTCTAAAAGACACACCTTTGCTGGTCCATGCTTGTGATGATAAGGAATCCGCCGACACTGTACTCTGTTTTCAAAGGTTTATTATAACAAAGGTTCCAGCATCGGAATTTGACAGATTCTGCAGATATCTGTGAGACAGCACAGCCAATCAGTAATTTGCTATTCTCTCCTTCTATTGTTCAAGACATGGTTTTATATAATTTATGACGTAATATGGTGTGATTCTAAAAAAACAATCCCTGGCCTTTTCCACACTGCTCCCCATATCATCTTTCCATGAACCACAGTAATGTTTTCCAGATGTTTCCAGCACAGTAGAGTACACCATTTTGCCACATCAGCAAAATCTTAGGGCCAAGTTCCCTCTATCACACTTTCTGCAACAGTCAGCATATTGTAGACTTTAAGACACTACATATTTCCCCCCTTCGAGACTAATTAAGTCTCGAAAACAAAAAGAATAGGATTATGACAAATAACAATTCTTGTTCTTGAGTAACTTTAACAATAAACCAAAATTTATGGAGATTAAACACATGTTTATATAGACACATTTTTGTATGTAGTGTAAATACATTATTATGGAGTGTAAATAAATTGTTATGGAGTGTAAATGAATTGTCATGGAGTGTAAATGAATTGTCATGGAGTGTAAGAGCGAAAAACCTGTCTGGCAGCTTTCATTCCAAATATCCATCAGTCAGTCAAGACAGGAAAATTCTCTCACGGCCCCTCTGCCCTAGGCGACCACCTAAGTACTCCAGATCAATTCACACATCTTCATGAATACATTTTAAGCTATGATGCAATTGAATACATATGAAAACCCCAGCAAACAAAATACAATCAAAATGTCCACATTCAGGCTGGTCGACCCATCGGACCCTCCTGTGGATTCTCTCTTTCCTTGCCTAGACCCCATATCCCTAAACTTCAACGAAATAAACAAAAACATCTGAGGTCCCCACATGTACCCAACAACAGAAAACATAATTGTTCAAAAATTAATACAGAAAGAATATAACACTGGAAAGTAGTCCACTACACTTCATCTCCTCCACAGTGTCGTCTTTCAATGCGACGTCGATGATGGAATCGGAACATTTCCACTCCTTTCTTGTTCCACTTCCTCCAGTCCATTCATATTGTCCATGTTTGAGTATTTGAGTCCCTCTACATATTCCCCCATATGCTTCTGGAAGAAAAGAAAATACCAAACAGTATCTTTTGCAAAACAACACATGCAAATTAAAACATCAATATCAGCTAAAAATATAAGAATGTATATTTAAGATTATATATAAAATGAATCACATTCCATTTCCCCCCTTTGATTCATCACAATAATATAATCATCCCACAATCAGATATTCCAAATTTCCTAGAGTTATTTCAACCCTAGTTTTCATAACATTTTAGTCTAACTTTTTCCAATTTTTATTTTTCTCTAATTTTTCGAAAACCCATTTCACTGATTTATTCACAAAACTCTTTCCCATTTTCTGAGGATGTTAAATCGGGAAATTCCCACCTGCTTATGACTTCTTTACACAACAACTTTGCAACCGACTGAGCATATTTTAGCTTAGTTGAACATCTTATGCACCTCTTGGTATATGAATGTAACCAAGAATAACAGTCACACATTATTTTTCAAACAGATTGTGCATCTGCCTATGACATAGTCAATCTATTCAAGAAAATATGGTTCCCAAAAACTCTACTCCTTTGTGATTTTTATCCTAATCTCCCCTTTTGCAACATAAGCTAACCCATAGCTTACTAAATCATCATGGTTTCTCCAAAACAATATTTGATTGCTACTCTAACGATTTTTCTTTCATTGTCTTCAAAACACTTGCTTTCGAAAGTCCTTCAATTTCAGGTTCAATCCCTTGGATTGCTTCATCTTTCAATGGATACTGATTCTTCCAAGGAGGTCTGGCTCCTCAACTTTCATCTCCATTGAGCTGATTTCACAAATCCAATATCAGTCCTACTCTGATATCTCAAACATTCTTGAACTTTTTTCAACATCTCTTCTTCCATAGATTCTCAATTCATCTTCACACTTCAAACAGATTCATTTGTCTTCCATACAGCTTATGACTCTCCTTGTCCTTGAGCCAAAATCATCATCTTCAGAAATCGCTGATCTTCACTCCTCCAAATCCTTCTCATAATTAGTTGATTTGACATCGTGAGATGTGTAACCTCTTCAGGCTGAACACAGATAAAAGCCTTTCTGCTATCCATCATCACTTCCCATAGTCCATTGTTTATTTTCACTTCAATTGTTGGATCTTTTTCCGGTCCTGATGCTACCAGTTGAAAACTCCTTTCGGATCTTCTAGGCACCTCTAGAGTCCTTGCTCCTTATAGGGTTCACCTAGAGGACAGGTGATCTTCACTTGCTCCCGTATCTTCCTCTGAAATTCTTTCTTTCCAGAAACTATCTATGGATATGAAACAATTTATACCACTTGTTGTGGCTGGTATAATTGCATTTGACCTTGTTCAGTTGAAGCTGTAGCAGTGATTGTTATTTGGTTCACACTGATTCTGCATAACCAATGCTTCTCTTCTCCTTCTTCTTCTCCAGTTGTATTTGATTGAGTTTTCTGAGAGTTTCTTGGTCCTGTTCTTTCTGGTTGTGTTCCTTTTTCCGGTACAGATCCACTTGATGGGCTATATGATCTGTATAGACACCTTTTGTCATGCTCCCAAGTCCAACCACTTCTGCCAGTTTGCTCCTTACCGGTAAGGGCAGTCCCATCTGTAGTTTAGCTCTCAAGATTGACTGCTCAATTTGACTCACATCTGGATCATTTCCGGTAATATTTCTCCACACTTGATGAACTCTTGACACGTAGGCTCTCGGATTTTCTTGTTGTCCTAGTGGGTCAATCAGAATGTTGTCAGGATGCACATTTGTTGGAAACGTATCTTTCAGTGCTCTCCACAGCCGATTCCTGCTTGCAGCCAACAATTCAGGATCATTCACAGCAGTTCCCACATATCTATGAAGTCCAGCTCTCTGAAAAATTTCTTCCATGCCTGGAATCCCAAGGAGATTAGCCAAAAGTCTCTTAATGTCTCCTATGGCAGACTGTGTTCCCACCGTAATTTCTTCCAACTTTGAAATCCAAGGATATGCTCCATCTTGAAGAGTAGGCAGCTTCTCAAGTATATCTGACATATCGGTATTCTGCAAAGGCTTATATTCTAGGTTTTGTCCTCGAATGATCACCGGCATAATTTTCTTACTAGTGCCATCTTTCCTTGGCCTCAATGTATATTTCTTCTCAGATTCTTGGGATTCTTTTCTCAGCAGCTTCTTTTCCTTCGTCTTCAGCTTCTTGAGTCGTTCTTCCAGTTCTTTTACTTCTTCTAAATCATTGGCCTTATACAGGTATGATACACATCGGTCTATATCTCTTTCTATTTCTTCTGTGTTAGTCATTGGAGGATAAAATCCTCTTGAACATGAAGCACCTTTAGTCTCCAAATCTTCATCGTTGTCTCCATCTTCATTTTCACCAGCACTCGAATCACTTGTATTCTTCTTCTTCCAACTTCCATCACCCCTTCTTTCCGCTCTGGCCAACCTCTGTCTGATGACAGGGTCATATCCACCCATGATCTCTTCTGAATCACTCTGATCATCATCATCATCATCATCATCAAGTTCCATCCTCCTTGACCTCACTCTACCCTTAGTTTCCAGACATCTCGTTTTGTTCCTGCTTTTGGAGTTTGGATTCATCTTTATGGTCGTTTCTGCTTGTCCTCTCTCTATTATTCGTTCATCTTCATCTCTGATGCAATAGTCACCCTCCTGAATGATCACTGGAAGCTGAGGATAAACGTCCTTAAACTTGGCTTCTTTCTCATAAGGTGGGGGTGTTTTTGCTGAATCCATATATGAGAAAGGTGTATTGACTTCTGCAATTAGCTTTTCTGTCACCTTCACCTCTTTTGCCATTTTCTCTGTACCTCTGTCTCTCTTATCTTTTGTATCTTTTATCAGTTTTTGTCCTTCATTTTCAAAAAGCTTAAGAACACCCAGCTCTCTTTGTCTTTTTTCTTTACGAAGTTTTCCTTTCTTCCCCTTCTTTTGATCTGCCTTATACGTGGATACAAGCACTTGCATTATCTTGATGACGTCTGGGTTAAGAGTGCCTTCCAATGGCCATGGTTGTTCAATGTCAGGCCAACGTTTATTCCATTTTTCAGATAATTTTGCTATACCATTAACTAGAGGATTACTATTCTGTACTACATGAAGAGGAGTAATTGCTTTTGTAGTTTTGGTGTCCTTTTTCCCCATTGTAATGACTATGTTGTGTGTTTCCCTCTAGTTTCCCTCCTTTTTTTTTTTTTTTTTTTTTTTTTTTTATTAAAAAATAATTAATCAATTAATCCAATCAATTAATTAACCAATTCAAATCAATATATCAATCAACTAATTCAATCAATCAATCAATCAATAAATTCAACCAATCAAATCAATCAATCGAATCAACCAATCAATCAATCCAATCAATCAACTAACTAAATCAATCAATGAATTACTAATCAATCAATCAATCAATTACCAATGAAATCAATCAATCAATTAATCCAATCAATCAATAATCAATCAAATCAATCAATCAATTACTAATCAAATCAATTAATCAATTAATCCAATCAAGTCAATCAATCAATCACTAATCAAATCAATCAATCAATTAATCCAATCAACAAACTAATCAATCAAATCAATCAATCAATTACTAATTATTCTGTGAATTTTATTTTACCAAATTATTGATTAGTGGCAATCTTACCACATCCGATGAGGAAGAGTAAAGGAAAGTAGTCAACTCCAGAGCAATTAAAAAATAAAATACCTGTACCAGCAGCACTACCCAATTGCTTAATAAGCAATTAATTACCTTAATTTTACAGAATAATGTCAATGCTGGATTTCCAACACAACTCTAATCAAAACAAGTCATTGACAAAAACTCTAATGTGCAATTATCAATTACATCAATTCATCAGTCTGTTGCCAAGTTCCTGCGAAATGGTCACAACATGAAAAATTATATGTAGACACAATGTATCAATTAAATCCTGTAAGGGAAAGTAGGTTTTGTGGATAAGTACAGTACTGGCCTTAATTTGGCTGGGTGGTTGTCATCGATGCCAGCTGATGTTAGCACCTCCTCTCTCTCTCTCTCTGTCTGTCAGGTTTTGGCCATGACTGTTCGGGTTTTGGTCACTAGATGTCCCCATTGCACCTTTTTTGTACCTTTTGTTTTTTCTTGATCTAATTATTGTTTGCACCTGTAGGTCATTCCCCTGTTAGTATTTAAACCCTGTGTGTTCCTCAGTTCCTTGCTCAGTGTTTGTAAGTTAGCACCCAGCCCCAGCCCCAGCCTTGTGTTATATGGATATTTCTCTGGTGGGATTTTTACCACTTTGTGGAGTTTCTTTGTTTTTTGGAGGTTTTCCTCTTTGTGCCTCTTGGCTTTATTTTTGGACATTGTGGATTTAGTTTCTTTGCCTGAGGAATTTTGTTCTTTATTAAACCACCATCTCTAGTACTGCTGTGTCTGCCTCATCTTCTGGGTTCTGACAATTATTAGTGACTGTTTCTCGCACCGGGTCCTGACACTGTCTCCTCCTTCTTGTCTCTCGTATGACAGAAGGACAAAAGGACAAGCAAGAATTTAGTTCATCATTATTTATATATATATATATATATATATATATATATATATATATATATTTTCTTTTCACATTCACGCTAAGAAATAAGCAAACAGCTTAACTCAGGAATATTATAAATAGCTCAATAACATTGTATTTTATTCATTTATTTTATTATTATTATTTTTAATCCGTCAATATATCTCTCATTCACTAACTCAACCGATTATCAACCAAACAGTTTTACAGTCAAGCAACAGTTAATTCAACAGAACATTTCACTTTGTGTGCACTTTTCTGCTCCCCCAATAGTTCAGTGGAGGTGGGGGAGAGGCACAGCTGTCGTGCGTAACTCTAAACTCAGAAAATCCTACACGTGCGCAGTTCAGTCACCAATGTGATTTCAGAGTGGAAGGAGCTATAAACAGACCCGCTGTTGCTCCGTTCTCCGCTCCCACAGACAATAACAAGACTCTGCAGAACATACAAACAAACACGAAACACACAGAACACAAATCCCACTTCCAAGTTATGTTATCTTTCACTTATCCTAGTTTGCAGATTGATAGTTATGCTGTTATCAATTACAAAACATCTCTATACACTCTCAAAAAGTCCTCCCTGTAGGGTCATGCTATTCTAATAGTTAATGAACATTCTCCTTTTTATAGAGACTCATAAGGTTTTGACTTCGACTACCATATTTCCTTACAAAAGAGTAAAGCCCTGTATTCGACACACAACTGGAAGTAATCAGAGACGCAGCCCCCCCCTCTCTCTGTTTCACACACACACAGAGAGAAATTGGCTGTCGTTCTCTCACACACACACAGAGGATCCATTTATCGCCGTTCCTATTTTCTTTTGTATTCCTTTTGCTAAATTTCTGCTACCTTGAGTTGCAGACATTAAATGAGAGGTCACTTTGGACATATAATTCGTCAACCATATTCCAAGAGGTAACATACAATTTAACATATCTCGTACAAACTCACAGTTCCCAGAACTGACTTGAGAGTTAATCTAATAACTATCAAGATTTATGGCCATCATATTGATGCCTTGGTTTCAAGGGCTTGCTTAAATTAACGGCGCCCTAAAAGTATACTGTTACTCATTTCAAGCGTTATCCTCTAAGCCTTTCCTTGGACACTCCTTGCACTTTTATTCAAGCCAAAACATCGGTGTCCTGTCGGTGTGTCCTACAGACACTCCCCACTTTTTGCGTTGTTCTCAACGCAAACTAATTTAGAAAATTTAGAACGGAATTCCTATCACACAGCAAAAAAGAGCAAAACGCACACACAAGTTCTTAGACGGTGCATCCCCCCCAGCGCACACACACACAGCCACACGAACCGGCCAGCGCCCAAAGTTTGTGAGAAAGCTCACCGTTTCTGCATGCCTTTTGAGCAGGAGTCACTTCGTAGCCCATGAATGGAACGCTGAGAAAAGATGCAAGACGCCCCAATCCTCGTCGCCATTAAATGTAGTGTCTAAAAGACACACCTTTGCTGGTCCATGCTTGTGATGATAAGGAATCCGCCGACACTGTACTCTGTTTTCAAAGGTTTATTATAACAAAGGTTCCAGCATCGGAATTTGACAGATTCTGCAGATATCTGTGAGACAGCACAGCCAATCAGTAATTTGCTATTCTCTCCTTCTATTGTTCAAGACATGGTTTTATATAATTTATGACGTAATATGGTGTGATTCTAAAAAACCAATCCCTGGCCTTTTCCACACTGCTCCCCATATCATCTTTCCATGAACCACAGTAATGTTTTCCAGATGTTTCCAGCACAGTAGAGTACACCATTTTGCCACATCAGCAAAATCTTAGGGCCAAGTTCCCTCTATCACACTTTCTGCAACAGTCAGCATATTGTAGACTTTAAGACACTACATACCCAAGCCGGCTGCGTTTTCGTTCTATCGGTTCGGTTGCCAGAGATGCGACCCAGTCGTTTGTTCTAAATGTTCCATTGCCATACTGGCTGGCAATGTTCTTATCCCTTGCTAGCCAACTACGGCTAACTTACAGTCATGGCAAACAGTGCAGCCAGAATAACGACAGTAGCTGCATTTGTTTAAGCTGTTTTCTAGTGACATTTATTTGGACACATCCATAACAATGAGCTAATGAGTTGCGATATCGCCTGGCATAGAAAATGTGCTCTCGTCAGGAGCAAGCCAACAACACAGTTAACACAATCACTTCAAACTGATTCATGATTTGACTGGCTGAGAAACGCTGCCTGCCTGTCTGTCTCGTCCCGCTGCCTGCCTGTCTGACTCATTACAATGGGACAGCAGGAGATCGAATTTGATTATTTAAACAATGTTGCAAATGTCGGAGAGACTGACAGCAAGGTTTATAAAAATCTCAGCTGTTAAAAAACAAAATGTTAGTCTAAAAGAAATGTGAGATAATGTCTAAAGTTTATAAATTGCCTGGCTGGTCTGATGAGACAGTGGATTGCACATTCAGCATAACAGAGTAAATAGGCATTTTAACATCATAGATTTAGCAGGCTGGAATGCGGTTTTAACCAATCAGCATTCAGGATTAGACACACCTGTTGTATAAATTCACTGAACCTTCTTCCAGCCAGGACAATGTCAACAATAGACGAAACAAGATATACACAAAGCAAACATTTTACTTCATAATTATCAGCTAGATATGTGAATCGTAATAATCTAGCTAGCCAGCTAGTTAAACAGGCAAAAATGACCTAAAACTAAATTTCTGCAATGTAGATGTCAAAGATGTTGTGGCTAGCTAGCTAGCCAGTTAGCCCTATTGACCTATGGACTTACCCATTCACTGAACTATCTTCCAGCCAGGACAATGGCAATAGAGACTAAAAAAGATATACACAAAGCAACCGTTTTACTTCATAACTATCAGCTGATAGCTATATGTGAATCGTAATAATGTAGCTAACTAAATAGTTTAACAGGCAAAATTACCTAAAACAAATAGTATGCAAGATAGATGTAAATTCTTTGTGGGTAGCTAGCTAACAATTATTGGTTAGATAACAGTAGTAGCTAGCCAGTTAGCCCTATTGACTTATTATGGGCTTGCAAACTACGGTACGTATGCAGGTATACCAAAATTAACACAGCATGTATTTATTAACGTATCAACATAAAATATTGTAGTCAAGCATGTGGTCCTCTGTAGCTCAGCTGGTAGAGCACGGCGCTTGTAACGCCAAGGTAGTGGGTTCGATCCCCGGGACCACCCATACACAAAAATGTATGCACGCATGACTGTAAGTTTCTTTGGATAAAAGCGTCTGCTAAATGGCATATTATTTATTATAAGCAACATATGAGATGTTTAAACATCCCAGATGTTTAGTTCATTTCATTCCGATCTCCTTTGCATTTTTGTAGCCTTTTTCTGTAGCCTGTCAACTATGTATCAGTCTATCCCTGTTCTCTCCTCTCTGCACAGGCCATACAAACGCTTCACACCACGTGGCTGTTGCCACTCTAATCTGGTGGTCCCTGCACGTACGACCCACGTGGAGTTCCAGGTCTCTGGCAGCCTCTGTAACTGCCGTTCTGCGGCCAACAAGGCAGAGTTCATCTCAGCCTATGCTACCCTCCAGTCCCTCGACTTCTTGGCGCTGACGGAAACATGGATTACCACAGAAAACACTGCTACTCCTACTGCTCTTTCCTCGTCTAACCATGTGTTCTCGCATACCCCGAGAGCATCTGGTCAGCGTGGCGGTGGCACAGGAATCCTCATCTCTCCCAAGTGGACATTCTCTCTTTTTCCCCTGACCCATCTGTCTATCTCCTCATTTGAATTCCATGCTGTCACAGTCACTAGTCCATTCAAGCTTAACATCCTTGTCATTTATCGCCCTCCAGGTTCCCTTGGAGAGTTCATCAATGAGCTTGACGCCTTGATAAGTTCCTTTCCTGAGGATGGCTCACCCCTCACAGTTCTGGGTGACTTTAACCTCCCTACGTCTGCCTTTGACTAATTTCTCTCTGCCTCCTCCTTTCCACTCCTTTCCTCTTTTGACCTCACCCTCTCAGGCAATACGCTTGACCTCCTCCCGGCTGGCTCGGTCCTCCCCTCCTGCTCCGTGGCTTGACGACTCATTGAGAGCTCACAGAACAGGGCTCTGGGCAGCCGAGCGGAAATAGAGGAAAACTAGACTCCCTGCGGACCTGTCATCTTTTCACTCCCTCCTCTCTACATTCTCTTCCTCTGTTTCCGCTGCTAAAGCCACTTTCTACCACTCTAAATAACCCTAGGAAACTCTTTGCCACCTTCTCCTCCCTGCTGAATCCTCCTCCCCCCCCCCTCCTCCCTCTCTGTGGATGACTTCGTCAACCATTTTGAAAAGAAGGTTGACGACATCCGATCCTCATTTATTAAGTCAAATGACACCGCTGGTCCTGCTCACACTGCCCTACCCTATGCTTTGACTTCTTTCTCCCCTCTCTCTCCAGATGAAATCTTGAAGACGGAAGGGACATGGCCGCCCAACAACCTGCCCGCTTGACCCTATTCCCTCCTCTCTTCTCCAGACCATTTCCGGAGACCTTCTCCCTTACCTCACCTCGCTCATCAACTCGTCCTTGACCGCTGGCCATGTCCCTTCCGTCTTCAAGAGAGCGAGAGTTGCACCCCTCCTCAAAAAACCTACACTCGATCCCTCCGATGTCAACAACTACAGACCAGTATCCCTTCTTTATTTTCTCTCCAAAACTCTTGAGCGTGCCGTCTCTAGCCAACTCTCCTGCTATCTCTCTCAGAATGACCTTCTTGATCCAAACCAGTCAGGTTTCAAGACTGGTCATTCAACTGAGACTGCTCTTCTCTGTGTCACGGAGGCTCTCCGCACTGCTAAAGCTAACTCGCTCTCCTCTGCTCTTATCCTTCTAGACCTATCCGCTGCCTTTGATACTGTGAACCATCAGATCCTCCTCTCCACCCTCTCCGAGTTGGGCATCTCCGGCGCTGCTCACTCTTGGATTGCGTCCTACCTGACAGGTCGCTCCTACCAGGTGGCGTGGCGAGAATCTGTCTCCACACCACGTGCTCTCACCACTGGTGTCCCCCAGGGCTCAGTTCTAGGCCCTCTCCTATTCTCTCTATACACCAAGTCACTTGGCTCTGTCATATCCTCACATGGTCTCTCCTATCATTTCTACACAGACGACACACAATTAATTTTCTCCTTTCCCCCTTCTGATAACCAGGTGGCGAATCGCATCTCTGCATGTCTGGCAGACATATCAGTGTGGATGTCGGATCACCACCTCAAGCTGAAAATCGGCAAGACGGAGCTGCTCTTCCTCCTGGGGAAGGACTGCCCGCTCCATGATCTCGCCATCACGGTTGACAACCCCATTGTGTCCTCCTCCCAGAGTGCAAAGAACCTTGGCATGACCCTGGACAACACCCTGTCGTTCTCCGCTAACATCAAAGCAGTGACCCGATCCTGCAGGTTCATGCTCTACAACATTTGCAGAGTACGACCCTACCTTACACAGAAAGCGGCACAGGTCCTAATCCAGGCACTGGATTACTGCAACTCGCTGTTGGCTGGGCTCCCTGTCTGTGCCATTAAACCCCTACAACTTATCCAGAACGCCGCAGCCCGTCTGGTGTTTGACCTTCCCAAGTTCTCTCATGTCACCCCACTCCTCCGCACACTCCACTGGCTTCCAGTTGAGGCTCGCATCTACTACAAGACCATGGTGCTTGCCTACGGAGCTGTGAGGGGAACGGCACCTCCTTACCTTCAGGCTATGATCAGACCCTACACCCAAACGAGGGCACTACGTTCATCCACCTCTGGCCTGCTAGCCCCCCTACCTCTACGGAAGCACAGTTCCCGCTCAGCCCAGTCAAAGCTGTAAGTTGCTCTGGATAAGAGCGTCTGCTAAATGATGTAAATGTAAAAATGTAAATGTGAATAGGCAACATTTCATTCTGAAGTCTGAGGGTATTTTCTCTCGCTTCAGCTCAAATAATGGCCGCCATTGAGTTCAATCAATTTTGCATCGTTTTTTACATGGTTGCGTCATATTTCTTTGCATACTTTCCATTGAAGCTTGCATCGATACATGCTTCTAAATATGTACAAATGGAGTACGCATTCGAGAAGTGTCCTCCTTGCTCCGTTTGGCATACTTTGATTTGGACTCCAACTCCGACCCTCCCGTGCTCCAATTTGCATGCTCGGAGCATGGTAGTATGCATTATGAGAAACACCCCCGGTGTGCAGGTTCTCTTCAATGTGAACAACAGCAACAACAATGAGGAAGAGTATGAACATGCACATACATACACATACACACACATACACAAGCAAGTCGTAACAACTAAAAGCACAAGTCTTTGTACACAACTTCCCTCCTTTGTGTGTGTGTGTGTCTGTATGCACCAATGGTGTGCACTCATGTCTGTGCTCATGAATGCAGTATGTATGGGTTATGAATGGGTTATGTTAGGTTCAGAACAAATATTAATAACTGAAATGGTGACTAGAAAAAGCTCAAGCCAAGTTTATTCATCCCATTGGGTCATACAGCTGCAAAGACAAGGTATGATTACACAAGCACATATATTTTTAACCTCCTACTAGGCGAGGTCAACTCCTTACACATCTAGACAGCCAATATATCTCTGTTGCTAGGCAGGAACTTAATTGGTTCCACTCACTGGTGTAGTCATGGCCTTGCCTGTTGCAAGAACTTTCGTGGGTGTGGAAGTGTGAGATTGGACTGTAGTAGGACGGTTGTTGGGATGGGCCCCTCTGGCCCCCCTCCCAGAGGTTTCTTCTCACTTCATCTGTTGACTTGACCTCGGGCCGAATTCCTCGCTCTGCCCTAGTTCCGCAGCTGGCCTGCCTTATCAGAGATTGTTGCCCTTTGCCTCCCTCAGTAACTTTCCATACATTCCTTATTCACCCTTCATTGACAGAGAACATAAACAGTTATCATACATGTAACGTAATCAATAAGTTCTTCTATAGTGACAGAAATAAGTATATTTCAAGTTAGAACTCAACAGTTATGAAGTCCTAATGTAGGACATTATTTTGAATTGTATGCCATAACAATATCACAATTGAGTTACACAATATAAAACATTCTACTCCGGGATAATGTGGACATGAAGTGCGAAAATGCTAATATGGGTACCATTGACTAATATAGGATAGCCTAGGTTATGTATAATTGTTCGGAACAGAATATAGAAAAGGCTATACTAAAAAGTCAATAGGATGAATAGAATGTAAAATCTATTCCCAATGCATAAGCACTGTTTATGATAGGTTGCCAATGTAACTAATAGATTCTGCAACATATGGTGTGTTTTTCCCAGTCTGTCATCAGTTCCTGCTACTACTAAAAGGGAAAGGGGAAAGGGTATGGCTGGATAGAGAGAGAATGCCCTCCAGTGTTCAACCTGAACAGTAGCAAGACTACGGCCACTAGAATAATAGTCTCTCCTCAAAGCCAGAGATACAGTGGCTGTGAGAAGAAACTATTAATTCCATTCCTCAGGACTTGAAGGACCTGAATATTATAACTAAATGAACATGAAAAGTCATTTAAACAGTGGCAACACATGACAAAACAAAGTTTGTATCAAAATTACAATGCTGTATTTTTATTTCACTTTGGTGTACAGTCAACATTACAAGAGCAGCATGTCTTTTTACAATAAAATAATTACAATTACAACAATAATAGACATAACAATACCCATAAAATAGCCAAATTGAGTAATTTCACACTTGATAACATATTGTCTATTATATTTTCTGTTTTAAAATGAAATAGTTAATTTATGTACGGAATGATGTACGATTCCTGTTGAGTGGCCGTCATCTCACTCACGTTCTTTTTTGTGACAGGTATCAGTTTGAATGTGGTCAAATGCAGAGGAACATGACATGGGTCTCAATTAGGGTTGCAAAGGGAGGGTATATTACTGGATACTTTCAGTTTACCAGTAAACTACCAGAATTGTTTTTATCTTTCAAGGATTTAATGTTATCTATCATAAGACATCAAGTGGCCCTTTTGGGTAGTCATATTATCATAGGTGTCTGTATTTATCTCTGGCCCTCTGTGTAGCATTATCACATGTAAAATATAAGCTGTAAAACATTATCCTAAATATAAATGATCAACTTAGTGAATACCATTAATGTTTAATATGAGGGTTTCAGCATGATATATATATATATATTTTATTTTTATTTTTTACTATGTCAACAGTGCCTTCGGAAAGTATTCAGACCACTGTTTTGATTAGCCTACCAAAAGTTATATTTTTAGAATGAGGTCCCAAGTGCATCGGTGACACAAACACAGGGAAAACGCAACCAAGCACAGATGCGACAAGTGAACACAAATGATCTACAGTGCCTTCGGAAAGTATTCAGACCCCTTCACTTTTTCCACATTTTGGTACGTTACAGCCTTATTCTAAAATGGATTAAATAAAACAATTTCCTCAGCAATCTAAACACAATACCCCATAATGACAAAGCAAAAACAGGTTTTTAGAATTTTTAGCAATTTTATAAAAATACAATAAAAATAAAACAGAAACATTTTATTTACATAAGTATTCAGCCCCTTTGCTATGAGACTCGAAATTGAGCTCAGGTGCATAATGTTTCCATTGATCATCCTTGAGATGTTTCTACAACTTGATTGAAGTCCACCTGTGGTAAATTCAATTCATTGGACATGATTTGGAAAGGCACACACCTGTCTATATAAGGTCCCACAGTTGACAGCGCATATCAGAGCAAAAACCAAACCATGAGGTCGAAGGAATTGTCCGTAGAGCTCCGAGACAGGCTTGTGTCGAGGCACAGATCTGGGGAAGGGTACGAAAACATTTCTGCAGCATTAAAGGTCCCCAAGAACACAGTGGCCTCCATCATTCTTAAATGGAAAAAGAGTGGAACCACCAAGACTCTTCCAAGAGCTGGCTGCCCGGCCAAACTGAGGAATCAGGGGAGAAGGGCCTTGGTCAGGGAGGTGACCAAGAACCTGATGGTCACTCTGACAGAGCTCTAGAGTTCCTCTGTGGAGATGGGAGAACCTTCCAGAAGGACAACCATCTCTGCAGCACTCCACCAATCAGGCATTTATGGTAGAGTGGCCAGATGGAAGCCACTCCTCAGTAAAAGGCACATGACAGCCCGCTTGAAGTTTGCCAAAAGGCACCTAAAGGACTCTCAGACCATTAGAAACAAGATTCTCTGGTCTGATGAAACCAAGATTGAACTCTTTGGCCTGAATGACAAGCGTCACGTCTGGAGGAAACCTGGCACCATCCCTACGGTGAAGCATTGTGGTGGCAGCATCATGCTGTGGGGATGTTTTTCAGCGGCAGGGACTGAGAGACTAGTCAGGATTGAGGCAAAGATGAACGGAGCAATGTACAGAGAGATCCTTGATGAAAACCTGCTCCAACAGGACAATGACCCTAAGCACACAGCCAAGACAACGCAGGAGTGGCTTCGGGACAAGTCTCTGAATGTCCTTGAGTGGCCCAGGAGAGACCGGACTTAAACCCGATCGAACATCTCTGGAGAGACCTGAAAATAGCTGTGCAGCAACGCTCCCCGTCAACCTGACAGAGCTTGAGAGGATCTGCGGAGAAGAATGGGAGAAACTCCCCAAATACAGGTGTCTCATGCTTGTAGCGTTATACCTGAGAAGACTCAAAGCTGTAATCGCTGCTAAAGGTGCTTCAACAAAGTACTGAGTAAAGGGTCCTCTGTAGCTCAGCTGGTAGAGCACGGCGCTTGTAACGCCAAGGTAGTAGGTTCGATCCCCGGACCACCCATACACACAAAAAAAAAAAATTATGCACGCATGACTGTAAGTCGCTTTGGATAAAAGCGTCTGCTAAATGGCATATTATTATTATATTATACTTACGGAAATGTGATATTTCAGTTGTTTATTTGTAATAAATGTGCAAACATTTCTAAAAACCTGTTATTGCTTTGTCATTATGGGGTATTGTGTGTAGATTGATGAGGGGGAAAAACTATTTAATCCATTTTAGAATAAGGCTGTAAAGTAACAAAATGTTGAAAAAGTCAAGGGGTCTGAATATTTTCCGAATGCACTGTATGTATTTGTTGTCATTGTTCTGGCTTCAAACTGATGGCAGTTGAAAAAAAAAAAAAAAAAAAAAAAAAAAAGAGTCAATAGTTGGAAGAGTTGCAGAGTTAAATCAATTTTAAGTCGCTCTGGATAAGAGTGTCTGCTAAATGACTAAAATGTAAAATAATGCCATTGTTGATTACATGCTTTTTTCATTAATAAGACTATTTTTCCTTTAACCATATGGTCTATTTACTAGAAACTAATGGACAATATGGACACCGATATATAAAAAAAGGAATATTATATATGAATGCATTTTTTAAAAGTTATTGAAGTATAAATTACCATAGTTACGATAGATTGCCATAGATTTTCTGTTAATTACCTAAATTACTAAGGATTCTGGTAACTTTGGTAAACTACTGTTATCTTTGCAAACCTATTCTCAATGGTTAAAGCATTGGTAGAGGGGAGATGTAGTGGGGTAGATATAACACTATGATAAGCAGAGCCATAGATGGAGCAACAATAGTTTTAAACCTGTCTTCATCCCTGAATACGAAACAGTCCCAGAGCCTAAGTGATAAATAATGAAATAAATTGTGACATGGGGGTGTGGAGTGCATGCGCAGTTTCAAGGGGCAGCAAGTTTTCCAATTCCTATTAGACACCTTAGTAACATAATAATTCGGTAAGGCTAAATAAAACCACAAGGGCTATATGGATATTTGGGGTATAACTGTCAAACAGTATTAATCCAATACCAGCCTGATGCAATAATAAAATGTTATGTAATAACACCTACAATGGGGCTGTGACCCAGTACCTGAGGGAACCACTAGATGTTGGTCTCAATCTAACTCAGGGGCTGTTGAGCTCAACACATTTCACTTCTTATTGCTGCATTGCCCGAATTGATCAGCAAAACTCAGTGACATGTACAAACACTTGAGCTGTGTTCTTTTTTATTTCCCCCCAACCAACACACTCAACAGAAGGGATAAACCTATTGAGATGACAACCCGTATATCATGGTACTGTATATCTACAGACAAAGGAAGACAAAGTATTGTTTGTGTGTTACAATCCACTGTGAGGGGTGTCATCTACTTTGACAAAAACTAAAGGCACAAATCACAAACAGTGAGTATAAATGGACACCTCTGATTTGCTAACTATGGGGGAAAGAATTGACCTTTTTGACCTTGAGCATAGGGTATGTGGTCCTCTATAGGTCATTTGGTAGGGCATGGTGCTTGTAACGCCAGGGTAGTGGGTTCGATCCCCGGGACCACCCATACGTAAAATGTATGCACACATGACTGTAAGTCGCTTTGGATAAAAGCGTCTGCTAAATGGCATATTATATTATTATTATTATGTTGCCAACATGTAGGCTTAGTAGAAATCACACTCCAACTGGAGCAAATAGTCATGCTTTGGAGATGTCCAACTTATGAACGACATAAACCCTAGCGTCTGTGAAGTACATCCCTAAACAGCCTGACTTGGAGAATGGAAAGGCACAGGTATCAAATGCACCAGAGCACAGGAAGGATCCAATAAAAACACTCATGTTCCTGCCCCTGGATAGCGTGAAGGTTTGCATTCAGTTCAGGTTCTTCAACGCAAAATCATGAAGGCTGGCCTACTTCCTGCTGTTGTAGAAAGTGTGTTACCACGTCTTAAATGATTAGCTTGCATATCATATCATGCATCAATGTTAGAACATCTGTCATAACTTCACTTCAGTAGGCTTGAGGTTGATTGTTACCAAAACTAGGGTACCTGATTTAAATGAATGCAAAACAAAATATTAGGAAGGTGTTCTTAATGTTTTGTACACTCAGTGTCAGTCACAGTATAAGTGATATTATTCTGGCCTAATTTAAACTGACTGAGATTGAATCATTGTATCCAAAGTTGGGGCATCCAATTACAATGATATTTTTATGAGTTGTGTTGGGTCTCTTCTCAAAAGATTATTCCCACGAGTCACTGGATTTCAACTTTTAAAGCTTAATAACTACTGTATTACAGCCTGGATCATGTCTTGGTGTTCCCCAAGGCTCCATTGTGGGTCCACTCCATATTATATCTTATACTGATTTGGTGATAAAGGCATAGTGTGATATGAGGCTGTAAAGGCATCAGCATGCTTCAGTTCGGCTGGCGGCTAGTGAACCAAAAGAGTGTTCTCGCATACTCCCTTGAAAAACGAGAAAAAAGCGGCAATAGTACTGTTTGTCAATTTTGACATGCCGTAGCCAGTATACACTTCCTCAAAATAGTCAGAATTAATCTAAGATAACTCAATAAATCTGTCATTCATTTTACATCTAACTAAGATGTTTGGTGCAGTATTTCTCAATGAAAAGATGTGCATGAAAACGAGTCGTCTCTCATTGAGTGACAACCATGGGTGTGTTCGTAAATTTACTCTGGCTATTTACTCCGATTTCAGAGTACTCTTGTCTGAGTGTGCCAGAGCACAGAATAACTGATGAATTTACGATCACGCAACACCTGATGAATATGACCGGTGTCAGTAAACGTCTGCAAAAAAACGGAATTAAATTGTTGCCAGCGGCACAGTTACAGTCACTAACACTCTAGATAACATGAAAACAGCCTAACCAGCTCTGCTAGGGCGAGTAAAATGGTCTCTCATTTGTGTCTGCAAGTACCTAGCAAACTAGCCAACTTTAGCCAGTTAGCTTGGGTGCTTGACTGCCGTTGAGGTCAGAATACTCGGATCAACCCTACTCCTCGGCCAGTGCGTCCAGTGTGCACTCTGAATGCTCCGAGAGCGAAACGCTCTGAATTTACAACAGACAATCTGACAACGCTCTGAATTTACGAATGACCCAGAGCACACTCTGACACAATGGAGGCAATTTACAAACACACCCAAATACTTTATTGAAGAATCCCTACAATTGACCAATCACGGACGAAGGGGCGTAGACTCCGGCTCCCGACCTTCGGCTGTCCTCGAGAAAAAATTTTGTGTGCCGGGAACAGCCGAAAAAAACCTTACCGATGTCCAAAACAAACAAAAACGTCACAAAATGTTGTCATAATATATGCACAAACTCTTCCAAATTGTTTCGGCTGGGAAGCATGCAAACGCCTTAAGGGGGAACTTACAAGAGAAAATGCTGCGCGTCTGAGGTTTTGGCTGAAAGACAAACTGTGGGTTTACACTGTTATCATGAGGTATTCTGGTTATGGTGAGTTCCGCCGTATGGCAAACTGTTTGGTTACATACACTGTACTGCTTCATCACAAATACCCACACAACTATTTTAAAGCTGACATTTTTTGGCTTTTTTCGTCGTTTGGTAAGAAAATAAATTAGCTTGAGAAAGGTGCCCTGTGTTATTATAGAGCTAACAAGATAAGAATGCCTAACTATTTGAGTTGAGATCCACACACAAGAGAACACAACACAAACACAGAGATGACAAAAGATTGGCAGGCTAGGTTAATTATGACGCTGGTTCCATCACTCTGTGGTTCTTCCACAGTTCTGAGCCATTTTGGTTCTGTGACCCAGGTTCTAATCACTGATATCAAGTGTCTGTTCTATTGGTCTGGATTTGCCAAAAACTCTGTACATCTTCTAGGTAAACCTCGGAATCCACATCAGATTTTTTTGTGTGAGATTTGTGTGTGACCAGGTCATATTGTTCATAAGTTATTTGGGTCAAGTTCTTTAGTCCTCCTGGGTTTGGGTGATCTCTGGATTTCTGACATGTGTGTATGTGTGTGTGTGTGTGTGTGTAAGCAGGACATAAGCAAGTGTGGATTGTGTGTGCATTTGAGGAGTACCAAAGTGCTTGTATCATGTCAGGACACTGGATCTCTGAAACACATCCCTAGATTTCTACAGTGCATATCTATTTCTGTAGAGAACAGAAGAAGAATAAACATAAATTACTCAGTATACATATTCACTAAAGTTACCTGATTATACTATAATAAAGAACCTCAATGAAAGGTAATTCAGGGGTCAAGGCTGCTTTGTAGTGTTTGTGTTTAGCATGTGGGAGTTGTGAAAAAAGAATGAATGTTCACAAAACTTGGAAAGTATGCTAAAGACATCAGTAGTTTTATGTCTGCATGCCCACAGGTTTGGTTAGTGGTTGCATGGGCGTGTGGGAGACAGTACAAGTGGTTATGGAGAGTGCAGTGATTTTTGGCTGCTTGAGTGTGTGTCTGTGTGTGACGGAGAGATTGAGGTTAGCCTTTGTGGGGCTTTGAGTGGCTCTACATTGCGTTAAATAGAAAGAAAACATGTATGTGGTTGTATGTGCATGTGTCCATCTGTATCGGTCTATATGTATCGTCAAGAGGGGGAATCAGTGTGTGTGTATGTGTGATTGTAAGTTTTTAACCCAGTATGGATTTTTAACTGTTCCTCTTTCCTTTCACTCAGTTAGCGGGTCCTGGGTCGGCCAAGGGCATGGTGTGTAGTACCTCGTCCAGCAGCTGCAGAGCCCGGTGCAGGTGTACCTCCACCCAACAGGGGGTATGTTTGATGCTCTGCCGGGGGTAGTCGGGCCCCCAGCCCTTCACAAAGCTCAGCCGCAGGATACACAGCCTCCGGAGGTCATCCACACCTATCCCCGCTGCTGCAGAAAGACCTGGAAGAAAGAGGAATTGAGGTATTAGGGATAGGCATTTTAAATGATTTCACAATCCGAATAATATCATATTTTTTCGGATATCCAGATAGTCAAAATACATGTTTAACTTGTTGGGGAATTGCTCGTGCGACTCGGGAGAGAGCCGGTGCGCTGCGCACTGCTTGTTTGGGGAAGGATGGGGAAGCAGCGGAAGAGGAGCAGGGGCCGGTGTGTGTGACAGTCTATGTGTGTGGCATGGAGGGAGAGAAAAAAGTAGCCAAACCGACTCGCGCTAGTTAAGACAAACTTGTCGCTTTATAGGTGAGCTATCATACCATCTGGTAGTGCCTATCTTGACTGCATCAAATCAATGTAAAAATGCTAACTAGCTACAGTAGCAAGGCTAATTTAGTTTTTTTTTGCTGCTCTCCCTGTCATTGTCTACAACAACTCCATTCATATTAAACAACAGCCTACCTGTTGGTTGATCATTGTAGCCTTCTACTTCTCATTTAGACAACTTAATTCCGTAATTGTAATTCCATTTTGCATTGATTACAAATCTCCCACTTCACTTGCTACACATGAAGTCCCTGACAACAAGAACAAGCTACACGTGTATAACCTGTGTAGGCTATGAGGTATTACTTCTTATGGGGTGCACGTCATAAAAACTACATTCAAAAGTTTGTTGTTTTATTACATTTAGAATATAAAATGTAATGGTATATCTTTGTGTTTAGCTGTCATGCCCTGGCCTATAGAACTCTAGCTAGTTTGGTCAGGGTGTGAATATATTCTAGGTTTGTATTTCTATGTTTGGCCGGGTGTGGTTCCCAATCAGAGGCAGCTGTCGCTCGTTGTCTCTGATTGGGGATCATACTTAGGCAGCCAGTGTTCCTGCCTGCGTTGTGGGATTTTGTTATGTTCATGTTTAGGCTTGTGTGTTAGCCTTTGGACCATCACGGTTAAGTTTGTTGTTTTGGTTTTCACACACTGTTGCTGGTATTTTGGCCCATTCCTCCATGCAGATCTCCTCTAGAGCAGTGATGTTTTGGGGCTGTCGCTGGGCAACACAGACTTTCAACTCCCTCCAAAGATTTTCTTTGGGGTTGAGATCTGGAGACTGGCTAGGCCACTCCAGGACCTTGAAATGCTTCTTACGAAGCCACTCCTTCGTTGCCAGGGCGGTGTGTTTGGGATCATTGTTATGCTGAAAGACCCAGCCACGTTTCATCTTCAATGCCCTTGCTGATGGAAGGAGGTTTTCACTCAAAATCTCACGATACATGGCCCCATTCATTCTTTCCTTTACACGGATCAGTCGTCCTTGTCCCTTTGCAGAAAAACAGCCCCAAAGCATGATGTTTCCACCCCCATGCTTCACAGTAGGTATGGTGTTCTTTGGATGCAACTCAGCATTCTTTGTCCTCCAAACACGACGAGTTGAGTTTTTACCAAAAAGTTATATTTTGGTTTCATCTGACCATATGACATTCTCCCAATCCTCTTCTGGATCATCCAAATGCACTCTAGCAAACTTCAGACGGGCCTGGACATGTACTGGCTTAAGCAGGGGGACACGTCTGGCACTGCAGGATTTGAGTCCCTGGCGGCGTAGTTTGTTACTGATGGTAGGCTTTGTTACTTTGGTCCCAGCTCTCTGCAAGTCATTCACTAGGTCCCCCCGTGTGGTTCTGGGATTTTTGCTCACCGTTCTTGTGATCATTTTGACCCCATGGGGGGAGATCTTGCGTGGAGCCCCAGATCAAGGGAGATTATCAGTGGTCTTGTATGTCTTCCATTTCCTAATAATTGCTCCCACAGTTGATTTCTCCAAACCAAGCTGCTTACCTATTGCATATTCAGTCTTCTCAGCCTGGTGCAGGTCTACAATTTTGTTTCTGGTGTCCTTTGACAGCTCTTTGGTCTTGGCCATAGTGGAGTTTGGAGTGTGACTGTTTGAGGTTGTGGACAGGTGTCTTTTATACTGATAACAAGTTCAAACAGGTGCCATTAATACAGGAAACGAGTGGAGGACAGAGGAGCCTCTTAAAGAAGAAGTTACATGTCTGTGAGAGCCAGAAATCTTGTTTGTTTGTAGGTGACCAAATACTTATTTTCCACCATAATTTCCAAATAAATTCATAAAAAATCCTACAATGTGATTTTCTGGATGTGCCTCTCTCATCTTTTTAAGTTGGAGAACTTGCACAATTGGTGGCTGACTAAATACTTTTTTTCCCCACTGTATGGACAGCTTTTCCATATAATTTTATTTGACATTCTGGGACAAAGTAGTGCCCCTATTTAGTCAAATGACAACACATGTCACTCAATTCAGTGCCTCCGAGTTCCATGTATCAAACAGTTATTTCAGTTATATTAAAACCAGGAAAATCTGGAGAGCCTTCTGCAGATTACAGACCCATACATTTAATAAATTGTGACAATAAAATAATAACAAAACTCGTAAGCAACAGAATGGCAAAAGTCTTATCAGACTTGATACACATCTTTTTAAGTGGGAGAACTTGCACAATTGGTGGCTGACTAAATACTTTTTTCCCCCACTTTATATCCCTTTATTACTTTCCAACCCCACCATCCCCTCCCTAATTGGATTAAACTAGTGAACAACAATGCTTAGGCCTCTACTTCATGCTTATACATACTATATACATTTTATGGACACAGTCACTAATTATATTTTGTTTGTTTTTACTCCTGAACTTCCTCCGATCATTTTCATGATGTCCATCTGGTATGCTTCTATATGCCATTTCTTTCTAACTGTGCTCTTTCACAAAAGCTCACAATATATAACCTATATACTTCTATGGACACAGCATGTCTTACACTAGTTATCTTGTTGTTATTAGTTGTTGTTATTAGATCATTTTATTTAATTGAGAAAAAGCCTCATTGTTAAAATAGGGCTATATATTTTTATTTTATTTTAAATGAATCCTCTTTCAAGTAATCGAATACTAAGGTCCATTCAGATATTCAAATATTTGAATAACCGTGCCCATTCCTATGAGGTATAGATTAAAAGAGAAATATGGTGTCCCACAGGGGTCAATACTTGGACCCATTCTCATTCAAAAGAATACCACTTCAACAGAGGCTATAAATTCACAAATTCACAATAGCCAAATTGAACAAAATATGAAAATAAAACACACTAAGGCTGTGCATATCTCATATACTGTACATTGTACTTACTGACTGCAGGGGCAATGCCTCCAACGCTGCCTGGCCCAGGGATGTTGCCTGCCACGGCGGCAGCCTGAGCTGCTGCTGCTGCCTGCGCTGTAGCTGCCTGCTGCTGCATTTGCCTGTGACACTGTCTCAGGTCAAACACCTACAGGGGAGAGAACAGTCTGATGTCAGAACACCTACAGAGAGACATCAGTGTCCAGTCAAACTCCTATAAGGAGAGGTCATCAAGAGGACAAACAACTGCAAAGAGAACAGACAGCGGTAATTGTGTTTCTCACCTTGATGTAGGCGCCGGGGTAGATCTTGTGTACTGCGTCGCCTGGCGCTCTGCCTGCCTCTCTGTCCAGGTAGTAGCTCTGCACGAACACGGCGTGGTCGCTCATACAGCGCATCCACACGTCTCCCTCGCCACGACACTCCAGCTGCACTCCTTTACCTATGTGCAACCTGTGAGAGAGAGGGAGAGATGAAGATGCTGAGTACAAGTGAACATAAGTTGTATTAAAGTGTTATATTTCAGTCAACAAAATAAGTTGCATTTTGCTACAGTGCGTCTTCTGCCACAGGTACAAACAGATAGAGACAAGGCATGGCATGATTATGAATGAGAGATATACACATAAACATAGTTTGCACAAAGGCATAGATATACCAATCAACATTTCTGAGCCAAAACAACAGACACATATAAAGGCATACAAAATAGACATTTGCGGCAAGGTAAGAACTAGCATGCTTATTGATATAGAGATAGCACTAGAGGAGCACAGACCTGGCTCTCTCGCTGGTGTCAGTGCGGTGGACGTTGCTGAGCTGGCCCAAACAGAAGCGGTCACCCCCTGAGGGGTCCACCTAGCCGTCCACCGTCACCACCGGGCAGCTAGCTGGCACCTTGAACATCTCCCCCACCTGGACATCCATCTCAAAGTAGGAGATGGAGCACCAGAACTCTGGCCCTGCACACAGACAATAATGTGGTCAGCAGAGTGTGTGTGTGCGTGCATGCATGCGTTTGCATCTATACATCTATATACAGTGGGGGAAAAAAGTATTTAGTCAGCCACCAATTGTGCAAGTTCTCCAACTTAAAAAGATGAGAGAGGCCTGTAATTTTCATCATAGGTACACGTCAACTATGACAGACAAATTGAGAAAAATAAATCCAGAAAATCACATTGTAGGATTTGTAATGAATTTATTTGCAAATTATGGTGGAAAATAAGTATTTGGTCACCTACAAACAAGCAAGATTTCTGGCTCTCACAGACCTGTAACTTCTTCTTTAAGAGGCTCCTCTGTCCTCCACTCGTTACCTGTATTAATGGCACCTGTTTGAACTTGTTATCAGTATAAAAGACACCTGTCCACAACCTCAAACAGTCACACTCCAAACTCCACTATGGCCAAGACCAAAGAGCTGTCAAAGGACACCAGAAACAAAATTGTAGACCTGCACAAGGCTGGGAAGACTGAATCTGGTCAGATGAAACCAAAATAGAACTTTTTGGTAAAAACTCAACTCGTCGTGTTTGGAGGACAAAGAATGCTGAGTTGCATCCAAAGAACACCATACCTACTGTGAAGCATGGGGGTGGAAACATCATGCTTTGGGGCTGTTTTTCTGCAAAGGGAACAGGACGACTGATCCGTGTAAAGGAAAGAATGAATGGGGCCATGTATCGTGAGATTTTGAGTGAAAACCTCATTCCGTCAGCAAGGGCATTGAAGATAAAACGTGGCTGGGTCTTTCAGCATGACAATGATCCCAAACACACCGCCCGGGCAACGAAGGAGTGGCTTCATAAGAAGCATTTCAAGGTCCTGGAGTGGCCTAGCCAGTCTCCAGATCTCAACCCCATAGAAAATCTTTGGAGGGAGTTGAAAGTCCGTGTTGCCCAGCGACAGCCCCAAAACATCACTGCTCTAGAGGAGATCTGCATAGAGGAATGGGTCAAAATACCAGCAACAATGTGTGAAAACCTTGTGAAGACTTACAGAAAACGTTTGACCTGTATGATTGCCAACAAAGGGTATATAACAAAGAATTGAGAAACTTTTGTTATTGACCAAATACTTATTTTCCACCATAATTTGCAAATAAATTCATAAAAAATCCTACAATGGGATTTTCTGGAGAAAAAAAATCTCATTTTGTCTGTCATAGTTGACGTGTACCTATGATGAAAATTACAGGCCTCTCTCATCTTTTTAAGTGAGAGAACTTGCACAATTGGTGGCTGACTAAATACTTTTTTTCCCCACTGTATACTGTGTATATGTGTTGTCTTACCTGGATGATTGGACACAGGGGGAGGAAAGGAGGCCGAGCCATGATGCAGAGACCCTAAAAGGTGAACAAGGAAACGACACAGGTTACCAAACATACACTATTCCTAACAATATCGGGGAAAAAAGCACCTCAGAAGACATACAGACACACTTTGGGCATACTGTGACTTACTGTAACTGCCTAACTTACAGAAGTGTGTTGGATGGTGGAGAGGAGGCTGTTGGTGGCCACACCCATTCTGTTGTTGGGGTCCTACAGGAGTGTAGGATGCTGTGCTACTGCCTGTCCAAGTTGCTGAATTGCAAAACAATAAATACAAATTAACAACAGGCACAAGCTTAAGCCATCAATCTGGCAAACTACCATTTTGCATTTGTACAAATATTTAGATTTTCTTTTCCACTTTTCAAATACAGTATGAGGATTCATCATGCCGTTGAAATGAATTGTGTATGGCTCCCTGAGTGTGTGTGTGTGTGTGTGTGTGTGTGTGTGTGTGTGTGTGTGTGTGTGTGTGTGTGTGTGTGTGTGTGTGTGTGTGTGTGTGTGTGTGTGTGTGTGTGTGTGTGTGTGTGTGTGCGTGTATGCGTGTATGCGTGTGTGAACCGTATGGCAGTACTAACTGTGGAACGCAGCCTGTTTCTGTGTGTGTTTGGAGCTGTTGTATCCATTCTGACCAGGCGGGGGCTGGGGCGGCTGGGGGTTCTGTGGTGGCCCGTGTGGCAGCCCGTGTGTTGGGGTGGAGGGGGGCGGCGTGTGGGTCATAGGGGTCATGACCTGACCCTGAGGAGAGGCGATCTGTAGGAGCCCCTCACTGTGACCTCCCTGGAGAGGCAGCATAGAGCCGGACACTAGAGAGGAGAGAGAGAGAGACACACACACACACACACACACACACACACACACACACACACACACACATGAAGAGCTACCAGGTTGTTGTCAATATCAATAGGTAGGCAGCAATGGATAAACAAACGTCACATAACAGGATGACGCAGTGACACCCATAGAAACTGAAATAGAACACTTGTGGACATCTTTGGTAACACCTATCTGCCAAACAATCACCTAAGCTTTATTAAAAGATCACCTTAGGGAGCAGCAAAACAGGAGCGGACATTCCATTTTTCTCTATGTATTGGAACTTATTTTTGTCCAGCTCCCATTACTAAGTTGGATGTGCGTAAAACTCACTCGGTCTTACCTGTGGGCGAGAGGGGCATGTTGGGGTAGAGGGTGATCGGAGGAGGGGCGCGCTGCGGTTCCGGCGGGAGATGCAGAGGCGGGAGGGGCTGGCCGTAGTGGTCTGGAGGCTGTAGCTTGAGCGCCCCTGGGTGGGGGTGAGGGTGGGGGTGGTCCGACGGGGACATGCATGGTGGCATATCCATCTGGATACAGTCATGAATGTACTCCTCCTTGATCAGCCTCCCAAGGGGGCCTAGAGGAGAGAGGGCTACCAACAACATGGTATAACATTGTCATTAGTTTCAAGTTTTATTAGTCGTACGGGATACACATGGTATACACCGTCCAACGAAACGCTTACTTGCAGGTTCCTTCTCGACAATGCAACAACAATAAGAAATAATACAATATTAGAATACAAACATAAAATAAATGGCTCAGTAGAAAATAATAAAGATTTTAGCATAAGTATATAAGTATAATATTAACCACCTGTGTGTAATGCATTGTAAATGCATTTATGCAATTATAAACATTAAATGCTTTGTAATGAATACAAGTACATTTTTGCAAGGCAACTATAAAGAATTGATTAATGCAGAAACAGTCTGGCATCCAGGCCAGTGAGACATGGGCATACCACAATAGTACTTTTTTCACACTATTGTGCCAAGCCGAACCGTAAGTTGCTGGCTTGGATATTTTCTTTTCACATTGTCCTTTCCAGCACAGTTCCAGCAACTATGGTGGGTGCTTAACCAGACCAGCACAGTGCAGCTTGGCTTGATGTGGCTAGGCTCTGTAGTATGATAAGGGTATAGGACTGAAGGGAAAGAGGAATGTTTGGAAATCTGACACCATCAACAAAGTAGATGAAGACAAAATAATACTGTTATAATTAACAAGCCTGCAGTAAGTTGGTTAGTACTGTGATAGTGCACTCACCTGTATTTTGGAGACTGAGACCTACTTTGAAAGAGAACAAAAGAAAGGAGGGGCAAAGAAAGAAAGAAAGAAAGAAAGAAAGAAAGAAAGAAAGAAAGAAAGAAAGAAAGAAAGAAAGAAAGAAAGAAAGAAAGAAAGAAAGAAAGAAAGAAAGAAAGAAAGAAAGAAAGAAAGAAAGAAAGAAAGAAAGAAAGAAAGAAAGAAAGAAAGAAAGAAAGAAAGAAAGAAAGAAAGAAAGAAAGAAAGAAAGAAAGAAAGAAAGAAAGAAAGAAAGAAAGAAAAAGAAAGAAAGAAAGAAAAAGAGAACACGAGAGAGAAAATGGGGGGGGGGGGGGTAAATGTCTGCAATTTCACTGCAATGATTGTAATTAATTCAAATTGTGGTGAAGTCAAAATATCATTCACATAAACCAACCTTTTTATGCGAGTAAAGTACAAAAATTCACGACAGGCCTGATGAAAACAGCAAATGTCGGTAAACTTTCCATATGTCGACATAAAAAAAATACGCTATACAAGGTGGGATCTTTTTGTGTCGGTAAAATGAATTATGTGAGAAATGGAGGTGGAAACGCTTTTATGCAAAATATTGATACACTATATGGCCAAAAGTATGTGGACACTCCTTCAAATTAGTGGATTCGGCAATTTCAGCCACACCTGTTGCTCTTATCCATAATAACCTCATCAGGTAGGTAGCCTACCCGCACTGTATCTGCAAGTTGTTGGTTTGACCAGAGTGGGCACATCTGTTATTTTTTTACTAAACCATCAGTAGAATTGAAAATGCGATGGAAACCCATTTAACTTCATCATGCACAGCTTTTTATCCGCAAAAAGTCAATTTGATGGAAACACATCTCTGGTGGGGAACATGCGCATATTGTTTAAGCAGATTTTCGAATATTTGCATGAAAATCTGTTACTGTAATATTTGTAATGTTATGGCAGAAAACACAGCATTTCCAGAACATATCAGAAACACCTGCACCATTAGGCATTAAGCAATATAGGGTGAACTATCCCTTTAAGCTGTTGAACAGACCTACCAATGCCGGGCGAAACCACTCTCTCGTAGTGGTAGGGGTTGACACACACATTGTCATATTTGAGGTCGAAGGCGTACTGGCAGAACTTGACGTGCTTTAGCTCATTTTTGTGTAGGTCTGGCCAGCGCCATAGTCGAGCGTAGATCACATGGGGGAAGCCTTTCCTCCCTGCAACCTGGAGTGAGGGGGAGGGCGGAGAGAGAGAGAGAGTTAGAGATACATGGCCCTATTCAATCAAAACTAGTATATGGGTATAAGTTAAATCTCTTAACTGGGCTAGAAATGTTTTAAAGAGACTGTGCAGTCAAAAACGTGATTTTCCTCTTTTATTTTAAATGATATTTCCACACCATGAGTTTGAAATAACACTCCAAATGTTATTTAGGCCTGGAATTTCAGCCTGTTCAGGTGGAATGGAGTTTTTGGCCCACATCATGAAACAGCAATCTGATCTGATTATTCTGACCAATGACCAATCATCTTTTATTTGCATATGTGTCCTCCTACTTTGAAGGGGTAAATTGGGTAGACTTTAGAGTCTAGAGAATCCTATCCGCCAATCATGGTTGTGTACATAAATATATAAAAATGTGCATCAACATGCCCACACGATCAGACTGAGCATTTCAATTGCAAAAGGAGGCTCAGGGAAATAAATGTTTAATATATTTTGAGTTATTTTCATGAAATAAACACACACAGTGATTTATTAGACATACAGTGATGATTTAAAAATGAAAATAAATAGACTGTATGGGGGCTTTAAAAAATTCAATTTCTTTGTGAAGCTTGCGTTCAATTGCCCCTCCCTGTTAAACATAACAAGCTGATCTGACTGACTTAAGATGAAAACTTCAACCCTGTTACGGTCAACCCTGTTACTTTATTTGGCACTTAATAAGCACTTACTATAGTCATTTATTTATTTAACTTTTTGAAAAGTGTAGGCATCCTGATAAATAAGAACACACCCTTTTCCATTATACCTCAGCACACGGATCAAGAAGGCCACTTTCTAATTTTGAATTGTATATCCCCTCCGGGGCAAATCTGGTGTTGTAGATAGAATTCAAGCTATATTAGATCAAATCCAGACAGGAACTATAATTTTAGCAGGTGATCTAAATCACACATTCGGCAAGTTAGACAGACATAGCAATAAAAAAGAAAATACACTTAGTGACAGAATATAGAGACTGAACAGAGCACATATTCAAGACCCGAAATGTATTAAATACGTAAACGAAAAAATAAAGACCTTTATCAACATAAATGGAGACATAGAGGCCAGAGAAAAGCTGACCCGACATAATTTTGAATGCTTTTAAGGCGTACATTAGGGGAATGATAATCTCATACTCGGCAACAGTTAAATCTTTGTTAGAAATCAAAATTTAATAAAAATACATTACTATCTTAAAAAAAAGACCATAAAAAATCTTTACACGGTAAAGAAAAAAATACAATTTCTGAACTTAAGTAGGAATATGATCTTTTACTTTTGAAGAGAGCCAACAACTACAGGTTAAACTCAAATAAAACATACTATTTAATGGCAAATAAACCTGGTAAACACCTCGCAGCCCCCACAAAACGAATACACGCCAAATCAGTTATCATTTTAAAAGATAAGGATAAAAATGCTTTCATTAGAAACAATAACGCTATTAATATATATATTTTAAAGCTTCTATTAAACTCTGTATGAATCAGAATTAAACAACAGTTGGACTAATCCTACAGCCTTCTTTGACTCAATAACCCTGAAGCAACTATCAGCAGACAAAAAAGAATCACCCAAAAATAAATATTAGACACTGTTAAAACATTTGCGCAGAGAAAAGCAGCAGGTACAGTGGGGGGAAAAAGTATTTAGTCAGCCACCAATTGTGCAAGTTCTCCCACTTAAAAAGATGAGAGAGGCCTGTAATTTTCATCATAGGTACATGTCAACTATGACAGACAAAATGAGAATTTTTATTCCAGAAAATCACATTGTAGGATTTTTTATGAATTTATTTGCAGATTATGGTGGAAAATAAGTATTTGGTCAATAACAAAAGTTTCTCAATACTTTGTTATATACCCTTTGTTGGCAATGACACAGGTCAAACGTTTTCTGTAAGTCTTCACAAGGTTTTCACACACTGTTGCTGGTATTTTGGCCCATTCCTCCATGCATATCTCCTCTAGAGCAGTGATGTTTTGGGGCTGTCGCTGGGCAACACAGACTTTCAACTACCTCCAAAGATTTTCTATGGGGTTGAGATCTGGAGACTGGCTAGGCCACTCCAGGACCTTGAAATGCTTCTTACGAAGCCACTCCTTCGTTGCCCGGGCGGTGTGTTTGGGATCATTGTCATGCTGAAAGACCCAGCCACGTTTCATCTTCAATGCCCTTGCTGATGGAAGGAGGTTTTCACTCAAAATCTCACGATACATGGCCCGATTCATTCTTTCCTTTACACGGATCAGTCGTCCTGGTCCCTTTGCAGAAAAACAGCCCCAAAGCATGATTTTCCCACCCCCATGCTTCACAGTAGATATGGTGTTCTTTGGATGCAACTCAGCATTCTTTGTCCTCCAAACACGACGAGTTGAGTTTTTACCAATAAGTTATATTTTGGTTTCATCTGACCATATGACATTCTCCGAATCCTCTTATGGATCATCCAAATGCACTCTAGCAAACTTCAGATGGGCCTGGACATGTACTGGCTTAAGCAGGGGGACACGTCTGGTACTGCAGGATTTGAGTCCCTGGCGGCGTAGTGTGTTACTGATGGTAGGCTTTGTTACTTTGGTCCCAGCTCTCTGCAGGTCATTCACTAGGTCCCCCCATGTGGTTCTGGGATTTTTGCTCACCGTTCTTGTGATCATTTTGACCCCACGGGGGGAGATCTTGCGTGGAGCCCCAAATCGAGGGAGATTATCAGTGGTCTTGTATGTCTTCCATTTCCTAATAATTGCTCCCACAGTTGATTTCTTCAAACCAAGCTGCTTACCTATTGCAGATTCAGTCTTCCCAGCCTGGTGCAGGTCTACAATTTTGTTTTTGGTGTCCTTTGACAGCTCTTTGGTCTTGGCCATAGTGGAGTTTGGAGTGTGACTGGTTGAGGTTGTGGACAGGTGTCTTTTATACTGATAACAAGTTCAAACAGGTGCCATTAAAAGAGGTAACGAGTTGAGGACAGAGGAGCCTCTTAAAGAAGAAGTTACTGGTCTGTGAGAGCCAGAAATCTTGCTTGTTTGTAGGTGACCAAATACTTATTTTCCACCATAATTTCCAAATAAATTCATTAAAAATCCTACAATGTGATTTTCTGGAATTTTTTTTCTCAATTTGTCTGTCATAGTTGACGTGTACCTATGATGAAAATTACAGGCCTCTCTCATCTTTTTAAGTTGGAGAACTTTCACAATTGGTGGCTGACTAAATACTTTTTTCCCCACTGTATGGACAACTTTTCCATATAATTTTATTTGACATTCTGGGACAAAGTAGTGCCCCTATTTAGTCAAATGACAACACAAGTCACTCAATTCAGTGCCTCCGAGTTCCATGTATCAAACAGTTATTTCAGTTATATTAAAACCAGGAAAATCTGGAGAGCCTTCTGCAGATTACAGACCCATACATTTAATAAATTGTGACAATAAAATAATAACAAAACTTGTAAGCAACAGAATGGCAAAAGTCTTATCAGACTTGATACATATTAATCATACAGGGTTTATTAAAAAAAGACACAAACAAATATAAGAACATGTTTCAGTATAATACAATACGCTAAAAAACAAGATGTAGATTTATCAATAATGGCTGTTGATGCCAAAAAGGCTTTGGAAGCCTTCAACTTTCCAGCTGAAATATTAAATGTCATGAAAATATTACATAAATATCCTAAAGCAAAAATATACAAAAATAATACCCTCACGACGCCAGGACAGCGGAGTCACTCACCACCTTCCGGAGACATTTGAAACCCCACCTCTTTAAGGAATACCTGGGATAGGCTAAAGTATTCCTTCTAACCCCCCCCCCCCCCCAAATTGTAAAGTGGTTATCCCACTGGCTATAGGGTGAACGCACCAATTTGTGAGTCGCTCTGGCTAAGAGCGTCTGCTAAATGATGTTAATGTGCCCTTGAGCAAGGCACTTAACCCTAATTGCTCCTGTAAGTCGCTCTGGTTAAGAGCGTCTGCTAAATGACTAAAATGTAAATGTAAAATGTAATACATAATCTGGTGTTGTAGATAGAATTCAAGCTATATTAGATCAAATCCAGACAGGAACTATAATTTTAGCAGGTGATCTAAATCACACATTCGGCAAGTTAGACAGACATAGCAATAAAAAAGAAAATACACTTAGTGACAGAATATAGAGACTGAACAGAGCACATCTTCAAGACCAGAAATGTATTAAATACGTAAACGAAAAAATAAAGACCTTTATCAACATAAATGGAGACATAGAGGCCAGAGAAAAGCTGACCCGACATAATTTTGAATGCTTTTAAGGCGTACATTAGGGGAATGATAATCTCATACTCGGCAACAGTTAAATCTTTGTTAGAAATCAAAATTTAATAAAAATACATTACTATCTTAAAAAAAGACCATAAAAAATCTTTACACGGTAAAGACAAAAATACAATTTCTGAATTTAAGTAGGACTATGATCTTTTACTTTTGAAGAGAGCCAACAACTACAGGTTAAACTCAAATAAAACATACTATTTAATGGCAAATAAACCTGGTAAACACCTCGCAGCCCCCACAAAACGAATACACGCCAAATCAGTTATCATTTTAAAAGATAAGGATAAAAATGCTTTCATTAGAAACAATAACGCTATTAATATATATATTTTAAAGCTTCTATTAAACTCTGTATGAATCAGAATTAAACAACAGTTGGACTAATCCTACAGCCTTCTTTGACTCAATAACCCTGAAGCAACTATCAGCAGACAAAAAAGAATCACCCAAAAATAAATATTAGACACTGATAAAACATTTGCGCAGAGAAAAGCAGCAGGTACAGTGGGGGAAAAAAGTATTTAGTCAGCCACCAATTGTGCAAGTTCTCCCACTTAAAAAGATGAGAGAGGCCTGTAATTTTCATCATAGGTACACGTCAACTATGACAGACAAAATGAGAATTTTTATTCCAGAAAATCAAATTGTAGGATTTTTTATGAATTTATTTGCAGATTATGGTGGAAAATAAGTATTTGGTCAACAACAAAAGTTTCTCAATACTTTGTTATATACCCTTTGTTGGCAATGACACAGGTCAAACGTTTTCTGTAAGTCTTCACAAGGTTTTCACACACTGTTGCTGGTATTTTGGCCCATTCCTCCATGCATATCTCCTCTAGAGCAGTGATGTTTTGGGGCTGTCGCTGGGCAACACAGACTTTCAACTACCTCCAAAGATTTTCTATGGGGTTGAGATCTGGAGACTGGCTAGGCCACTCCAGGACCTTGAAATGCTTCTTACGAAGCCACTCCTTCGTTGCCCGGGCGGTGTGTTTGGGATCATTGTCATGCTGAAAGACCCAGCCACGTTTCATCTTCAATGCCCTTGCTGATGGAAGGAGGTTTTCACTCAAAATCTCACGATACATGGCCCGATTCATTCTTTCCTTTACACGGATCAGTCGTCCTGGTCCCTTTGCAGAAAAACAGCCCCAAAGCATGATTTTCCCACCCCCATGCTTCACAGTAGATATGGTGTTATTTGGATGCAACTCAGCATTCTTTGTCCTCCAAACACGACGAGTTGAGTTTTTACCAATAAGTTATATTTTGGTTTCATCTGACCATATGACATTCTCCGAATCCTCTTATGGATCATCCAAATGCACTCTAGCAAACTTCAGATGGGCCTGGACATGTACTGGCTTAAGCAGGGGGACACGTCTGGCACTGCAGGATTTGAGTCCCTGGCGGCGTAGTGTGTTACTGATGGTAGGCTTTGTTACTTTGGTCCCAGCTCTCTGCAGGTCATTCACTAGGTCCCCCCATGTGGTTCTGGGATTTTTGCTCACCGTTCTTGTGATCATTTTGACCCCACGGGGGGAGATCTTGCGTGGAGCCCCAAATCGAGGGAGATTATCAGTGGTCTTGTATGTCTTCCATTTCCTAATAATTGCTCCCACAGTTGATTTCTTCAAACCAAGCTGCTTACCTATTGCAGATTCAGTCTTCCCAGCCTGGTGCAGGTCTACAATTTTGTTTCTGGTGTCCTTTGACAGCTCTTTGGTCTTGGCCATAGTGGAGTTTGGAGTGTGACTGTTTGAGGTTGTGGACAGGTGTCTTTTATACTGATAACAAGTTCAAACAGGTGCCATAATAGAGGTAACGAGTTGAAGACAGAGGAGCCTCTTAAAGAAGAAGTTACAGGTCTGTGAGAGCCAGAAATCTTGCTTGTTTGTAGGTGACCAAATACTTATTTTCCACCATAATTTGCAAATAAATTCATAAAAAATCCTACAATGTGATTTTCTGGATTTTGTTTTCTCAATTTGTCTGTCATAGTTGACGTGTACCTATGATGAAAATTACAGGCCTCTCTCATCTTTTTAAGTTGGAGAACTTTCACAATTGGTGGCTGACTAAATACTTTTTTCCCCACTGTATGGACAGCTTTTCCATATAATTTTATTTGACATTCTGGGACAAAGTAGTGCCCCTATTTAGTCAAATGACAACACATGTCACTCAATTCAGTGCCTCCGAGTTCCATGTATCAAACAGTTATTTCAGTTATATTAAAACCAGGAAAATCTGGAGAGCCTTCTTTAGATTACAGACCCATACATTTAATAAATTGTGACAATAAAATAATAACAAAACTCGTAAGCAACAGAATGGCAAAAGTCTTATCAGACTTGATACGTATTAATCATACAGGGTTTATTAAAAAAAGACACAAACAAATATAAGAACATGTTTCAGTATAATACAATACGCTAAAAAACAAGATGTAGATTTATCAATAATGGCTGTTGATGCCAAAAAGGCTTTGGAAGCCTTCAACTTTCCAGCTGAAATATTAAATGTCATGAAAATATTACATAAATATCCTAAAGCAAAAATATACAAAAATAATACATTATCTGATGAATCTGCTTTAGAAAGGGGCACAAGAAAGAGATGTCCCCTCTACCCTCTCCTGTTTGCACTGGCAATTGATCCGCTTGCAGAAACATTTTGACAGTACCCAAGCGTAAAAGGTATCAGTATTGGTAAACATTAATATAAACTAAACTTATTTGCAGACAATCTCCTGATATACCTGACTAATATTGAAAACTCAATGCCCCTAAAATACTCTAAAATCTAAGGATATAAAATTGACATGTAAAAACCGGAAATAATGGCAATAGGAAAAAGACAATGAATAACTCATGATCTACAGCAATCCTTCAAGTGGACCACAAAAAATATAAATAATAATAATAATATGCCATTTAGCAGGCGCTTTTATCCAAAGCGACTTACAGTCATGCATGCATACATTTTTTGTGTATGGGTGGTCCCGGGGATCGAACCCACTACCTTGGCGTTACAAGCGCCGTGCTCTACCAGCTGAGCTACAGATATTAAATACTTAGGTTGCTTAATAAGTCACAACAAAACCAAAAATATACAAAGATTATTTTATCCCATTACTCAACAACTTGAAAGCAGATCTAATTAAATGGAACAATCTTCCCATGAATCTTACAGGTATAATAAACATATTTAGAATGGCATGTCTCCCAAAGTTTCTATAGTAAAAAATGTATACTCGGTCATAACAGACTTTATATGGGGAAATAAAACTCATTGAATAAAAAGGAAATTTTAACATCTCCCTAAGTCTGATGGTGGTTTTAACTTTAAAGACTTGGAATAGTATAAACTCGCCACCCAAGGCTTTTACTTGCGCCATATTGTTAAATGCACTAAAGAGGAACAATGGATACATATTGAAGATGCACATCCCCAGAATCTTTTCACGTGTCTATTTTCAAAAGATAAAGTTAAGAACATTAACAACTTCATAGTTGACAACACTATAACAATATGGAAGAAAATGAAATGTATTCTACAAGAACTAATAACCCTCCTTAAAAACACACCCCTATGGAACAATCCTTGGATAGCTTTTCAGAATTCAGAGATAAATTGGCCCACATGGAAAAGTCAAGTCAAGTCAAATAAATGTATTTCCATGAAATAATTAAAAAGCCATTTTGGACTGACCAATGTAGACATTTTCAAATACATGCAACTTCAAAGTTTTATATCACAAAATGTTGATCTGAAATCTTTTGGACATCAGAGCAATGTTGAGGGAATCCTATTTGAGTCAGAAAAGGATATTCATATGATAGGGAAGATATACAAAACCTTGCAGGGAGCATATCCAACTGACAATCTCTTAGAAAAAAATATAAACTACTGGAACCAAGACTTAAAAAGAACAGATATTGGCACAAGATGGAGGGAGTTTTGGAACATAACTAACGAAATTACAATTAACAAAAATGTGTGCTTAATCCAGTATAAACTAATGTATAGAATTTATTATACAAGAGACAAAATGCATAAATTCTACAGCACAACGGCAGAGTCATGTCTTAATTGTAAATTTAACAATGACTCAATAATTCATGCCTTCTGGGAGTGTTATAAAGTCCAAAAGTTATGGGCGGAAGTCCAAAAGTTATGGACGGAGTTAGAAAGTTGGTTGTCAGAAGTTTTACAATGTACATTTTAATCCGTCTATCCGCATATTTCAAGACATGGCATATGAGGGTACGGTGAGATACCCAGTGAGTTGGACCATAGTTTTCTCGTCAATCATTGAAAGAAACGTTTACTTAAAAACGGGAAATTAAGTGATCCTCCATCGTTGGGATGGTGGAAGAATCAAATGCATTATTGTTAGAATATTGAAAGGGTGTGGGCGACAGAGAAGGGCAGAGTGGTGCAGTTTTAGGCCATGTGGCATAGAGTCTTGCAGGCGCTGAAGATGGATGCGGTGGGAACATGTGGGTCTGGGCAGGTGTGATGTCGTTGATGTTTGTGTGCGTCTGTCTGTTGACTGCGTATGTTTATTTTGTTAGAAAAATTACATAAATTGTTATAAATAAATACAATTCCAAAAAAAAGATATGTGAAAACGTTTTTATGAAGTTGAACATGTGCTCTTTAAGACAGAATGTTAAAATTAGGTGAAATATATACAGTGGGGAAAAAAAGTATTTAGTCAGCCACCAATTGTGCAAGTTCTCCCACTTAAAAAGATGAGAGAGGCCTGTAATTTTCATCATAGGTACACGTCAACTATGACAGACAAAATGAGGAAAGAAAATCCAGAAAATCACATTGTAGGATTTTTAATGAATTTATTTGCAAATTATGGTGGAAAATAAGTATTTGGTCAATAACAAAAGTTTCTCAATACTTTGTTATATACCCTTTGTTGGCAATGACAAAGGTCAAACGTTTTCTGTAAGTCTTCACAAGGTTTTCACACACTGTTGCTGGTATTTTGGCCCATTCCTCCATGTAGATCTCCTCTAGAGCAGTGATGTTTTGGGGCTGTCGCTGGGCAACACGGACTTTCAACTCCCTCCAAAGATTTTCTATGGGGTTGAGATCTGGAGACTGGCTAGACCACTCCAGGACCTTGAAATGCTTCTTACGAAGCCACTCCTTCGTTGCCTGGGCAGTGTGTTTGGGATCATTGTCATACTGAAAGACCCAGCCACGTTTCATCTTCAATACCCTTGCTGATGGAAGGAGGTTTTCACTCAAAATCTCACGATACATGGCCCCATTCATTCTTTCCTTTACACAGATCAGTCGTCCTGGTCCCTTTGCAGAAAAACAGCCCCAAAGCATGATGTTTCCACCCCCATGCTTCACAGTAGGTATGGTGTTCTTTGGATGCAACTCAGCATTCTTTGTCCTCCAAACACGACGAGTTGAGTTTTTACCAAAAAGTTCTATTTTGGTTTCATCTGACCATATTACAATCTCCCAATCCTCTTCTGGATTATCCAAATGCACTCTAGCAAACTTCAGATGGGCCTGGACATGTACTGGCTTAAGCAGGGGGACACGTCTGGCACTGCAGGATTTGAGTCCCTGGCGGCGTAGTGTGTTACTGATGTTAGGCTTTGTTACTTTGGTCCCAGCTCTCTGCAGGTCATTCACTAGGTCCCCCCGTGTGGTTCTGGGATTTTTGCTCACCGTTCTTGTGATCATTTTGACCCCACGGGGTGAGATCTTGCGTGATCGAGGGAGATTATCAGTGGTCTTGTATGTCTTCCATTTCCTAATAATTGCTCCCACAGTTGATTTCTTCAAACCAAGCTGCTTACCTATTGCAGATTCAGTCTTCCCAGCCTGGTGCAGGTCTACAATTTTGTTTTTGGTGTCCTTTGACAGCTCTTTGGTCTTGGCCATAGTGGAGTTTGGAGTGTGACTGTTTGAGGTTGTGGACAGGTGTCTTTTATACTGATAACAAGTTCAAACAGGTGCCATTAATACAGGTAACGAGTGGAGGACAGAGGAGCCTCTTAAAGAAGAAGTTACAGGTCTGTGAGAGCCAGAAATCTTGCTTGTTTGTAGGTGACCAAATACTTATTTTCCACCATAATTTGCAAATAAATTCATTAAAAATCCTACAATGTGATTTTCTGGATTTTGTTTTCTCAATTTGTCTGTCATAGTTGATGTGTACCTATGATGAAAATTACAGGCCTCTCTCATATTTTTAAGTGGGAGAACTTACACAATTGGTGGCTGACTAAATACTTTTTTCCCCCACTGTATATATATATATATATTTTTTTTTTTTTACAAAAGTACACTACCTAAAAGGCACTCTATTGGTGGAATGACCCAAGTGTTAAAAATAAATATATTCCTGTACAAAATGACAGCATGTTTTAATCAATAGGCAATGTGGTTATATTTCATATTGTTTAACACTGAAAATAAATATGATTAAATATTAAATGGATGTGAAAATATACTGTCTGTCATGCAGATTGAAGCAAAGATGGAACCTCATGATAATCTTTCATGAGGTTTCTATGGAAGAGGAACAGAGACATTAGAGACACAAGAGACTTTAGCCTCAGTTTATACAGGCTTGGGCTAAAGTCAGGGATCAAATGATAGGGGTTACCGGGGATGCTGGTGTAGGGGACATGAGGCTGACTTATGGTCTTGTGATGAGGTAACCCTGCCTGGGACTTCAAAATAAGTGTCACCCTCACCCTTGGTCTAACGGTCAAGTCATTGGTTTCTCCTGTAGGATACCTTTTTTCCTTTAGTTTATTTAGCTAATATTTTATTTTGGGTTCAATGGCACCCAATTGTGGGATAGTCTCTTGTGGAGGAGGTGGTCTAAGGGAGGTGAATGTAGCGGACATGAGTCGGACACATGGTCTCATAATGAGGCAGCACTGCCTGCGACTTCAAAATCAGTGTCACACTTGGTCTAACGGTCAAGACATTGGTTTCTCCCTTGGGATACCTGGGTTCAGATCCCGCCCGTGACACTGGCTTCTTCCATTACAAATCAGGGCACCCTCATAAACCTTGAAAATATGAAAATATAAATTGTTTATGTAGAGAACTTTTCAGCGCACCTCCAAGAGTCAATGTATAATTTGCACCCTGTACCAAGTCTCATGTAGTGTGTGATGATGTCACTTTTGCTCTGCTACTACAGCTGCTGGGGTCAATACTGTTCTGACTGTACCTGGAGCATTCTGGAAACAGCAGGGGAAAGGGTGTGTGTGTGGCAGGGAGAGTAATTATGTGTAAATGGAGGGGGTTGAGTTTGTACAGTATTTAATGTGTGTGTGTGTTTGTGTGTGCCTGCGTGCGTGTGTTCATGCATGTGTGTGTGTGTGTGTGTGACAGAGAAAGAGAGAGACAGAGAACGGGAGAGAGGGTGACAGAAAGACAGGATATGGATCTACATGTGACTTTGAGCAAAGTCCTTAGACATTTGAAGCCTGATCTAGTCTACAGCTATGTCTCTACAGCTCCCTCTCTCTCTCCCTATTTCGCTCTCTCTCGCTCTCTCCCTCCCCCTCTTGTTGGGGAGAAGGTCACAGAAGGTGAGACATGATGTCTTCACTCAGCAGTTAGGATTTATTCTGCCAGGGCGTATTGAATTAACTACCTCTCTCTAGTTCTACCCTGGGCGCGCACACACACACACACATACACACAGTATCAACAAACACACACTCTCAAAACAGACGGCCTCAGATTAGCCCCGGCCCCTTTCCTGTGTCTCAGACAAAACAACTTGCACAGCCCCTCCAGCCCTCCTCTCCCTCCCTATCTTTCTCCCTCTCTTCAGTGGGAGAGTGGGGGTTCTATGGGGAACTCCCTACAGCGTTCTCTCTCTTGACATGCAAATCTTGACTGTGTGCTTCTCTGTTGACAGTACATGTGGTACTGGCCACCATAACTCAGGCTTCAATGTACCCACACGTTTCTGATTTTTTTTTTAGCTAAGGCTGTTAGCAACTGTGTAGCATTAGCATCACCAATAACCAAACAGCCTCAACCACCATTGGTGATAGGATTCTCTTTAGCAATACTGAGGTGTTAGCTGCTATTAGCAAGTATCCCTTTGTCTCACTACTATAGCACCAGCCACATTAGCTAAACCTGGCTGTTAGCTAGCACTTTTAGTGTTTACTGCAAGTAGTGAGACTTCCAGCTGTCAGTAACTCTATAGTGTTAGCCTCATTGAGTACAGTCAGCTGCCTAGTAACTTTGCAGCATTAGCCACCATTAGCAAGGCTTAAGTAACTGAAATCTCATAGCATCCGCATAAATTAGCAACTCCTCATTTGACTATTGCTATGTAACATTAGCCAACACTGTTTACAGGCATAGTCTATGAAAGAGTTTAGCATTTATCTGTATCTAGGAAAATATATATAAGTTTCCATGTAGCCTATCGTCATAAAAATCATTCAGAAATGTCAATGTCTTTCAACACAATATCTCCGACATGTTTGACAGCAAGTGCTTGACAGAAACCTGGGCCTAACTCGGCAAAGAAAAACTCCCTACAGTAGGTAGGAAGAAACCTTGAGAGATTTCACAGTAGGCTACATATGACCATGTGGCATGACATACATAAATTGTCTATTTATGTATTGCTCAGTTTACTAAACTCAAGTTAAATAATCGCCTCGTCATATCGCACATTGTTGACGACAAGTTTCAAATAAAATCAGAATGCAAGATTATAATGAGGTTTATGGTATTTTTTGCATTTTGCACAATGCTTTTGCACTATGAAAAATTGCACTTTCTCTGTGATATTACATTTACATTTTAGTCATTTAGCAGATGTTCTTATCCAGAGCGACTTACAGCATCAATAGGCCTGTACTGTGTACTACTTACATGTCTCTATGTGTGCTATAGGTGACCCATCTGCAGGTGTCAATATAGTGCCTTTAGAAAGTATTCATACCCCTTGACTTATTCCATGATTTGTTGTGTTACAGCCTGATTTCAAAACAGATTAAATTGATTTTGTTTCTCACCCATCTACATACAATACCCCATAATGACAAAGTGAAAACATGTTTTTAGAAATGTTTGCACATTAATAATTAAATTAGGGCTGGGCGATATGGACAAAATATCATATCACGATATTTTTCACATTTTTGACGGTAAAAGTTCTAAATATGCTTTCTGAGTAGTTCATGACCCCTAGGGTAGCAACACATAAATTATAAGTGATTTCCTGCCACGAACTCCTGTCACGAACCTTTGGGGAAAACGCAAATTGGAACTTTCTCGTTCTCAACACCTGTGGCTGGATGCCACTCGGACTTGATGGATGTATCCCCGCCTTGTCATCTGTCCCTATCCGAATGGCCTGTGCTACCTGTAATCTGCCTGCCAAGGAAGTCGTCTCCATCTGCTTTTCCTCCTCCATCTTGTAGTAGAGTAGACAGAGAACAGCAAGAGGATTGTTCCAATCAGCGCTGGTCCCATGTCACAAGTCGTGGAGACCGAAGGCAGCGGCATTCTGCTAAGTGGACTGGAGTGTCTGCGAGAGGTCCGGAGAAGATTGTTATGAGGAATAGCTTTGCAGCCCTGGTGCCTGATCTACATGCACCTTCATCGCTGGGACTGCCTGTGTCTGCGACGGCTGAGCTGACTCCAACTACGCGGACTCCAGCAGCGGCTTCATCATCGAGTTCTGCTCCTTTCCGTCTCTCTGGATCTGACGGGGCATTGCCTGCCATGGGAGGTCTGGACCTATCGCCGGGAGCTGCGGGCGTATGCTATCCTGCTTCTCGTGGGCCCGTGAAAGGTTCCATGAATTGTGTGAGGTGTAGGAATGGCCGGATTTCTCCATCCCCTTCTCCAGCCGTTGTATTGGGCAGTTCAATGGTGAGAAATGTCTCAGTACCTGGAGCAAAAACTGAGTGAGGGCATCAATAAGCTGCTCCCAAACATTTTAAACCTGCAGCAAGAAATTGAGTCTATCATAGTTCATGTGGGATTCAATGACATTATGAATGGGTCTCTGCTTGACACCAACAAACTCCCCATAATATCTGGCCCTGTGCCCTCCTAAATCGTGGCATTGAACGTTTCAGAATACTTTTAACCCTCCATAACTGGCTACATGGCTACTGCAACTCTGTGGGTGTAACATTTATTCACAATTTCGATACCTTCTGGAAACAAAGCTAGTTTTATAAGGAGGAAGGGATCCACCCAAATAATTTGAGTTCCTGGATCATTTCACAGCATTATAAGGCTGAGTTGAGACAATGACTTATCAATGACCGAAGCCCAGCTCAGTTAATCCCTACCATTGTGTTGCTGAGTTGTCATAATGCTTCAGCAAATGTACATTATACCAGGGGCGTTGGAAGACATAATGTAAGTAACCTAATTGATGTCCCTCTAACTGCCCTGAATGCCTCTGCTGATCCTACAGCTATTGTATGCATTAATCATGTGCCTATGAACCAGAGTTATACTGTTAGCACTGAGGCAGTGTGCCCTAGTAGGAAGTCCACTGGATGCAGCGCACCCTGCACTAACATAAATAACATGAGCATGTCTACTTCTGCTAAGCTTCCCAGTAAACAATGAAAACAATCAAGCATCCCAGAAACAGGCTCAGAACAGGGAAGCACGGCTGGCCCTTAAATGTACACGGAGAGCTAACATTAATAATATGCATGTAAATCTCTCATGGCTCAAAGTCGAGGAGAGATTGACTTCATCACTACTTGTTTTTGTAAGTGTTGTTGTAAGTGTTGACATGCTGAATGCACTGAGGTGTCTGTTTAAACTACTAGCACACAGCTCGGACACCCATGCATACCCCACAAGACATGCCACCAAAGGTCTCTTCACAATCCCCAAGTCAAGAACAGACTATGGGAGGCGCACAGTACTACATAGAGCCATGGCTACATGGAACTCTATTCCACATCAGGTAACTGATGCAAGCAGTAGAATCAGATTTTTTTTTAAACAGATAAAAACCTTATGGAGCAGCGGGGAACATGAAGAGACACAGGCACAGACACACATACACATGATAAGACACGCACTCTACAGACACGTACACATGTATTTTGTATTACAGATATGTGATAGTAGAGTAGTGGCCTGAGGGAACACACTTAATGTGTTGTGAAAAGTGTTATGAAATGTAATGCCATGTAATATTTTTAATTGTATATAACTGCCTTAATATTACTGGACCCCAGGAAGAGTAGCTGCTGCCTTAATAAATACAAATACAAAATGGGGCTTTCTCCATTTATACTGTTGAATTTTCAGCATTTTCATCAATTTCTGCATTTCCTGCAATTTTATTATATTTTCCATACTGTGCCACACAGCATGATGTGGGCAAGAAAATCTAGGCCTAGTTAATTGGTGAACTGTTGGAATCATAGAAATATAATGATTAATCTAATTCTATAGTTGGAATATAGTGGGCAGAACCTTGAATACATTGTTGTTAGACATGTTAATGAATTAATAAGTCAGTGAGGAATTATTGACAGGGTAGGGACCAAAGTGTTGGTCAGTGTTTCCAGTTGACCCTAATTAGATGTTTTCCTACTTCATGTAGCTAGCTAGTTAGCCAACATATTCATGCTTCGCCTATTCCTCTCTGATAAGATACCGTTGTACAAACATGCTTATCTAGACCTACACCAGCACTCGTACCAGGCAGTATTAGCTAACTAGCTACGTTTGCTCTGACTCTTAGTACATTTAGCAAGCTAGCTAGCCAGCTAGCTAGCGATTAGCATTAGTGGCTAACACAAATTATTTTAGCAACACCTTGCTAAGAAAAGACAAACTAGCAAACAGTAGTTTGCAGATGGTAAGATACACAAACTAATAGTGTACAATAATTATAGAACACTTGTGGAAAGCAGCATGTCACCAACATTGTTGCATCCATCTGACCATGAAGAGTAAACGGCAAGAAAGTGCTCGTGACTCCGTGGTCAAGCAACTGATCTCTCCTTGAGTGACAGGGAGCAGGGCTTGGTGTGGTTAGCGGCACGCAGCAGCGGGAGGTGAAGGAGAGCGATGACTCAGGTAGAAAATTGAGTAAACTATCAAATATGGCATTACACATGTCGGAGTTGAACATCACATTTAACAAACCAAACACTGAAATACCGTTATAAAACATAAAGTGAAAACTCAAACCGGTCCGTGCATCAATACCGGTATATAGTAAAATACGGTATACCACCCAGCCCTAAATGAAATACAGAAATATCTCATTTACATACAGTGGGGGGAAAAAGTATTTAGTCAGCCACCAATTGTGCAAGTTCTCCCATTTAAAAAGATGAGAGAGGCCTGTAATTTTCATCATAGGTACACGTCAACTATGACAGACAAATTGAGAAAACAAAATCCAGAAAATCACATTGTAGGATTTTTTATGAATTTATTTGCAAATTATGGTGGAAAATAAGTATTTGGTCACCTACAAACAAGCAAGATTTCTGGCTCTCACAGACCTGTAACTTCTTCTTTAAGAGGCTCCTCTGTCCTCCACTCATTACCTGTATTAATGGCACCTGTTTGAACTTGTTATCAGTATAAAAGACACCTGTCCACAACCTCAAACAGTCACACTCCAAACTCCACTATGGCCAAGACCAAAGAGCTGTCAAAGGACACCAGAAACAAAATTGTAGACCTGCACCAGGCTGGGAAGACTGAATCTGCAATAGGTAAGCAGGTTGGTTTGAAGAAATCAACTGTGGGAGCAATTATTAGGAAATGGAAGACATACAAGACCACTGATAATCTCCCTCGATCTGGGGCTCCACGCAAGATCTCACCCCGTGGGGTCAAAATTATCACAAGAACGGTGAGCAAAAATCCCAGAACAACACGGGGGGACCTAGTGAATGACCTGCAGAGAGCTGGGACCAAAGTAACAAAGCCTACCATCAGTAACACACTACGCCGCCAGGGACTCAAATCCTGCAGTGCCAGACGTGTCCCCCTGCTTAAGCCAGTACATGTCCAGGCCCATCTGAAGTTTGCTAGAGTGCATTTGGATGATCCAGAAGAGGATTGTGAGAATGTCATATGGTCAGATGAAACCAAAATAGAACTTTTTGGTAAAAACTCAACTTGTCTCAACATCACTGCTCTAGAGGAGATCTGCATGGAGGAATGGGCCAAAATACCAGCAACAGTGTGTGAAAACCTTGTGAAGACTTATAGAAAACGTTTGACCTGTGTCATTGCCAACAAAGGGTATATAACAAAGTATTGAGAAACTTTTGTTATTGACCAAATACTTAATTTCCACCATAATTTGCAAATACATTCATAAAAAATCCTACAATGTGATTTTCTGGATTTATTTTTCTCATTTTGTCTGTCATAGTTGACGTGTACCTATGATGAAAATTACAGGCCTCTCTCATCTTTTTAAGTGGGAGAACTTGCACAATTGGTGGCTGACTAAATACTTTTTTTCCCCACTGTATTTAATATTTTTGTGATCCACTTAAAGGATTGCTGTAGATCGTGAATTATATATATTTTTTTGAGTATTCTGAAAATATTTTTAGCAAAGGGGGCATTGAGTTTTCAATATTGGTCATGTATATTAGGAGATCATCCATAAATAATTTAGTTTATATTCATGTTTTCCTATCGGTCCTAGACTATGGCTACATCACCTGTTACATTTGGATCCTGTCGAATTTTTTCTACCATCTTGAATGGCCTTTTCTATGCAACATTTTAGAAGCTTTTAACTTTCCAGCTGAAAAAATGAATGTAATCAAAAGATTGTATAAATGTCCTAAAGCAAAATTATACAAAAATAATACATTCTCTGATTAAATGGATTTAGAAAGGGTCACAAAAGAGGGATGTTCCCTCTCCCCCCTCCTGTTTGCGAGGATGCCTTCTTTCAATCCATGTCCTTCAACCAGACAATGCTGAGTAGTTGAGCACGACAAACAACTCTCACAAACAACAACCAGTATAGGCCCCGTGTAGCTCAGTTGGTAGAGCATGGTGTTTGCAATGCCAGGGTTGTGGGTTCGATTCCCACGGGGGGCCAGCATGAAAATGTAAAAAAAAAAAAAAGTATGCACTAACTGTAAGTCGCTCTGGATAAGAGCGTCTGCTAAATGACTAAAATGTCAAATGTAATTGAAGTGTCAGTACAAGCCTTTTATCTTATAAGATAAGAAGAGGATCCTCACCATTGCTTTTTTTGTATAGTTCATATTTTGTTAAGATAACATCCCTGTCCCGGTTTGGTTCCTGTGGTACATCCTGAATCCTTATTTACCTTCGAACCTGTTAAACTTGAATCAGATGACAGTCAGGGGTCAGTTCTCTGATAAAGCTGTGTGTGTGTGTGTGTGTGTGTGTGTGTGTGTGTGTGTGTGTCCGTGTGTCCTCAGATGTCCTTTACTGTTCCACTTGTCACCTGTTATAGCTGCATCATCACAAGGTGCCTTCAGAAAGTATTAACACCCCTTGTCTTTTTCCACATTTTGTTGTGTTACAGCCTGAATTTATAAATGGGATAAATTGAGATTTATTTGTCACTGGCCTACACACAATACCCCATAATGTCAAAATGGAATTATGTTTTTACGTTTTGTTTTTTGTTTTAACAACGCAGTCAAAAAGCAATTTTGAATCTATTGATCTGTTCTCTTTGGTACTTGTAGTGTTAATGATGATTTATTAATAATTGTTGTACTTTTAGTGCATTGCCTTTGTTATTCTAACTAGGCCTGCTTTATGGCTATGCTTGCTACTAAACGTATCTGTTTTTTATTGTTTGCTTGCCATACTATGCTATGTAGCCATTGATAAATTAGCCTGCGAAAGCTTCGGCCTACCATGCCGCATGCTATTGCACCTCCTTTCTGGCCATTCATTGTATAATGCTACTATGTTTGTGCATAGGTTTACCCATTTATGTTTATTGCATTAATCAATCAATCAATTTTATTTTATATAGCCCTTCTTACATCAGCTAATATCTCGAAGTGCATTAGCACATGGTCATTGATTATGGCCACTAACAGCCAAATAATTGTGTATGCTGTTATTACTGTGCCATTCCTTTTATTGCCCGTTATTATTTGCACCTTTGTGTCTCCTTTTAGATAAACCATACTCCATACAAAGCCAACCAAGTCTCAATTTAAGACAAGAGTCTCATGTCAACAACTGTCAATCATTCCCTGCTATGTATCATCTCTATTACCTGAATCTCTCATTTTATGTATTTTATGCGGTGGCATGTACCGGTACCCTATAGAACGGGGTCATGGACTCTTTGTCAAAGGTAAGCTTCCATGGGGACTGGCAGGTGTTAGCAAGTAGCGACATTATGTCGCTTATTGGCTGGGCAGGGAGTAGCTAGACTGGGGAGTGTTCCTAGTACCTATAAACTCTAGATGAAAGATATTTCGTTAAGACAACAACCCTGTCCTGGTTTGGTTCCTGTGGTACATCCTGAATCCTTATTTACCATCAAACCAGTTCAAACTTGAATCAGATGACAGTCAGGGGTCAGTTCTCTAATAAAGCTGTGTGTGTGTGTGTGTGTGTGTGTGTCCGTGTGTCTTCAGTTGTCGTTTACTGTTCCACTTGTCACCGGTTATTCCTGCATTATCACAAGTCATTAAGTTTGTTTGTACAGCGCCTTCAGAAAGTATTAACACCCCTTGACTTTTTTCACATTTTGTTTTGTTACAGCCTGTATTTAAAATGTGTTAAATGTAGATTCCCCACCCCCCCGGCCTACACACAATACCCCATAATGTCAAAGTGGAATGACGTATTATTTTTAATTTTTTTGTAACAACTTAATAAATATTGAAGAGCTGAAATGTCGTGAGTCAACAACTTTGTTACGGCAAATCTAAATAAGGTCAATAGTAAAATATTGCTTAACAAGTCACATAATAAGTTGCATGGACTCACTCTGTGTGCAATAATAGTATTTAACATTATTTTTGAATGACTACCTCATCTCTGTACCCCACACATACAATTATCTGTACGACCCTGCCTTACACAGGAAGCGGCACAGGTCCTAATCCAGGCACTTGTCATCTCCCGTCTGGATTACTGCAACTCGCTGTTGGCTGGGCTCCCTGCCTGTGCCATTAAACCCCTACAACTCATCCAGAATGCCGCAGCCCGTCTGGTGTTCAACCTTCCCAAGTTCTCTCACGTCACCCCGCTCCTCCGCACACTCCACTGGCTTCCAGTTGAAGCTCGCATCTGTTACAAGACCATGGTGCTTGCCTATGGAGCTGTGAGGGGAACGGCACCTCCGTACCTTCAGGCTCTGATCAGTCCCTACACCCAAACGAGGGCATTGCGTTCATCCACCTCTGGCCTGCTGGCTCCCCTTCCTCTGCGGAAGCATAGTTCCCGCTCAGCCCAGTCAAAACTGTTCGCTGCTCTGGCACCCCAGTGGTGGAACAAGCTCCTTCACGACGCCAGGACAGCGGAGTCACTCACCACCTTCCGGAGACATTTGAAACCCCACCTCTTTAAGGAATACCTGGGATAGGATAAAGTAATCCTTCTACCCCCCCCCCCCCCCCCAAAAAGCACAGATTCAACCACAAAGATCAGGGAGGTTTTCCAATGCCTCTCAAAGAAGGACACATCCAGAAAAAAAAGCAGACATTGAATATCCCTTTGGGCATGGTAAAGTTATTAATTACACTTTGGATGGTGTATCAATACACCCAGTCACTACAAAGATACAGGAATCCTTCCTAACTAAGCTGCCGGAGAGGAAGGAATCTGCTCAGGGATTTCACCATTTCACCATGAGGGCTTAAAACAGTTACAGGGTTTAATGGCTGTCATAGGAGAAAACTGAGGATGGATCAACAGCATTGTAGTTACTCCACAATACTAACCTAATTGACAGAGTGAAAAGAAGGAAGCCTGTACAGAAAAAAATATTCCAAAACATGCATCCAGTTTGCAACAAGGCACTAAAGTAATACTGTAAAAAATGTGGCAAAACAATTAACTTTTTGTCCTGAATACAAAGTGTTATATTTTGGGCAAATCCAATCCAACACATTACTGAGTACCACTCTTCATATTTTCAAGAATTGTGGTGGCTGCATCATGTTTTGGGTATGCTTGTAATTTAAAAAAACAGTATGGAGCTAAGCACAGGAAAAATCCTAGAGGAAAACCTGGTTCAGTCTGTTTTCCAGTTTTGACTTAAATCTCCATGAAAAGATTTAGCAAGACTTGCAAATTGTTGTCTAGCAATGATCAACAACCAATTTGATAGAGCTTGAAGAATTTTGAAAAGAATAATGGGCAAATATTGTACAATCCGGGTGTGCAAAGCTCTTGGAGACTTACACAGAAAGACTCACAGCTGTAATCGGTGCCAAAGGTGATTCTAACATATATTGACTCGGGGTGCGAATACTTATGTAAATTCGATATTTCTGTATTTTATTTTCAATACATTAGCAAACATTTCTAAAAAAATATTTTCAGTTTGTCATTATGGGGTATTGCAGTGCATTCGGAAAGTATTCAGTCCCCTTCCCTTTTTCCACATTTTGATTTACGTTACAGTCCTTATTCTAAAATGTATTGAAGAAATACAAATCCTCAACAATCTACACACAACAGTGCCGATTTTAGCATGTAAATCTTGATGGGACAAACTCCCCCAAATTTTTGTTGATGCATGCCAGCAAAGCCACTACACAACACAACACTAAACAATACATGAATTGCACTATAACAGTGACAAATGGTGCCCACAAACTGTTAGGGCCTACATAAAGATGTCCCAACAGCAGAGCGTTCTTTTCAGCACCATGGAGTGAATCCTTACCACTGCTAGACATTGCTATCAGCGGAACCTTGTCTGGCAGCGAAACAGTTCATTCAGCCTCATTTACTGCCCTTAAAAAAAACATAGCTGATATGGCTGACTTATATTTACATTACATTTTAGTCATTTAGCAGACACTCTTATCCAGAGCAACTTACAGTTAGTGAATGCATATTTTTTTTTTTCATACTGGTCCCCCGTGGGAATTGAACCCACAACCCTGGCGTTGCAAACGCCATGCTCTATCAACTGAGCTACATCCCTGCCGGCCATTCCCTCCCCTATCTTGGACAACGCTAGGCCAATTGTGCGCCGCCCATGAGTCTCCCGGTCGCGGCCGGCTGCGACAGAGCCTGGATTCGAACCAGGATCACTAGTGGCACAGCTAGCACTGCAATGCAGTGCCTTAGACCACTGCGCCACTCAGGAGACACAGACTTGCTTAAACAAATGAGGTTTCTACTGACAATTGAGATGTACAAACTATGGCATAAGGGGACAACGAGCGGATAAGAGACAATCTGCAATTTCGATTAAGACATTAATGAGCGAGTGAGCTAGGACGGACGTAGTCAACATAACTATTTGTTCAGCACTTCTATGATATTCTTACTATTATAAAATCATATAATATAAAATAACGGCATTTATTTTCTGCTAAATTAACAAGTCTACAGCCTATGGCATGGCGCATAGCCAGATAACATACAGTAGGCCAACTCATATTCTGTTCTTCTGAAATACATTTTCTTCACATCATAATGTTTCTTTAGACCTGCCTAAAATAAATAATGGATTTATTGTGATGGTGTATATTCAGTTGATTTATTAGACTTTTTTTAATGTAGATGTTCCAAAGTGTGGAGCCTGGAGATCTAAATGTGTTTATGGTAATTAGCGGTCAATTACCCGTGAGACCAGAGGCTTTTGCATGACAATAAGCTGCTGACAAAATAGGGCTGACCGCCACAGCCCTATGTCCGTGCTTACAAATAACTGGGCATCTAGATAGATGAAAAGCTGTCTTTAAAAAGCATATTGATGAGTTAGTTAAGAAGCTGAGAATAAAATGGGCTTCTTCTATAGAAATAGGTCCTGCCTCTAGCTAAATAGTAGAAAGCAGATTATTCAGTCGATGTTCCTATCGGTCCTAGACTATGGCTACATCATCTGTATGAAAGTAGCTGCCCCTTCATTAAAGCCGTTAGATGCAGTTTATCATAGCGTACTACGCTTTATTACTAGTGACAATTTTAGTACTCATCACATTCTCTACCAGAAAGTTGGTTGGCCCTCTTTGATGTCATATAGGTTGGTACAATACTATGTTTTCATTTATAAAGCCCTTTTACAAAAAGTCCCAATGTACCTAACATCATTACTAAACTTTAGACATATGTTACCACTCCAGGTTTCAGGGATGGCTAACTCTGGAAATTCCTTTACCCGAGTTAGGTAAATCAGCTTTTAGTATTCTTGCACCTTATTTGGGGAACAATCTTCAAAATGTTCTTACATTTGATGTTCTGGTGCCTCTAGGGCAATTCAGAAAGCTGATTGAGGACCTTATTACTGATGGATGTGTTTGTTTTTTATGACCGTGTTTTTCTTTCTACTTGCATTTTGTATTTATATTTTGATGTATTTTCTGTTATTTGTGTAATTCAGGGCTCATCAGTAAAAGAGACCTTGGTCTCAGTATGACTCCCAGTAAAATAAAGGTTAGAAATAAAAAAGAAATATGCAGACCTAAGCTTGTCGCCTGCCTTCCTGCACTGTAATCCCAAACAGTTGTACTAGCTCATAAGTAATAAGGTCATAACAGTCAAATGTCGTTATGCAGTTGACCAAACTATAAAGTGTTGAGCTCTGTTGAGATTTATGCCACTTTAATTGAAGAGGTCTCAATATTTTATAGGTAATTTGTGTGGAACGCTCAAAAAGTTTAGGGAGTGTCATGACGTTATCGACGTCATGACGTTCTGGTGGGTGGGTCATCTCTCCCTCAGGAAAGCTGAGTCAGCCATCTTGAATTTGCCGAGATGCGGGGATGTTTGGGCCGCCCGTGTGGATGTGGAACACAGTTTAATTTGTTTTAATTTGTTTGCAATGCGCACTTTTATGCTGCCCGCTTGAAACCACCACCACCTCCGTTTTTATCATTAGTCTTACTGCCCTTGTTTTCTTAAGCGCCATCTTATCATCACCTCTGATTTGGTAAGTAACTCTAATGTTGTTGTTTTTTTAATTGAATTTCGATAGTCTTAAATGTGGAACTGGGAATACATTTGTACAATGTGCACAGTGAATATTTGTTGTAAATAGTTTAAAATCCAAGTAATTGTAACTTTAGAAGTTGTTAAATATGTGACAAATACGTTACGTTGCTTCATCTTACAACGGTGTAACGTTATCAGCGGGTTTCCTGGATTAACTACATTTCCCATAATGCATGTTTGCCCGGGACATTGACGGTGGAGGAAGGTCCATGAGTTTTCGTTTTCGCTGTTCGCCGGTAATGCAAGTGCGTACTGTGAGTATACTTATTTCAATAAGTGTCTGCCTTACACAGTAAATATTTTACGTTATCGAGCTGTGTGTACTAGCGTGAAACTAACAATGCTAAACAACATAATGTGAGTGTGTTATCATGATGCTAACCAGGCCTGTGTTTGTATTTCTTCCTAGGCTCAAGTGTGTGGTTGTGAGATCATCTCGAAATCCTTTTAACAGTTCAGGTAGGATGTATTATGAAATAGTGTTACTAATGTAATACATTGCTAAAACCAAGTATAGAGTTGATTTGTTATAATTCATTGGTATTAGATTTAAAAGGTGATCGAATAGCTCCTGATTTGTAATGTCATTAATGCATTTCTTTTGAAGTAATGTTTTTAAAAAATGTACAAGTGAATAGGTTGGTTTACTTTTAAGTTTAAATTTCCCACGTATCTTGTTAAAGTTTTGACCAATGAGCTAACTTGTTAAGTTGTGGCCAATGGGAGAGTGGACTGGTTGCTGGGAAAGAAAAGAGAGGGAAAAGTTGAAAGAAGGGAGAGGAGAGACGTTAGTGGGGTTGGTGAAGGAAAAACGACCAAAGGAAACGATAAAGAGAGAACAAAACCATACCTACAGAGTTTTTTTTAAGGGAAATCCTGATTTTATTTCTATAAGAGAGTGTTTATTATTTAGTTAAGAAAGACCAAGTGGAGACTGAAGCTGCCGTCGCATTGTGGAGACATTCGACATCCTAGAGGTTAGCCTAGCATCGTGCAAGACTTGGAGAGAATTGCTTGTGACGATCAGTTCGGGTTTCCAACGGATGTCTGTTGCTGCTACCGAGTACTGGCTGCATTGATAGCTGTGTTCGCTGTGGATCTTGTGAGGACACCTGCACGGAACTACTATATTTTGTTGAGGCATTATCTACAAGTAGTGAGTAACTACAAATGTGGGGTGGACTTCGTGACTTTATGTATGTCGTCATTTTTTTTATGAGCTTGCAAATAATTTGGACATGGGTTGTGGAAAAATCATTGGGGTTTATAATTTTTATTTATTTTGATGTGATACATTGAACATTTGATTAATATAGATCTTGAACCTTATGTCTGTTGTATTGGTGGAGTCATTTACTGTTTCAGTTTCATTTAATTCATGGGAAAGCATATCCTTATAACAATAACCAAGTCTATAATCATTCTATCTGAAGTTAATACCCTATTTGTCATTCACCCTAGCAAGTTTACAATAGGGATTCTTATTGGAGATGTCCTTCTCACCTAATATCCCATGCTGTTCAGATATTCTAAATAAGGTAATATCGTGAGAGTCAAATTCGAGCCTGGTGAGAGGGTTACACTAATAATTGGTTTTATTTTATGTGTTTCCACAGTCATTCTTTTGCTATTTCTCTAAATGTTTTTATCTCAACTGTGGGGTCAACAGTTGATCACTTGAACCCTTTATTAATACTTTGTTAAATACAAAGAACAACAACAGAAATAGCAGATCTATAAGCACACAACTTTGATGCTTTGCTTGTTAATAACTAACTTGCTTATCTTTTAACATTTTCATTTTTACTATAATTAGTGTACAATGAATGTTTTTGATATTTGTGTAATTATTATTGTAATGGATATTTTTTGTCCATGTAGGAACAACGTGATGTAAATATGAGACGGGCCCTCGTCCTTCGTGCACTTCCTGTGTACCTGCGTGAAGATGCCTCCAAGTTTTTCAGGACCTGTAATGTAAGTGTACTGGCCTCACTATCAATCCCTTTGCTTAGCTATTCAGTCAGCTTAAACATGACATCACTCAAAGAACTCTAGGAGAACCAGAGGGGCATTCCAGAAAGCAGGTTATGTGAAAACCATCAGTATAGCCAATTGTATTTTTTCCAACAACGTAATTTCAAAGTCCATGTTTCTAGTTTGTCGCCGCATTGAGTATGAGATAAAATGTTTTTATATTTCATTTTCAGCCGATTTAAATAAAAAAAAATAGCCTAAAATAAAACATTGAACAACATTCAACCACTTCCTTAAAGGCTAATATAAAATAAAGTGATGTTAAATTCAAAATGAAAAGACGACTGCATCTGAAACTCTGTCAGTGATTTATATAACAGCCGCAGCCAGAAAATGTCTGCTTCCTGTTTTCTCCCGTTGCAATGGTGAATAACCGTATCGGAGCTCCATTGATGATGGCTTTTTACTAGTCGTCAGGCACAAGCTCAACTCCGAGTTAACGTACTCTGAGTCAACTTACCTAACTCAGATCAGCTGTTCTGTAACTGAAAACTCAGTTTCACTTCACAGGGTAAGTCAACTCTGAGTTCAGGGTTAGGCTCAGTTTGTTGAACCTCCTTTCTGGAATAGCCCCCAGGACCTGTTTATGAAGTTTCCTTGAGTTGTTAATCTGTAAACTGACATGTAGAAATTACATAAATGAAAAGGTAAGTATAAAGAATTCCACTAAACAAAAAGTATGCTTACAGGTAGGTGTGAAACTAACATAAAATAATAAGCATGTGTAAAGAAAATAGTTTAAACATGTAGCTTAGTTGCAGTCTAAGTGCAAAGTGACCGTAATGTCTAGACATCATTAGCATGATTTGTATCCTTGAGGGGCTGAACTCATTTTTGTATTATTTGTGTTTTATAGTGAGCAGATGGTCCAGACCTCAATAACACTCCGGTGGCTCTCCTGACAGTTGTCACTGATGATACTACTGATGCGGCCCTCTTCAGCCCTGAGAGCATCTGTATTGTCGTGGAAGATGAAATACTTGTGAGTGGTCCCACAAACCTGGCTGACTCATTTCTCCTGCTCTTTGGGTATGTCTATGCACTAGACCTACAGTACCCAAAGAATCTCGAGCTTACATTCACATTTATCCAAAAAGTTGTGATGTGTCTTGAGGACAACAAACCACTGAAAGGGCGTCTACTGACACTGAAGAATGATTTGTTCAATGAGTGAATCACTCAGAATGGACTATTTGTTGAGCTGAGTATTGAGGATGTTTTTTGTTTTTTTCCCCTCTTTACAAATGTAATAATTTGCCTCTTCTACCTCATGTTTAATATGTTACACTGTTTGCCTCTTCTACCTCAGATTTAATACATTGATTGTTAATAGATAAATATCACAACATTGACGTATTGCCAAGCCCAAGTTTTTGTACTGTACTTGTGGGAAACGACTGTTGAATTCATGCACTATACATGTTTAATGTTGTGTGACCTAATGCTTACCTTGATGTTGCCAGTTGAAGTACGGCACAGTAGAAACCAGTACTTTTATTTGAATGTTTTATTTTTAAAAAGTGAGTTGCAGCCTTCAAGGTACAGTAAGTGCCAAAACGTTTTAAATGGCTCCACATTCTAATAGTTGTCATTGCTGTTGAGGATGGATTATAATTATAATCTTATTGAATTTTATCATGAAGCCTTTGTGAGTTTTTATCATAATGTTTACTGAATAATGTGATATGGAGACCCAAAATACTGAATCTACCCTGTGTAGCAGTGACCACTATCAGAATATGGAACTATTAACACTTAATGTACTTTAAAACACATTTTGTTTTTATGGAGTCATTTCCTTTTCCTTTTTTGTTTTAATTTATGACAAGCACTTTGTTTTGACTGAGCTCCTTTTGATTCGTGCCTTTTTAAAAGCACATTGTGTTGAATAAAAAAAAAGTTAAATTGTCACTGTGGTGTCACTTTCATGTTTTCTAACATTATTCGCTGATTATAATTGTGTAATGGACCGACATCAGTATTTCAGTTTAGAATTAATTTTGATTGCATGTCCCACATTATGAGTTGAAGAATATTGAAAATTTTGAGTGTATTTCACACATTATATGAGTTGAAGAATATTGAAAGTTTTGAGTGTATTTCCCACATTATATGAGTTGAAAAATATTGAACATTTTGAGTGAATTACTCCCTAATTATAAGTTGAGGAATATCAATATTTATAAGATAACATTGAGATAATTTAAGGCAACTGTAAATGTAATTTTTATTTTATGTAAACTTAAAACATTTAAAAACATCACTAAAATATTTTTGTGTAATCTGTTACAAAATAATTTTTGAGTTATGTGAACTTATTAGGGTTTACAGTGTGCCTTTGGGACAATGACTCCCATTGCTGGGCCGAGACGTGAGAAACTTCTCATTATATACTCTACATACTCTGGTTTCAGGCAGCCACTTGCAAATTGGAAAGGAAAGTTGCCGTGTACACAGTGTACAGTTCAGATGCTGGCTTTCCCTATAGTAAATTTATGTTTTGCCAAAATTATATAATTACTCCTGTCTAAGTAAAATCATTCAAAATACTTCACCAGAGACCATGACTTAGCCACAGAGTATCATTAGCTTATTTGGGTTTGTCAGTGAAAAGCATCTAAAATATGTGTGAAGATAATGTGCTTGAGTATAATTTAAAATGTTGAGACAAGAAGAATGGTACGGTTGTGTGGCTAAGATATGGTGCATCTCTCTCCAGAATGCATGCACTCAGCTCTCTCCCGACAATTCTTGCGCATTCCTTGTACTATTGTGTGAATGTTTTGCCCTGTGATTGTTCATTTTCATCAATTCCCACTACATATGTCTAAATACACTGTTAATCCCCGTCATTTGGTTACATTAATTTTTGTTAATGCAAGCAATTACAGTCATTTAACATTCTCAGAGTGAAAGGGTTTACAGACGTCACAACCAGCAACACTTGTGAGAAACAAGTTTTGGTTTATTTCATAAGCATCATATACGAATTTTGTTAATTTGTTCATTGTCTTTTATATATGCCATATAGCAGACGCTTTTATCCAAAGCGACTTACAGTCATGCGTGCATACATTTTACATACGGGTGGTCCCGGGAATCAAACCCACAATCCTGTTGTTGCAAGCGCCATGCTCTACCAATTGAGCTAATTGTTTTTGAGTGCTCCATGTGAGCATGTGTCTAGTTTCTCTGTCTTGATAATGTTGATGGAGGGCGCGCCTGAGCATGCATTGAAGTACCTGGCCTGCTGCATGCAAATGTAGAAAAGTACCAATTTGGAGATGCCTGAGTTCTGATTGTTTTAACTCACCAGGTCCACCACTAATAAGCTGACACAGTAAGTCAACAACATCCATTGCGAATGATAATAGTTCCTCAAAGTATTTGAAAAATCTTTCCAACACTCCCAGCCTCGATAATCACCAAGCCTCCGTGTGAAAGAGCAAAATATAATGATCTGATGATCCACACCCGTCGCTATGGGCGGGCCATAGGGGGCCGGGCCCGCCCCCAAAAATGCTTGTGCCCCCCCACTTGAGGGAATTTATTATTAAATATATGTACTGTAGGCTAATAACAATTGTGCCCTGCCCTCCCATGCATTTCATATGCCCCCCTTAAGACTGAGGTCTGGCGACGGGTCTGTGATGATCCCATATATCCAGTGGAACATCATAAAATACCTTAACTTTTTCCCTTCCGCAAAAACAGCTGTCTTTCCCGAGCTCACTGGCACGGAGGGCATGGCAATATTGCAAGTTCACTAGTGACAGCTTCGGTCTGGGACCCAGTTGATTGATTTGATACAATGTTGCACTTCACTAGCTATAGCTCAAGTAATGACAGATAGAAAGGGAGGCAGATGGGTGGAGTAGAATGCGATTGAAAATGATATTTTCTACTGTTTTTATTTGTCGGCTTTAGACCTAGCTATGTATTTTACTTAGTTGACGATGGAAGTTATAGGCCTACTGTTGCATTGGGCTATAGACTTTCTCTGAGTTCCATGAGCTCATTTCTTTAGCCGACAATGGATCACGGTCCATCAATGTGTCCATATGGTAGATTTTGATTAACCAAGTGACAATGATTTTGAGAAATGAAACAACTTTATTATTGAAATGAAAATGGGCATATGAAAATCATAACTGGCACCAGATCGGTAGAAATGGTAGGATAAATTGTAAGCGTTCCCAAACTTGAAACTCATGCTGGGTTTTACTATAACACCCACTTAAAAAATGTAACATAGGAAGTCCCGTGGAAAAAATATGCTCCCATATGGAAATCAAATGCCCTTCCAACTGATTCGTTCTAGCGCAGGCCCTGGTGTGTGTGTGTGTGTCTGTGTGTTAGTCAGATGTTTTTATTCAGCCATCAAGGATCAATATAAAGATTCAGTCTAGTTTGTCCTGTTTGTCAAAACCCGATCCAAAATAACAAGATACTGCGAGATTTTTCAGACTCACGGATACAGAGCCTCAGAAATAAAAGTTCTGACCACGGATCAGGAGCCACTGCCAATATTTTATGTGATATCATGTTATCTACTGTATATTACAGTAGAGGCTGCTGGGAGGACGACTCACAATAATGGCTGGAACGGAGAGAATGGAATTGCATGAAACACATACCATTCAGCTCCAGCCATTACCACGAGCCCATCCTCCCCAATTAAGGTGCCACCAACTTCCTGTGGTATATTATAATACCAAAAGCTTCTCAGCTGCGGGAGGATCTCTTCCTACAATTTTGCGCTGACTTTGATAATGAATAATGTTCTGGAGGCAGCTCTGCAGAGTGGTCACTAGCTGGCACAGCTACAAAGTTATAAAATCTTATTTAAACCTAAACCAAACCTTAATGTCTAACCCTAACCTTAAATTAAGACCAAGAAGCAACATAGCCAATTTTGACTTTACAGCTGGTTTAAGGGGAAATTGCTCAGTTCTGCCTCCAGGACAAGACTCATGACAATAAACGCCAACCTGCTTTTGAATTACATTTTACATTTTAGTCATTTAGCAGACGCTCTTATCCAGAGCGACTTACAGTTAGTGAGTGAATACATTATTTTTTTATTTTGGGAATCGAACCCACAACCCTGGCGTTGCAAACGCCTTGCTCTACCAACTGAGCTACATCCCTGCCGGCCACACGAGGTGCCACCAATTGATTCAAATGGAGTAGCCTAACAATCAGCCTATTTAGGCCTACATGGCCCTAGTTGCATTTGCAACTAAATAACTTTTCTGTGCGACATCAATAATAGTTGCACACATTAGGATGACAGTGAGCAATTGACAGTGATCAGTGAGCAAAATAACCATAGACAGGAAGTTGACAATAGCTTATAAATAGTATAAATAAAATGTATTTATATGGTGGTAGTCCTCATAAATGGAATCGCATCGAATGGAATTAATCAGATGCAATGATTTACCGCCGTATGGCGGGGTGCTGCAAGTTTGTGTATATTAGAACATTCATCAAATATGAACCTGAGTGGTGTGCTACGAATCTAGCTAGATGTACTCAGGCTTTTCTGAAGTTATCTAAGTTAGCTTCACATTCCAGCTCAGGCTTCATCCATGTTACGAAGTTGGATATTGATTATATACCCATCGCTTTTTTTAAAGCTTGCTCGAGCCAGGCTTGTAACTGCACATTCATGTCGCATGTGGCTAGGGTTTTCAACCTAGCTTCATTTTCTTCTGAAAACCGGACGTGGGAACTCCGCTCAGGCGTTTCTCTTATGCCTGGTATGTTAGGTTAGTCGAAGGCAACCTCTTCATATACAGTAGACAACGCTGAAACATTAATCCATAGGCGAGTCAGTGGCACATTTTTATTTTTGCCGAAATCAAAATGAAAGAAAAGTTATCTTGCAAATTCAGCAGGCTATGGTGTGAAATAGGCTATTAGAAGTGCCATCATTCTTATATTATGTATCATTAATGCTGTCTTTGGTGTGCTTTGGTGTGGTGTAGCAATGCAATAGCACCTTTTTTCTACACCTCTATAGATACTATTATTTTATTAAAGGGATACTTTGGGATTTTGGCAAAGAGCATGCTAGCATACTAACAGATACCCATAGACTTCCATTCATTGTGCTAAAGCTTCATACTGGACACAGAGACATAAACATGGTATCCACGAGTTCATCTGCCTCTGGGGAAGTAGATAAAGGGCCTCATTGCCAAAATCCCGAAGTATCCCTTTAACATACAAAAGTTTTACTGTGCATCAAGTTGCAAATGCATCCTGTTATTACTAAATGTGTAAAGTAATAGGCATTTTAATGTTACTATTTTTAACACAAAAAAACATGGAGGGGATGATGATGCACTCTTTGCAAGAGGGAGGGAATCTAATATGATTGTTCCTCAACTCACATCTCAAACACTTCATTCAGGATAAGTGTAGTTAGCCCTGAGATAGCCTGCCCCAGAGCGGGTTAGTTCTGAAGGATTCATTGCCATAGAAATGTACCTGGCTAAAAGGTGAGCTACTTTTGTGTCACCAGTTATCCCGAGTTGAACTCAGGGTTGACCAAATTTACCTCACTAACACCTCAAACCATATTCGTAGTATAGGGCTCTGTTCACCTTAATCTTCATATATGAAACATCTGATCCTGTATTACACACACACACATACACACAAACACACGCATGAAGAAATTGGATCAATCATTTATAGAAAAATAAATTAAAACCATACAGTAAGGAAATCCAAATAGAAGTATAACATTTTAATGTTTCCAATAAAATATAAAACCACAGCATACAAATAATGTATAAATAACTTTTTAGGATGTAGGTTAGACAGAGTCCAACATGTAGCTGTATCGCCCCCTGGCTGTGGAGTTGTATTAACACGGGTTAGGGTGTAGGAGTTATGGTGAAGGGTTAGGGTGTAGGGGTTAGGGTGTACAGGCATTTTATTGGAAACATTAAAATGTTATACTTCTATTTGGATTTCTTCATGCGTGTGTATGTGTGTGTGTGTCTCTAGCATTTTGGGGGCCCTACGCAAGATTTGGTTGGGGGGCCCCCCAGTAAGTTTTCTGCAGTTCTACACATTTTGCAATGGAGCGGAGAGAACATTTAGCAATTTTATAACACATTTCATGCAATTCTACTCATTTTGCCATGGGGCAGAGATACATTATTGCCGTTTTAAAGCTAATTTCCTGCAATGCTACAGATTTTGCAATGATTTACGCCCTTAACCCTAATTGCTGATGTAAGTCGCTCTGGACAAGAGCGTCTGCTAAATGACTAAAATGTAAATGTTAATGATATCTGAGTGAGAGTGACAAACAAAGTCAATGGGGGCCCATACTGTGTCTCAGTGTAATCAAGGTATGAAATTACTGTTATTTTCAAATACAACCTCTTTTTGGGCTTAGTTGTGGTCAATTTGCAGTGTACAAATTGTTATAATTATGTTCCTGCCCCCCCGACCATCCGCTTGTTAGGGTGTACAGGGTCCAACATGTAGCTGTAGTGCCCCCTGGCTGTGGAGTTGTAGTAATAGCAGGAACTCTTTAGGCATGGTGTGCATGAAGTGACTTGGACCAACGTTGTCATAGTAATGATGGGGCAAAGTATTTTGGGATAGATCCAGACGGAAGGGCCAGAAGCCGTACAGATGAACCTGACAGAGAGAGATAAAGACTTAGAAACATACATACATGCACGCGCGCACACACACACACTTAATCTCTTAAAGTAGTCGATCGCATCCAATAATGACTTCTAATGACCTCTAATGCTTGTGGATTCGCTAATGACTGTATAATCCGATGCGGGATGCACACTGTCGTTGAGGCCAGTGCAGCCATGGACATATGTCTTCTCTGTCACTTTGCCAGGCATCGTTCAGTACTTTTCTCCTCAGCCAACTGCACTCCTTCATGACAGAGGCCGGTCTGCAGCAACAGTTCATGGAGGCAGGGTTTATCCCACACTTCTTTAGTGAAGTCTTCAATTGGTCCTTTAGACGCTTTTTCTGACCACCTGCTGAACGACGGCCCAGTTGTAGCTGTCTGTACAGCTGCTGTGAGGGTGGCTTGTAGAGCTTCTTGGGTATGTGCCACAAGAGCACAATCATCCACGTACTGAAGCTCAAGTACTCGTTCAGATTCAAGCTTTGTGGCAGATGCTACCAGAGTCCCAGTGCGGCTTCAGAAAGAACAGAAGCACGTGGACATGATCTTCAGTGCACGCCAACTGCAGGACAAGTGCAGTGAAACAATACCTATTCATGGGCTTTGTGGACCTCTCCAAAGCCTTCAACACAGTATAACGTGAACTCCTTTGGAAGGTCCTCCTGCAGCATGGCTGCCCCGGGAAATGTGTGAACATCCTGTGTTAGTTCCATGAGGGGATGATGGCCAGGATAACAGTTGGTGGTCAGGAGTCTGAACCCTTTGGAGTAGACACTAGTGTGAGGCAAGGGTGTGTGCTTGCGCCGGTCCTATTCAATGGTTTCCTCCTTTGTGTCCCAACACTCCTGCACAAGGACATGGAAACTTCAGATTGGACGGGAACCTCTTCTGAGGCAACACACACACACACACCTGTTCACAAATCTCCAGAGCAGTGCTGGCCAGCATCATACCAGAAGAGAGCCGTGGGGCTCGTTGCCCGCGGCGACGCCAGAACCTGTCCAGCTCAAGCAGGTAGACTGGGTGAAAGAACACCACTTCCTGTTGGGGGCGGGCCTTACGAAGGGCGTGGTACACCTCGGACAGAACAAAGACTGATTAATGACATTATTACGATCTACCCTCCTCGCCCAACCCTCCTCTCCTCCCCAGGATCAAAATGTTAGTTATCAATTTTGTCGTTCTTAAAAATGCTACCGAGCCCGGCCCATGCCCTAGTTATTGATGAAAAAATAGGCCCGGCCCTTACCAGGTGCATAGCAATGGGTCCTGTTGGGCCGGTGCCGGGTAGCAGGGCCCTAACTAGTCTCATCTCAAAATAGCAGCTCACCTTGAAGCAGGAGGTGGTCCCAAAGCCAAAAGAGAAGGCGTGGAGAAGCAGATGGGCGTGGCCATAGACTGACACGCGTTCCACCAAGGGTCCAGGGTTCCGCTGGAGGTCAGGGTATCTGAGGACAAGCGAGGGGAGGTGTTAGGAGACAGGTGAGAGGCAGAGTTAGGAGACAGATGGGGAGGAGTTAGGAGGCAGGTGAGAGGCGGAGTTAGGAGACAGATGGGGAGGGGTTAGGAGGCAGGTGAGTGGACGAGATAGGAGAGAGATGATTATTAACGATATACAGTGCATTCGGAAAGTATTCAGACCCCTTTACGTTACAGCTTTATTATAAAATTGATTAAATTGTTTTTTTTCCCCACATCAATCTACACACAATACTCCATAACTACAAAGTAAAAACAGTTTTTTTGCAAATTTATTAAAAATTAAAAACGGAAATATCACATTTACATACAGTACCAGTCATCAGTTTGGAAACACCTACTCATTCAAGTTTTTTTTTTTTTTTTTTACTATTTTCTACATTGTAGAATAACAGTGAAGAAATCAAAACTATGAAATAACACATATGGAATCATGTAGTAACCAAAAAAGTTTTAAACAAATCAAAATATATTTTAGATTCTTCAAAGTAGCCACCCTTTGCCTTCATGACAGCTTTGCACACTCTTGGCATTCTCTCAACCAGCTTCACCTGGAATGCTTTTCCAACAGTCTTGAAGGAGTTCCCACATATGCTTAGCACTTGTTGGCTGCTTATCCTTCACTCTGCGGTCCAACTCATCCCAAACCATCTCAATTGGGTTGAGGTCGGGTGATTGTGGAGGCCAGGTCATCTGATGCAGCACTCCATCACTCTCCTTCTTGGTCAAATAGCCCTTACACAGCCTGGAGGTGTGTTGGGTCATTGTCCTGTTGAAAAACAAATGATAGTCCCACTAAGCCCAAACCAGATGGGATGGTGTATCGCTGCAGAATGCTGTGGTAGCCAGGCTGGTTAAGTGTGCCTTGAACTCTAAATAAATCACAGACAGTGTCACCAGCAAAGCACCCCCACACTATAATACCACCTCCTCCACGCTTTACGGTGGGAAATAAACATGTGGAGATCATCCGTTCACACACACCGCGTCTCACAAAGACACAGCGGTTTGAACCAAAAATCTCCAATTTGGATTCCATACCAATGGACACATTTCCACCAGTCTAATGTCCATTGCTCGTGTTTCTTGGCCCAAGCAAGTCTCTTCTTCTTATTGGTGTCCTTTAGTAGTGGTTTCTTTGCAGCAATTCGACAATGAAGGCCTGATTCACACAGTCCCCTCTGAACAGTTGATGTTGAGATGTGTCTGTTACTTGTACTCTGTGAAGCATTTATTTGGGTTGCAATTTCTGAGGCTGGTAACTCTAATGAACTTATCCTCTGCAGCAGAGTTAACTCTGGGTCTTCCATTCCTGTGGCGGTCCTCATGAGAGCCAGTTTCATCATACTGCTGGATTGTTTTTGCAACTGCACTTGAAGAAACTTTCAAAGTTTTTGAAACTTTCCGTATTGATTGACCTTCATGTCTTAAAGTAATGATGGACTGTCGTTTCTCTGTGCTTATTTGAGCTGTTCTTGCCATGATAACAGGGCTATCTTCTGTATACCCCCCACCTTGTCACAACACAACTGATTGGCTCAAACGCATTAAGAAGGAAATCAATTCCACAAATTCACTTTTAAGAAGGCACACCTGTTAATTTAAATGCATTCCAGGTGACTACCTCATGAAGCTGGTTGAGAGAATGCCAAGAGTGTGCAAAGCTGTCATGAAGGCAAAGGGTGGCTATTTGAAGAATCTCAAATGTAAAATATATTTTGATTTGTTTAACACTTTTTTGGTTACTACATGATTCCATAGGTGTTATTTCATAGTTTTGATGTCTTCACTATTATTCTACAATGTAGAAAATAGTCAAAATAAAGAAAAACCCTTGAATGAGTAGGTGTTTTAAAACTTTTGACCAGTAGTTTATATTGTATGCAACAACAAAAAACTATCGGGAACTTACAGTATATTATTTTTATAGTAATACAATTGCTCATAGAAAAATATTTTGTTTAAGTAATAAAGAAATCTCAAGGGGTCAAATTATTGTGACCCCTGTGAGGATCATCCCTTGTGAGGATTATCCCTTGTGAGGATAACAACACTGAGCCTTGGGGATGGTGCTAATTAATTGACCACAAATGTTGATTTTGTGGTGAATTACAGCTGCACTGCGTAACTATGTGTGTACAGATGTTTTGTAGTGACCCCTCTGACAAGAATGCAGATTTTTTTCTAGATTTGATTTCTACAATTTCCCAGAACACCCCCCCTTCATGGGTAGTCGGCTGGGAGTGACGTAGTAACAACATCCTCTCTGAACAGTCTAGGCTGCTGCAAATTTTTAACTGATAGTGGATGCGATAACAGTTTACAGACAAGATTGAAAATAAGATTAATCTATTCCATTTTCCAATGTCTTCAGAACAGGTAAAAAAATATATACACTGTATATACATCTTTGTTTTTACACTGAAATAAAACGTATTCATGCTGTTTGCCAGAAAGGTAGCAATGTTAGGTACATTGTCTTGTAATAACGTTGTAGCTACTGCTAATTTCTCTGCCTGGTAAAATATTTGATCGATATCCAAGCTAGCTAACGTGGTAGCTACATTAACTATCACACTGGAAAAAAAGCAGTGTAAAACAAGTTTGGCAGTATTGAGCCCTGGGACAAGAAAAGGGTGGTGATCCCTAGGCTGTAGAGCTCAGATGTCTTCACTCCAGAAGGCAGCACAGTAAATAAACGTTCAGCACCATCAAAAGAAAGCCTATAACAACATGGTGAACTGTTCTATCATTTACAGTCCAGCAGTACTACCAGAGACATCTCCAAGTTCACAGACTGCTAAATACCTCCATCCAAAAACTCATGCACCTTACACCATACCACTGCTGCCATTTCACAACTGCACTATTCTATTTATTTATTACCAAGTATGTTTACATACTGGCTGTATTGGAGGGGGAGTGGTTTCTCCTCTCTTAGGGAATCAGCAATTAGTAGCGGCAGGTGTGCTCTTCACCTCTGCTAGGCAATTAGCAATTAGTGATGGTATTTCAACCTCCCCTGTTTTCTCAGCGGCAGTCATGTCAGCAGCGGTCTCATAGCCAAATCTAAGATCGTCGCCGAAACAAAGACGGTTCTGCTGAGTTGATCTAAGGAGTTATGCAAGAAAGGCTCCACACCACTCTCACGTTTTTTTTTGTAGGGGGTAGATCAGCTTTAATATTGCAGATAGATTGTAGCTTCCATCAATGTAATTGTCTGCATAATTTCCAATCCCCCATAAAATATTTTTGTTAATATATTTATATACACTACCGGTCAAAAGTTTTAGAACACCGACTCATTCAAGGGTTTTTCTTTATTTTTACTAACCCGTCGTCCAGGTTAGGGTAGGGTTTGGTTAGGGTAGGGTAGGGTTTGGCCGGGGGGCTTTACTTGGCTCATCGCTCTCTAGTGACTCCTTGTAGCGGGCCGGGCGCCTGCAACACCGACTCATTCAAGGGTTTTTCTTTATTTTTACTAACCCGTCGTCCAGGTTAGGGTAGGGTTTGGTTAGGGTAGGGTAGGGTTTGGTTAGGGTAGGGTAGGGTTTGGCCGGGGGGCTTTACTTGGCTCATCGCTCTCTAGTGACTCCTTGTAGCGGGCCGGGCGCCTGCAGGCTGACCTCGATCGTCAGGTGAATGGTGTTTCCTCCGATACATTGATGCAGCTGGCTTCCGGATTAAGCAGGCGGGTGTTAAGAAGCGAGGTTTGGCGGGTCATGTTTTGGAGGACGCATGACTCGAACTTCACCTCCCGAGCCCGTTGGGGAGTTGCAGCGATGAGACAAGATCGAAATTGGGGAGAAAAAGGGGGTAAAATATTTTTTTTATATAGATATATGAGGACGAGCAATGTCGGAGACCGGAGTATAAATACACTACATGACCAAAAGTATGTGGACACCTTCTCGTCGAACATCTCATTACAAAATCATGGGCATTAATATGGAGTTGGTCCCCCCTTTGCTGCTATAACAGCCTCCACTCTTCTGGGAAGGCTTTCCACTAGATGTTGGAACATTGCTGCGGTTGACTTGCTTCCATTCAGCCACAAGAGCATTGGTGAGGTCGGGCACTGATGTTGGGCGATTAGGCCTGGCTCGAAGTCAGAGTTCCAATTCATCCCAAAGGTGTTCGATGGAGTTGAGGTCAGGGCTCTGTGTCCAGTCAAGTTCTTCCACACTGATCTCGACAAACCATTTCTGTATGGACCTCACTTTGTGCACGGAGGCATTGTCATGCTGAAACAGGAAAGGGCCTTCCCCAAACTGTTGCCACAAAGTTGGAAGCACAGAATCATCTAGAATGTCATTATATGCTGTAGCGTTAAGATTTCCCTTCACTGGAACTAAGGGGCCTAGCACAAAGCATAAAAAACTGCCCCAGACCATTATTCCTCCTCCACCAAACTTTACAGTTGGCACTATGCATTGGGGCAGGTAGCATTCTCCTGGCATCCGCCACACCCAGATTCATCTGTCGTACTGCCAGATGGTGAAGCGTGTTTCATCACTCCAGAGAACACGTTTCCACTGCTCCAGAGTCCAGTGGCGGCAAGCTTTACATCACTCCAGCCGACGCTTGGCATTGCACATGGTGATCTTAGGCTTGTGTGCGGCTGCATGACGGTGCCATGTTGAAAGACACTGAGCTCTTCAGTAAGGCCATTCTACTGCCACTGTTTGTCTATGGAGATTGCATGGCGGTGTGCTCAATTTTATACACCTGTCAGCAACGGGTGTGGCTGAAATAGCAGAGTCCACTAATTTGAAGGGGTGTCCACATACTTTTGTATATATAGTGTGGTTGAGATTCTTCATTATCTTCTTAGCTTTCCTGTGACACCGGGTGCTGTAGATGTCCTGGATGGCAGGCAGTGTGCCCCCGGTGATGCGTTGGGCAGACCTCACCACCCTCTGGAGAGCCCTACAGTTGTGGACGGTGCAGTTGCCGTACTAGGTGGTGATACAGCCTGACTGGATGCTCTGAATGGTTCATCTGTAAAAGTTTGTGAGGGTCTTAGGGGCCAAGCCGAATTTCTTCAGCCTCCTGAGGTTGAAGAGGCGCTGGTGCGCCTTCTTCACCACACTGTCTGTGTGGTGGACCATTTCAGAATGTCAGTGATTTGTACGCTGAGGAACTTAAAGCTTTTCAACTTCTACTATTATTGCAAACAGGATGCATGTTTTGGAATTTTTTTATTCTGTACAGGATTCTTTCTTTTCACTCTGTAATTTAGGTTAGTATTGTGAAGTACCTACAATGTTGTTGCTCCATCCTCACTCTTCTCCTATCACAGCCATTAAACTCTGTAACTGTTTTAAAGTCACCATTGAACTCATGAGCGGTTTCCTTTCTCTCTGGCAAGTTAGGAAGGGGGCCTCCCGAGTGGCCCATCGGCACCTAGTGTGTAGGTGCCACTACAGCCTCGGGATCGATCCCAGGTTGTGTCACAGCCGGCCGTGACCGGCTCACAATTGGCCCAGCGTTGTCCGGGTTAGGGGAGGGTTTGGCTGGGGGGATTTCCTTGTCTTATCGTGCTCTAGTAAGTCCTTGTGGTGGTACGGGCACCTGCAAGCTGACTTACGGTTGTCAGTTGGATGGTGTTTCCTCCGACACATTGGTGCGGCTCGCTTCCGTGTTAAGTGAGCAGTGTGTTTCGGAGAACGCATGACTCTCGACCTTCGCCTCTCCCGAGTCCGTTGGGGAGTTGCAGCGATGAGACAAGATTATAACTACCAATTGGGGAACAAAAGAGTTAGGAAGGACGCCTGTATCTTTGTAGTGACTGGGTATATTGATACACCATCCAAAGTGTAATTAATGACTTCACCATGCTCAAAGGGAGCAATAGGTGCCAGTCTTTGCGAGGCATTGGAAAACGTCCCTGGTCTTTGTGGTTGAATCTGTGTTTGAAATTCACTGCTCGACTGAGGGACCTTACAGATAATTTTATGTGTGGGGTTTAGAGATGAGGTTGTCATAAAAAAAATCACGTTAAACACTGTTATTGCACACAGAGTCCATGGAACTTATGTAACTTATTAAGCACATTTTTACTCCTGAACTTATTTAGGCTTGCCATAACAAAGGGGTTGAATACTTATTGACTCAAGACATTTCAGCTTTCTTTTTTTTATTAATTTGTACACATTTCGAAAAACATAATTCCACTTTCACATTATGGGGTATAGTGTGTAGGCCAGTGACATAAAATCTCAATTTAATCCATTTTAAATTCATGCTGTAACAACAAAATGTGGAAAAAGACTCCTTTAGCTGGAAGATAGAATAATACTTGGTGAGTATTTCCATGATCCACACTTCTTTGACAATATATATAATAAATTATCAACTATGCAAGCAATTCAAGACTCTATTATTATGGTGGGAGATTATAATACCGTTTTAAATAGCTCAATGGACCGTAAAGGAAATCACACTACAAACAATCACCCTCATGCTCTTAAGGAAATTGTGAATGTCATGGATACATTAGAACTAGTAGATATATGGAGGCTTAAATATCCTGATCTAGTGAGATATACATGGCGGAGACTCAATCAAGCTAGTCGTCTTGACTTCTTTCCTATGTCATTCTCGTTGGCACCAAAAGTTTAAAAAGTGTTGATAGGGTACAGAATGCGGTCGGACCATCATATAATCGGCATATACATTACTCTTACTGAATATCCACGTGGGCGAGGATATTGGAAAATTAATCAAAGCCTATTGGATGATAACTTGTTTTTAACTAGGACAGAGGAATTTATAACTGATTTCTTCCGACATAACATAGGTACAGCAAATCCCCTTATTGTATGGGACACCTTTAAATGTGCCTTTAGAGGCCATGCAATTCAGTACTCATCTAGAAAACAAAAGCAATTTAGGTCAAAAGAGTCCACACTAACAAAGGAAATAGAAGGTCTAACAGAACAGATAGATAGCAATAAAAACTGTAACATAGAGGCTCAGAATACATTAGAGGAAAAACTAAAAGAAATGGATGAACTTATTCAAGAAAGATCAAGTGTAATATATTATAAAAATAAAGCAAACTGGATGGAATATGGGGAAAAATGCACCAAATTATTTTTTCATCTTCAACATAGGAATGCTGCCAAAAAGAATTTACTGAAACTGGTTACAAATGACGGAGTCACCCATGATTCACCAAATGATATTTTGAAGGAGTAAACAAAGTACTTTAAGCATATGTTTTCGTTTCAGTCGCCTCCATCTCCTCTAACTGAAGCAAATTGAAGATATTATTTTTCTATTGATAATGTAAAATTAACAGCCATACAGAAAGACTCATGTGAAAGTGAAATTACAGAGAAGGAACTTCTGGATGCAATTAAAGACTTTAAGTCCGGGAAAACTCCAGGGTTGGATGGCATACCAGTCGAGGTATACCAAACCTTTTTTTATATACTCAGAGGACCGTTATTAGCATGTTTTAACCACTCCTATGTAAATGGTAGATTATCAGACACTCAAGAAGAGGGTGTGATTTAATTATTACTGAAACAGGATACAAGTGAAAAATATAAAGATCCAGTCCATTAAAAAAACTGGAGGCCCCCTACACTTCAGTGTTGTAATGCAAAAATTCTAGCAAAATGTATAGCGCATAGAATTAAAAAGGTATTGTCGGACATTATTCATTCTAATCAGACAGGTTTTCTACATGGGCAATACCTTGAAGATAATATAAGGCAAGTACTGGAAACAATAGAACACTATGAAAAATCTAGGAAACCAGGCCTGCTATTCATAGCAGACTTCGAAAAGGCATTTGATAAAGTACGACTGGGGTTTATATATAAATGCCTGGAGCATTTCAATTTTGGAGAATCTCTTACAAATTGGGTTAAAATCATGTATAGTAACCCTAGGTGTAAAATAGTAAATAATGGCTATTTTCCGAAGGTTTTAAACTGTCAAGAGGAGTGAAACAAGGTTGTCCACTATCGGCATATCTATTTATTATGGCCATCGAGATGTTAGCTATTAAAATCAGATCCAATAATAATATCAAGGGATTAGAAATCCAGGGCTTAAAAACATAGGTGTCATTGTACGCTGATGGTTCATGTTTTCTTTTAAATCCACAACTTGAATCCCTCCACAACCTCATAGAGGATCTAGATAAATTTTCTAACCTCTCTGGATTACAACCAAATTATGATAAATGTACTATATTACGTATTGGATCACTAAAAAATACAATTTTTACATTACCATGTAGTTTACCAATTAAATTGTCTGATGGTGATGTGGATATACTCAGAATACATATCCCAAATGAAATAAATGATCTCACTCCAATACATTTTAATAGAAAGATCTTGCTACATGTCAATTTGTGGAAAAATCACCCTGATTAACTCTTTAGTATTATCCCAGTTTATCTATTTGCTTATGGTCTTGCCTACAGTTTTTTTTTTATTATATGAGAAAAAAATATTCAATTGTATTTGGAACGGCAAGCCAGACAAAATTAAACGGGCCTATTTATATAATGAATATGAATTCGGAGGACAGAAATTATTAAATATTAAAGCATTAGACCTATCACTAAAAGCTTCAGTCATACAAAAGTTATACTTAAATCCGAACTGGTTCTATAGCAAATTAGTAAGATTGTCTCACCCAATGTTCAAGAATGGCCTTTTTCCCTTTATTCAGATTACAACCTCTCACTTTCCGTTATTTGAAAAATAAATAATCTCCCAAATATCACTATTTCTAAAACAAGCCATAGAAAGTTGGTTGCAATTTCAATTTAATCCTCCAGAAACAACAGAACAAATATTGCAACAAATTTTGTGGTTAAACTCAAATATACTAATTGATAAAAAACAATTTTTTTGGACAAAATGTTTAAAAAAGGTATAATCTTCGTAAATGATATTATCGGTAGGACTGGTGGAGTTATGTACCACATGCAGCTAACAAAAACATATGGAAATGTCTGCTCTACCCAAAATTACAACCAAATAATTGCAGCATTACCACAAAAAAATGGAAGAGGAAAGTGGAAGGGGGAAAAAGTAAGGAACTTGTCTGTTGGCCTTGCATTAAAGAACATAATTGGTTAAAGAAAATTGTTATAAATAAAAAAGTATAGCAGTTTCAATTAAGGACCAAAGGATTGACAGCCGTCCCATATAGATTGCAAAATAGTTGGGAAGAGATTTTTGACGTACCGATTCCATGGCATAGTGTTTATGAACTGATACGCAAAACGACGCCGGATTCAAAACTTAGAATTGTTCTATTTAAATTATTATATAAAATTCTTGCTACCAATAGAATGTTATTTATATGGGGGATACAATCTTCCCAGCTCTGCAGATTTTGCTGCGAAGAGACAGAATCATTAGATCATTTGTTTTGGTACTGTCCATTTGTAGCTTGTTTTTGGACAAAGGTCCAGGAATGGCTAAAGGATTGCAATATTTACCTGGAGCTAACCCTGCAGTTAGCACTACTGGGTGATCTGAAAAGTCATAGTCAATCGATCAATAATATAATAATACTTAAGCAAAAATGTTTATTTTCAATTTACAATCTGTAGAAACAATGAGAATTGAAAGGTTCAGAACTTTTGTAAAACATCATAGTACAGTTGAAAAATATATGGCAAATAGAAATCCAATATGAATGGTGTTAAGAGATAGATGGGTGGTGTTGAATGGAGCTGAAGGATGGGACTAATAACAACAACTAATAACAGCAAGATAACTCATGTAGGGTATACTGTGTTCATAATAAGTATATAAGTTATAGGTTGAGAGCTTTTGTGAAAGAGCACAGTTAGAAAAATATGGCATATAGAAGCAAACCAGATGGACATTATGAAAATGAACGGAGGAAGTTCAGGAGTAAAAACAAACAAAATATAATTAATGTAAAATTTGACAGTGTCCATCAAATGTATATAGTATGTATAAGCTGGAAGTAGAGGCCTAAGCATTGTTGTTCATAAGTTTACTCCAATTAGGGAAGGGGTGGAGGGGTTGGAAAGTAATGAAGGGAAATATCATTTAAAAAAGGATATGTATGTGTGTATATATGTGTGTGTATGTACAGTTGAAGTCATACAGTTGAAGTCGGAAGTTTACATACACCTGAGCCAAATAGATTTAAACTCAGTTTTTCACAATTCCTGACATTTAATCCTAGCAATTGCAGGCCTCCTTGCTCGCACACGCTTTTTCAGTTCTGCCTACAAAAATCTTTAAGGATTGAGGTCAGGGCTTTGTGACGGCCACTCCAATACCTTGACTTTGTTGTCCTTAAGCCATTTTGCCACAACTATGGAAGTATGCTTGGGGTCATTGTCCATTTGGAAGACCCATTTGCGACCAAGCTTTAACTTCCTGACTGATGTCTTGAGATGTTGCTTCAATATATCCACCAAATTCTCCTTCCTCGTGATGCCATCTATTTTGTGAAGTGCACCAGTCCCTCCTGCAGCAAAGCATCCCCACAGCATGATGCTGCCACCCCTGTGCTTCAAGGTTGGGATGGTGTTCTTCGGCTTGCAAGCGACCCCCTTTTTCCTCCAAACATAACGATGGTCATTATGGCCAAACAGTTATATTTTTGTTTCATCAGACCAGAGGACATTTCTCCAAAAAGTACGATGTGCAGTTGCAAACCGTAGTCTGGCTTTTTTATGGTGGTTTTGGAGCAGTGGCTTCCTCCTTGCTGAGCTGCCTTTCAGGTTATGTCGATATAGGACTCGTTTTACTGTGGATATAGATACTTTTGTACCTGTTTCCTCCAGCATCTTCACAAGGTCCTTTGCTGTTGTTCTGGGATTGATTTGCACTTTTCGCACAAAAGTACGTTCATCTCTAGGAGACAGAACGCTTCTCCTTACTGAGTGGTATGACGGCTGCGTGGTCCCATAGTGTTTATACTTGCATACTATTGTTTGTACAGATGAACGTGGTACCTTCAGGCGTTTGGAAATTGCTCCCACCAGACTTGTGGAGGTCTACAATTGTTTTTCTGAGGTCTTGGCTGATTTATTTTGATTTTCCCATGATGTCAAGCAAAGAGGCACTGAGTTTGAAGGTAGGCCTTGAAATACACCCACAAGTACACCTCCAATTGACTCAAATGATGTCAATTAGCCTATCAGAAGCTTCTAAAGCCATGACATCATTTTCTGGAATTTTACAAGCTGTTTAAAGGCACAGTCAACTTAGTGTATGTAAACTTCTGACTCACTGTAATTGTGCTACAGTGAATTATAAGTGAAATAATCTGTCTGTAAACAATTGTTGAAAAAATTACTTGTGTCATGAACAAAGTAGATGTCCTAACCGACTTGCCAAAACTATAGTTTGTTAACAAGAAAATTGTGGAGTGGTTGAAAAACGAGTTTTAATGACTCCAACCTAAGTGTATGTAAACTTCCGAATTCAACTGTATATATATATATATATATATATATATATATATATATATACAGTGGGGAGAACAAGTATTTGATACACTGCCGATTTTGCAGGTTTTCCTACTTACAAAGCATGTAGAGGTCTGTAATTTTTATCATAGATACACTGTGAGAGACGGAATCTAAAACAAAAAAACAGAAAATCACATTGTATGATTTTTAAGTAATTAATTTGCATTTTATTGCATGACATAAGTATTTGATACATCAGAAAAGCAGAACTTAATATTTGGTACAGAAACCTTTGTTTGCAATTACAGAGATCATACGTTTCCTGTAGGTCTTGACCAGGTTTGCACACACTGCAGTAGGGATTTTGGCCCACTCCTCCATACAGACCTTCTCCAGATCCTTCAGGTTTCGGGACTGTCGCTGGGCAATACAGACTTTCAGCTCCCTCCAAAGATTTTCTATTGGGTTCAGGTCTGGAGACTGGCTAGGCCACTCCAGGACCTTGAGATGCTTCTTACGGAGCCACTCCTTAGTTGCCCTGGCTGTGTGTTTCGGGTCGTTGTCATGCTGGAAGACCCAGCCACGACCCATCTTCAATGCTCTTACTGAGGGAAGGAGGTTGTTGGCCAAGATCTCGCGATACATGGCCCCATCTATCCTCCCCTCAATACGGTGCAGTTGTCCTGTCCCCTTTGCAGAAAAGCATCCCCAAAGAATGATGTTTCCACCTCCATGCTTCACGGTTGGGATGGTGTTCTTGGGGTTGTACTCATCCTTCTTCTTCCTCCAAACACGGCGAGTGGAGTTTAGACCAAAAAGCTCTATTTTTGTCTCATCAGACCACATGACCTTCTCCCATTCCTCCTCTGGATCATCCAGATGGTCATTGGAAAACTTCAGACGGGCCTGGACATGCGCTGGCTTGAGCAGGGGGACCTTGCGTGCGCTGCAGGATTTTAATCCATGACGGCGTAATGTGTTACTAATGGTTTTCTTTGAGACTGTGGTCCCAGCTCTCTTCAGGTCATTGACCAGGTCCTGCCGTGTAGTTCTGGGCTGATCCCTCAACTTCCTCATGATCATTGATGCCCCACGAGGTGAGATCTTGCATGGAGCCCCAGACCGAGAGAGATTGACCGTCATCTTGAACTTCTTCGATTTTCTAATAATTGCGCCAACAGTTGTTGCCTTCTCACCAAGCTTCTTGCCTATTGTCCTGTAGCCCATCCCAGCCTTGTGCAGGTCTACAATATTATCGCTGATGTCCTTACACAGCTCTCTGGTCTTGGCCATTGTGGAGAGGTTGGAGTCTGTTTGATTGAGTGTGTGGACAGGTGTCTTTTATACAGGTAACGAGTTCAAACAGGTGCAGTTAATACAGGTAATGAGTGGAGAACAGGAGGGCTTCTTAAAGAAAAACTAACAGGTCTGTGAGAGCCGGAATTCTTACTGGTTGGTAGGTGATCAAATACTTATGTCATGCAATAAAATGCAAATTAATTACTTAAAAATGATACAATGTGATTTTCTGGATTTTTGTTTTAGATTCCGTGTCTCACAGTTGAAGTGTACCTATGATAAAAATTACAGACCTCTACATGCTTTGCCAAGTAGGAAAACCTGCAAAATCGGCAGTGTATCAAATACTTGTTCTCCCCACTGTATATATATATATATATATATATATATATATATATACAGTGGGGAAAAAAAGTATTTAGTCAGCCACCAATTGTGCAAGTTCTCCCACTTAAAAAGATGAGAGATGACTGTAATTTTCATCATAGGTACACGTCAACTATGACAGACAAATTGAGAAAGAAAAATCCAGAAAATCACATTGTAGGATTTTTAATGAATTTATTTGCAAATTATGGTGGAAAATAAGTATATGGTCACCTACAAACAAGCAAGATTTCTGGCTCTCACAGACCTGTAACTTCTTCTTTAAGAGGCTCCTCTGTCCTCCCCTCGTTTCCTGTATTAATGGCACCTGTTTGAACTTGTTATCAGTATACAAGACACCTGTCCACAACCTCAAACAGTCACACTCCAAACTCCACTATGCCCAAGACCAAAGAGCTGTCAAAGGACACCAGAAACAAAATTGTAGACCTGCACCAGGCTGGGAAGACTGAATCTGCAATAGGTAAGCAGCTTGGTTTTAAGAAATCAACTGTGGGAGCAATTATTAGGAAATGGAAGACATACAACACCACTGATAATCTCCCTCGATCTGGGGCTCCACGCAAGATCTCACCCCGTGGGGTCAAAATGATCACAAGAACAGTGAGCAAAAATCCCAGAACCACACGGGGGGACCTAGTGAAGGACCTGCAGAGAGCTGGGACCAAAGTAACAAAGCCTACCATCAGTAACACACTACGCCGCCAGGGACTCAAATCCTGCAGTGCCAGACGTGTCCACCTGCTTAAGCCAGTACATGTCCAGGCCCGTCTGAAGTTTGCTAGAGTGCATTTGGATGATCCAGAAGAGGATTGGGAGAATGTCATATGGTCAGATGAAACCAAAATAAATTTTGGCCATCAATTGTGCAAGTTCTCCCACTTAAAAAGATGAGAGAGGCCTGTAATTTTCATCATAGGTACACGTCAACTTTGACAGACAAAATGAGAAAATAAAATCCAGAAAATCACATTGTAGGATTTTTAATGAATTTATTTGCAAATTATGGTGGAAAATAAGTATTTGGTCAATAATAAAAGTTTCTCAATACTTTGTTATATACCCTTTGTTGGCAATGACACAGGTCAAACGTTTTCTGTAAGTCTTCACAAGGTTTTCACACACTGTTGGTGGTATTTTCGCCCATTCCTCCATGCAGATCTCTTCTAGAGCAGTGATGTTTTGGGGCTGTCGCTGGGCAACACGGACTTTCAACTCCCTCCAAAGATTTTCTATGAGGTTGAGATCTGGAGACTGGCTAGGCCACTCCAGGACCTTGAAATGCTTCTTACAAAGCCACTCCTTCGTGGCCCGGGCGGTGTGTTTGGGATCATTGTCATGATGAAAGACCCAGCCACGTTTCATCTTCAATGCCCTTGCTGATGGAAGGAGGTTTTCACTCAAAATCTCACGATACATGGCCCCATTCATTCTTTCCTTTACACGGATCAGTCGTCCTGGTCCCTTTGCAGAAAAACAGCCCCAAAGCATGATGTTTCCACCCCCATGCTTCACAGTAGGTATGGTGTTCTTTGGATGCAACTCAGCATTCTTTGTCCTCCAAACACGACGAGTTGAGTTTTTACCAAAAAGTTCTATTTTGGTTTCATCTGACCATATGACATTCTCCCAATCCTCTTCTGGATCATCCAAATGCACTCTAGCAAACTTCAGACGGGCCTGGACATGTACTGGCTTAAGCAGGGGGACACGTCTGGCACTGCAGGATTTGAGTCCCTGGCGGCGTAGTGTGTTACTGGTGTTAGGCTTTGTTACTTTGGTCCCAGCTCTCTGCAGGTCATTCACTAGGTCCCCCCGTGTGGTTCTGGGATTTTTGCTCACCGTTCTTGTGATCATTTTGACCCCACGGGGTGAGATCTTGCGTGGAGCCCCAGATCGAGGGAGATTATCAATGGTCTTGTATGTCTTCCATTTCCTAATAATTGCTCCCACAGTTGATTTCTTCAAACCAAGCTGCTTACCTATTGCAGATTCAGTCTTCCCAGCCTGGTGCAGGTCTACAATTTTGTTTCTGGTGTCCTTTGACAGCTCTTTGGTCTTGGCCATAGTGGAGTTTGGAGTGTGACTGTTTGAGGTTGTGGACAGGTGTCTTTTATACTGATAACAAGTTCAAACAGGTGCCATTAATACAGGTAACGAGTGGAGGACTGAGGAGCCTCTTAAAGAAGAAGTTACAGGTCTGTGAGAGCCAGAAATCTTGCTTGTTTGTAGGTGACCAAATACTTATTTTCTACCATAATTTGCAAATAAATTCATAAAAAATCCTACAATGTGATTTTCTGGATTTTTCTTTCTCAATTTGTCTGTCATAGTTGACGTGTACCTATGATGAAAATTACAGGCCTCTCTCATCTTTTTAAGTGGGAGAACTTGCACAATTGGTGGCTGACTAAATACTTTTTTCCCCCACTGTATATATATATATAAATATATATATATATATATTTGCGAGAAAAAAAAAACATATGGGGGATTGGAAGTGATGCAGACAATTACATTGATGGAAGTTACAATCTATCTGCAATATTAAAGCTGATCTATACCCTGGCCTCAGGACCAGTGGAAGCAAAATAGCCCCATAACATCAAAGATCCACCATCATATTTTACTGTAGGTATGAACTACTTTTCTGCATATGCTTCTATTTTTCAACACCAAGCTCTATTTTTATGTCATCTGACCATAGCACCGCCTGGAGTTTGATAAACGGCATTGGCTCTAGGATTGGAACAGGTGCTTCGGTTGTTACGGTCCGGCTCTGTTGGTCCTGTTCCTGTTGGTGTTCCTTTCCCTTTTTTCCCCTGTGTGTGTTGTTTTGTGTCTGTCTCCCCCTGCTGTGCAGTCAGAGGTTCTAGGTCAGCGGGCGTGGCCATTCTATCACCAGAGCAGTTACATCAAGCTGCAGCTCATTGGCACCAATCAAGCAGCAGATATCTACCCGGGCTGGACACCTCTCCAGCGCCAGTTCGTTCCTACACTTCCAGTGGTAACTTGGCCCGTACAGCACTCTCAGTGTAGTTGTACTCTCTCAGTATTATTATTGTTCCTGCCACGTTTTGTAACCTGTCTCTCCTTCGACCAGATCTCGTCTATTCCTGCTGCCTGCCTGCCTGCCTGCCTGCCTGCCATTCCCACGCCGCTACCTGCTCCTCTGTTGCCTGATATCCTCGTTATCCAGCTCTCAGGACTACTGGCTCTCCACCCCACTCAGCTCCTACCCCAGCCTGAAGCTATTCCACCCTGACTACTTCTCTCTGCCAATACACGTTGAATAAACTACATCCTAATTTTACTCTCTGTGTCCGTGTGTCCGTCTCTGCACCTGAGTCCACCACCCAACCTAACAGAACGAACTGGCCAAACATGGACTCAGCAGAGATGCCACATGAAACAACGGGTGATGGCGTACAACACGCCCTCCATTCACAAGGAGTACTATTGGGACAACACGACCAACTCATCCGGACTCTATTGGAGAACAACCAGCAGTTGTTGGATCAAGTATCTCATCTCACCTCTCAGGTAACTAACCTGGTAACACTCACGACCCTTTCTCCCTCTGCTTCTCCTCCGCCTGTTCCTCCTACAGTGGCTCCAGGCTCGGCTTCCGCTCCTGTCCTTCGGGAACCCCCTACAACTGCACCCGAACCTTTCACCGGGGATTTGAACAAATGCCGTGGGTTCCTGCTTCAGTGCCGCTTGGTGTTCCAACAGAAGCCCCTGTCTTTCGCCACGGAATCCTCAAAGGTACATTACGCACTGGGGTTAATGAGGGGCAAAGCTTTGATGTGGGCAGAAGCGGCTTGTTCTACTCAGCAGATTACCAGCCTGTCGTTTGACGATTTTTCCTCTCAATTGAAAGTTGTGTTTGATCACCCAGACTATGCCGGAACCGCCACAAAGAGACTATTGAAGCTACGACAGGGCACGGGTAGCGTGGCTGAATACGCCATTGATTTTTGGACCTTGGCAGCCGATTCCAAGTGGAACGACGAAGCTCTTCAGGGAGCGTTTGTTAACGGTCTAAGTGACACAATTAAGAATGAACTAGCTGTTCGTGATGAGCCTGCTAACCTTCATGTTCTCGTTTCCCTTGCTACACGAATAGACAACAGGCTACGGGAGAGGAGACAGGAGAGGGGCGGTCGGGTCCACACCTCTAACGGGGCTCCCTCGCTTTCTGCAGTCCAAGCTACACCACCACTCGGACACCGACCACACACCTCAGCGGATCCCTCCATGGAACTAGACGAGCCCATGCAGCTGGGCCGTGCTCGTCTGTCCCCTGCCGAAAAGGAACGGCGCATGCGGGTTGGTGAGTGCATGTACTGTGGGGACCGCACTCATTTCCTGATTAACTGTCCGGTTCGCCCAAGAAGACAAAGCTCGCAGGTAAAAGTGGGCGTACTTGCGAGTGCTACACCTGACTCAATGCCCACAGCACCCCGTCTAGTTATCCCAGCTACAGTCCAGTTCAGGAATCTGTCTCTCCCATTAGCTGCTCTCATTGACTCTGGTGCTGAGGATAATTTTGTTGACGTTAACCTGGTCACTCAGGCTGAGATCCCTGTTAAGCCCCTGCCTAAGCCTATAACAGTAACCGCTATAGACGGCCGTCAGTTTGGCAACATCACCCACCAAACTGTCCCCGTTTCTCTCATGCTGTCCGGTAATCACAAAGAAACCATCCAGTTTAAAGTAGTCTCCTCCTCGGACTCCCCCCTTATCCTCGGTTTCCCTTGGCTTCGCCTTCACAACCCCCATATTGACTGGCAAAACCACAAGATACACAGTTGGAGCACTCACTGCCATTCTGCTTGCCTTGGGTCGGCTATTCCGCCCTCGGTAGGTTCCCCTGCTTCCCCTGTCAAAACCCCAGACCTCTCTTCAGTCCCTGAGGAGTACTTGGACCTGGCTGAGTTTACAGACAATGAAGACTCCAGCAATCCTGAACCTGTTCTGCCCGCTTCCTGTTTGGTGGCGGCGGTTCACTGGGAAATCGAGTCCCTCGTCCGATCGGCACAAGAGTCGGAACCTGGACCGACCGATGGCCCCCCCGACCTTCTCTATGTTCCCGCAGCAGTGCGGCCGCAAGTGCTCAACTGGATCCACACCTCGCGCTTCTCCTGCCACCCTGGTATGAACCGTACACTGTCGCTACTGAAGAGGCACTTTTGGTGGCCATCCGTCGAGACTGACGTCCGGGAGTACGTGGCGGCCTGCTCCATCTGTGCCCAAAATAAGGCTTCCCACCGGGCTCCTTCGGGCCTGCTGCGGCCTCTCCCAGTCCCGAGTCGTCCTTGGTCTCACGTGGCCTTGGACTTCGTCACTGGACTTCCTGTGTCTGAGGGTAATGACACCATACTCACCATCGTGGACAGATTCTCTAAATCTGCCCATTTTGTTGCATTACCTAAATTACCGTCTGCCAGTGAGACGGCCGACCTCTTTGTCCTACATGTATTCCGTCCCCATGGAATACCTGTGGACATAGTGTCCGATAGAGGTCCACAGTTCATTTCTCGGGTATGGAAGGAGTTTTGTTCTGCTCTGGGTGCCTCTGTCAGTCTCTCATCAGGGTTCCATCCCCAGTCCAATGGCCAGACTGAGAGGACCAATCAGGACCTGGAGGCTGCTCTACGCTGTGTGACATCCCAGAACCCGTCCACCTGGGCCAAACACCTCCCGTGGGTCGAATATGCCCACAATTCCCTCACCTCATCTGCCACCGGCCTTTCACCCTTTGAGGCGGCTTTGGGGTACCAACCGCCATTGTTCCCGTCTCAGGAAAAGGAGTTAACCGTCCCGTCAGTTCAGGATAACCTTCGTCGCTGCCGCAAGGTGTGGGTGGACACCCGTGAGGCCCTATTACGGACAGAAGAGAGGAATAAGAGGGTGGCGGACAGGCACAGGGTAGTCGCTCCACAGTTCCAGCCTGGTCAGCGTGTCTGGCTCTCCTCCAGCAACATTCCCCTGCGCACTGACTCCCGTAAACTGTCGCCCCGATATTTGGGTCCTTTTGAGGTCGAATCCATCATCAACCCTTCGGCTGTTCGGTTGAAGCTTCCCCAGGCCATGAGAGTCCATCCCACATTTCACGTGTCCCAGCTGAAGATGGTCTCCTCCAGTCCTTTGTGTCCGCCGGTGGATCCCCCTCCGCCACCGCGCATTATTGACGACCATCCAGCCTACACGGTTCGGAGACTGCTGGACGTCCGAAGGCGTGGTAGAGGGCTTCAGTACCTGGTGGACTGGGAGGGATACGGTCCCGAGGAGAGGTCCTGGATTCCCAGACGTTTTATTCTGGATCCTCAGCTAGTGAATGACTTCCATAGGGACCACCCTGACAAGCCGGGTGGGTCGCCGGGTGGCGCCCGTTGAGGGGGGGGTACTGTTACGGTCCGGCTCTGTTGGTCCTGTTCCTGTTGGTGTTCCTTTCCCTTTTCTCCCCTGTGTGTGTTGTTTTGTGTCTGTCTCCCCCTGCTGTGCAGTCAGAGGTTCTAGGTCAGCGGGCGTGGCCATTCTATCACCAGAGCAGTTACATCAAGCTGCAGCTCATTGGCACCAATCAAGCAGCAGATATCTACCCGGGCTGGACACCTCTCCAGCGCCAGTTCGTTCCTACACTTCCAGTGGTAACTTGGCCCGTACAGCACTCTCAGTGTAGTTGTACTCTCTCAGTATTATTATTGTTCCTGCCACGTTTTGTAACCTGTCTCTCCTTCGACCAGATCTCGTCTATTCCTGCTGCCTGCCTGCCTGCCTGCCTGCCTGCCATTCCCACGCCGCTACCTGCTCCTCTGTTGCCTGATATCCTCGTTATCCAGCTCTCAGGACTACTGGCTCTCCACCCCACTCAGCTCCTACCCCAGCCTGAAGCTATTCCACCCTGACTACTTCTCTCTGCCAATACACGTTGAATAAACTACATCCTAATTTTACTCTCTGTGTCCGTGTGTCCGTCTCTGCACCTGAGTCCACCACCCAACCTAACATCGGTCAGATGACATGAAAATAGAGCTCTTTAACTGTATCTGATCATGTGTATTGATAGAGTATATACTGTACCCTTTAATGATCTGGGAAGGGTTGGCTGTTATGAGGTCTGTCTTCACTCCCACGTCACGACTCTTGTTGATAGGAGCCAGGTTAAACCTAACAACAACAACAACAATAACAATCACACAACATTACAAACAACTAAGATCACACAACATTCACACAAGATTAGAAACAACAATCTAGACAACAACATTCACAGAATATTAAATCGACATTCACACAACATTACATCAACATTCACACAACTTTACATCAATATTCACGCAACATTCACATGACAACTGAATACCCCTACCTACATGTACATATTCCCTCAACTAACCTGTACCCTCGCACATTGACTCGGTACCGGTACCCCCTGTATATAGCCTCATTATTGTTATTTTACTGTGTTACTTTTTTTTCCATTTTTTATTATATATTTTTAGCAAATATTTTGTTACTTACTTAAATAAAATAAAACTCTGCATTGTTGGTTAAGGGCTTGTAAGTAAGCATTTCACGGTAAGGTCCTACACCTGTTGTATTCGGCGCATGTGACAAATTACATTTGATTTCATTTGATTTGAATAAGAGCGCCATATACAAACTAGTGATGGATTCAGAAAGAGGTGCCGGTTTCGATAGGATAAAACAACATTCTAACAACATATTTTTTACCTTTATTTAACTAGGCAAGTCAGTTAAGAACAAATTCTTATTTTCAATGACGGCCTACACCGGCCAAACCCGGACGAAGCTGGGCCAATTGTGCGCCGCCCTATGGAACTCCCAATCACGGGCGGTTGTGATACAGCCTGGAATCTAACCAGGGGGTCTGTAGTGACGCCTCAAGCACTGAGATGCGCCACTCGGGAGCACATACACAGAATGTCTACACAATGTTCAAACAACATTATAAACAACAACGTTCATACATCACGTCAACGTTAAACACTACACAACAGCACTACATTGCTATAGATTACTACCTATAACAAATTGATTGATTGATTGCTTGCTTGATTGATAGATGTTGTTGCTGATACCTGATGACATAATCAGCATTGTCAATTTCCGCTCCACAGCTGCTGTTCTGCAGGATTCCTCCACTTCCCACCACGGCACAACGACTCAATGAACCTTTACTCCAGGGCACGGTCTAAAGACACACACACACGTTTTGTTCTTCTATCCTCATGGGGACATAAAATTGATTTCTGTTAAAAATCCTATTTTCCCTGACCACTAACCCTAACCCTTACTATAACCATAACCCTATTCTTAACCCCTAACCCAAACCCTAAATCTAACTCATAACCACCAACCCCTTACCCTAACCCTAAGTCTAACCCTAAACCTAACCCCTAAGCTTAAAATAGCCTTTGTCCTGATGGGGACGTGGGAAATGTCCCCACGGGCAACAATTTTCCTGGTTTGACTATTCTTGTAGGGACTTTTGGGGATTTTAGCTCCCCACAAGGATAGAATAACTAACCCACACAAACCTGAGGCAGCATCTCCCATAGTGCTTGGTCCACCTTTCTCTTCCTCCACCTCTCTCCATCATAAGTCAGAATCTGGTTCTGATTGGTGTTCTGTCTGGTCATGATCAGCCTGTCAGAAGCATTACAGCATGACCACAACTCTGTCCTGGGGGGGAAGGACAGGAAGTTTGTTGGAGACGATCGCAAGACTGAGCAAGGTGTGTGTGTGTGTGTGTGTATATCAGTGGAGGCTGGTGGGAGGAGCTATAGGAGGACGAGCTCATTGTAATGGCTGGAATGGAATATTTGGAATGGGTTCAAATGTGGTTTCCATGTATTTGATACAGTTCCATTAATTACACTACAGCCATTACAATGAGCCCGTCCTCCTATAGCTCCTCCCACCAGCCTCCACTGGTGTGTATCTCACCTGTGTAGTTCTCTGTGTGTGAGGTTGAGTGTCCAAGGACAGTCCATCAGCTCTCTCACCTCCTGAGAGAACAGGGCAATGTCTACTCTGACACACACATACAGACACACACACACACACACCAGCCAGGTCACTCCAGATCCAATGCAATATTCAACGTTCGTCCAGGTCCCCACGACGTCGGGAGATGCCTTCAATACTGGCCACTAGGGGCAACGGTGAGCATTATTACTATCAAGTAGTCTTGCGTCGTTGGCTCCAAGAATCGTGGGTTCATTCCCAGTGCTAGGCATTAGTTTGTATTTAATTTGTTATTTTTTTTTACCCTATCCCAAACCTTAACCCTTACCTTAACTATTCAGAATTAATACCTAAACATAACCTTCAAGTTGTTTCTGTTTGAACCATCTCCCAAACCTTAACCCTTACCTTAACTATTCGGAATTAATACCTAAACATAACCTTCGAATTGTTTCTGTTTTAACCCTCTCCCAAACCTTAACCCTTACCATAACTATTTGGAATTAATACCTAAAACATAACCTTCGAGTTGTTTCTGTTTTAACCCTCTCCCAAACCTTAACCCTTAAAACCCTTTCCTGCAGTTAAATGACCAAATCGCCCTCTACTGGCCTCGTCGGTGAAATGTTATTAATATTTTTCATAATTTCATAATTAATCAACATTATTTATTTTAAACAGCCGAAAATCCGGTGCTTCTATGTGAAATGGTTTTGTTATATTTCAGTCTTCTGTGATGTATATAAAGTGTAATATTGGGATGTAAACTCAAAATTGAATACATTTCAACTCTATATTTGGGCCCATACCATGTGTGTGAGGTGTATACTTTTGTTTCAAAGTAGATTTGTTGAAGACGACCAAGAAACACTCTGTGACCCTGATTTAGCCCACCCTAGTAAAAGGTTACTTAACCAATCGGAATTCATTCCTAAACTTAACCGTCAAATTATGACGTTTAGACAAATGTGGACAAACGTAGAATACTGAATTCAGACCATGTCAAACCGTGAAATCTTGTTGCACACACACACTCATAATGTAAATAAACATATAGATGGAGAACTTGTTGGATCAGGATGGATTGTCTGGTTGATCTGATCAGACTTTCAGACTTTCCAGTAAAGAATATCTTACATAGAATCTTTCTCTCTCGGACCCCAGGAAGATTAGCTTGCATCATGGTGTCAGCTAATGGGGATCCCAAAAAAAAATCTAATTCAAAACTCCACCTACTTTTTCATAGTAGTCATGGTCACCAGTTTCTCTCGCAGTCTCCTGCACTGCAACATCTTCTGGACAGAGTCCAGGAACCCATCTCTGCAACACACAAACACACGCATGCACACAAAAACACACACATTTATCATTTAGCCTAATCAGAGAAGTGACCTATCATAGAAAGGCTTTATGACTAGATAAGGTTGTAAACTAGTCTATAAGGTTTAGTATGAAAAGACAATTATGCAGTACTCGGAAATCCGGCTCCGGTTAGAGATTGAGGTGGACAAGACTCCAATGAACATTCAACCATTTATTTTAACTGCAAAAACCAGAACAGCACAGATGGCAAAACACAGATGAGAACATAGAATGTATGGTTATGTTTTTTCATCAAGAACAC